>NC_045435.1:79563620-79719259 GCF_002776525.5 Piliocolobus tephrosceles | reverse complement strand
TTGAGACAGAGTCTCGCTCTGTCGCCCAGGCTGGAGTGCAGTGGCTAGATCTCAGCTCACTGCAAGCTCCGCCTCCCGGGTTTACGCCATTCTCCTGCCTCAGCCTCCCGAGTAGCTGGGACTACAGGCGCCCGCCACCTCACCCAGCTAGTTTTTTTTTTTTTGTATTTTTTAGTAGAGACGGGATTTTAGTTTTCACCGTGTTAGCCAGGATGGTCTTGATCTCCTGACCTCGTGATCCGCCCGCCTTGGCCTCCCAAAGTGCTGGGATTACAGGCTTGAGCCACCGCGCCTGGCCAATTTTTATAGTTTTAGTAGAGACAGGGTTTCACCATGTTGGCCAGGCTGGTCTTGAACTCCTGACCTCAGGTGATCCATCCTCCTCAGCCTTCCAAAGTGCTGGGATTACAGGCATGAACCACCGTGCCTGGCCAACTGTCCATCTTTTATTTCATTTTTTTGAGATGGAGTTTCGCCCTGCTTGCCCAGGCTGGAGTGCAATGGCACAATCTCGGCTCACCACAACCTCTGTCTCCTGGGTTCAAGCAATTCTCCTGTCTCAGCCTCCCGAGTAGCTGGGATTACAGGCATGTGCCACCACACCCAGCTAATTTTGTATTTTTAGTACAGACAAGGTTTCTCCATGTTGGTCAGGCTGGTCTCGAACTCCCGACCTCAGGTGATCTGCCTGCCTCAGCCTCCCAAAGCGCTAGGATTTCAGGCACGAGCCACCGCTCCCAGCCCCAACTGTCCATTTTTATACCAGAATTACACTGTCTTGGCTATTGTAGCATTATAGTGAGTTTTGGGTAAGTCTTTCAACTTTGTTGTTCTTTTTCAGAATTGTTTTGGCTATTCTAGTTCTCTTAGATTTCCATTCCAATTTTAGAATCAGATTGTCAATCTTTACAAAACAACCCACTCAGATTTAGGTTTGTATTGTGTTAAATCTATGAATTAATTTGAGGGAGAGCTGATATCTTAATATTGAGTCTTCCATCTATGAACATGGTGTATCTTTCCATTCTCTTAGGTCTTTTAAGTGTTAATGCTTTTTTCTTCAATGTTTTATAATTTTCAGTGTACATTTTGCATATTTTTCTCAAATGTATCTCTTAAGTTTTCATATTTTTGATGCTAATGGTATTGTTTCAAATTCAAATGTGTCACTGGTCATTGCTATCATATGGAAATATAACAGCTTTTTATATGTTTATCGTGTATCCTGCAAACTTGCTAAGCTTATTCACTAGTTTTGATTGCTTTTTTGTATATCCATAAGATTTTCTACCTAATCATGTTACCTGTAAATTAAGACAGTTTTACCTTTCCTTTTACAATTGGGATGTCTTCTATTTATTTATTTTTATGTAATACCCTATTTAGGATCTCCAGTACAATGTTGAATAAAAGTGGTAAGAATGAACATCCCTTTTTTTGTTTCCAATCTTAGGAGGAAAGCATTCAGTTTTTCCGTAATGTAGGGCTAGTCATAGTTTGTTATAGATATCCTTTATCAGCGTGAAAACATTTCCATTTCCCTGTATTCCTAGTTTGCTGAAGATTTTTTTTTAAATCAGTATGCTGAATTTTGTTAAATGAATTTTTCTGCATCTATTTTTTTTACTTTGGTAATTTGCATTGACTAATTTTTGAACGTTAAAGCAACCATTTGGCATTATTTTCTTTGCTTCAAGGATTTTTTTTTTTTTTTTTGTCAGTGTCTCACTCTATCACCCAGGCTGGAGTGCAGTGGCTCAATCTGGGCTCACTGCAATGTCCACCTCCTGGGTTCAAGCAATTCTCCTGCCTTAGTCTTCAGAGTAGCTGGGATTACAGGTGCCCGCTCCCACACCTGGCTAAGTTTGTATTTTTAATAGAGACGGGGTTTTACCATGTTGTCCAGACTGATCTCTTTGGTCAGGCTGGTCTGGAACTCCTGACCTCGTGATCCACCCACCTTAGCCTCCCAAAGTGCTGGGATTATAGGTGTGAGCCACTGCACCCTTTAGTATTCTTGTAATGCTGGTATTTTGGTCATAAATTCAGCTTTTTTATGTTTGAAAGTCTTTGTCTTCATTTTGGAAATATATTTTCACTGTGTACAGAATTCTAGGTTGAGCTATTGTTCTTTCAGTTTTTTGTTTGTTTGTTTGTTTTTTGTTTTTTTGAGACGGCGTCTCACTCTGTCACCCAGGCTGGAGTGCAGTGGCATTATCTCTGCTCAGTGCAAGCTCCATCTTCTGGTTCATGCCATTCTCCTGGCCTCAGCCTCCAGAGTAGCTGGGACTACAGGCGCCTGCCACCACGTCCGGCTAATTTTTTTGTATTTTTAGTAGAGACAGGGTTAGCCAGGCTGGTCTCCATCTCCTGACCTTGTGATCCGCCCGCCTCGGCCTCCCAAAGTGCTGGGATTGTGTCCGGAATTGGTAGGTTCTTGGTCTCACCTCAAGAATGAAGCTGCGGACCCTCACAGTGAGTGTTACAGTTCTTAAAGATGGTGTGTCTAGAGTTTGTTCCTTCAGATGTTCATATGTGTCTGGAGCTTCTTCCTTCTGCTGGGTTCGTGGTCTTGCTGACAGGAATGAAGCTACAGATCTTTCCAGTGAGTGTTACAGCTCTTAAAGAGCATGGACCCTAAAAAGTGAGCAACAGCAAGATTTACTGTAAAGAGCAAAAGAATAAAGCTTCCACAGTGGTAAAGGCAAACCAACTGGGCTGCTGCTGACTGGCTAGTCAGCCTGCTTTTATTCCCTTATCTGACCCCACCCACATCCTGCTGATTGGTCCATTTTACAGAGAGCTGATTGGTCCATTTTGACAGAGTGCTGATTGGTTCGTTTACAATCCCTGAGCTAGACACAGAGTGCTAGACAGAAAAGTTCTCCAAGTCCCCACTAGGTTAGCTAGATACAGAGTACTGATTGGTGTATTTACAATCCTTGAGCTAGACACCGAGTACTGATTGGTGTATTTACAAACCCTGTCTACAAACCCTGAGCTAGACACACAGTGCTGATTGGTGTGTTTACAATCCCTTAGCTAGATATAAAGGTTCTCCAAGTCCCCACTAGACTCAGGAGCCCAGATGGCTTCACCTAGTGGATCCGGCACTGGGGCTGTAGGCTGGGGCTGTAGGCGGAGCTGCCTGCCAGTCCTGAGCCATGCACCTGCACTCCTCAGCCCTTGGACGGTTGATGGGACTCGGCATCAGGAAGCAGGGGTTCGCGCTTGTCAGGGAGACTCAGGCTGTGCAGGAGTCCAAGGTGCGGAGAGGGGGGCCTCGGCATGGCGGGCTGCAGTTTCCAAGCCCTGCCCTGCGGGGAGGCGGCTGAGGCCCCACGAGAATTCCAGTGAGGTGCATGTGGGCTAGCAGTGCTGGGGGACCCAGCGCAACCTCTGCAGTTGCTGGCCCAGGTGCTAAGCCACTCACTGCCTTGGGCGGGCGGTGCCGGCTGGCCGCCCCTTGCCCGCTGGCCGCCCCCAGTGCGGAGCCTGCTCCTGCACCCGCCAAAACTCGTGCTGGACTGTGAGCGCTGCCCGCAGCCCCGGTTCCCGCCCAAGCCTCTCCCTCCACACCACCCCGCAAGCAGAGGGAGCTGGCTCTGGCCTCGGCCAGTCCAGAGAGGGGCTCCCACAGCGCAGTGGCAGGCTGAAGGGCTCCTCAAGTGCCGCCAGAGTGGACACAGAGGCCGAGGAGGTGCTGAGAGTGAGGGCTGCTAGCACATTGTCACTTCTCAGGATTACAGGCGTGAACCACCGCGCCCGGCCATTTCTCAGCATTTAAAAATACTGCTCACTGTCTTCTTGCTTGCCTTGTTTCCAATGAGAATTCTTCTGTAATCCTTATCTTTGTTCCTCTGTATGTAACATGTTTTCCTCTGGCTGCTTTGTAAGATTTTTCTCTTTATCACTGGTATTGAGAAACTTGACTATAAAATGTCTTGTATTTTTCTTCTACTTCTTGTGCTTGAGGGTTCATTAAGCTTCTTGGATCTGTGAGTTTATAGTTTTCATCAAGTTTGGAGAAATTTTGGCTTTATTTCAATTTTTGTTTCCTACCTCTCTCCATCTCTTCAGAGATTCCAACTATATATATATTAGGGCACTGAAAATTATCTCATGGCTCTCTGATGCTCTTTTCATTTTAAAATTCTCTTTTCTCTCTGTTTCACGTTCAATAATTTATATTGCTGTCTTTTTCACTAGTATTTTCTTCTTCAATGTCTAAACTACTCTTAATCCCATCCAGTGTTTTTGTTTTGTTTTGTTTTGTTTTTGAGACAGAGTCTCACTCTGTTGGCCAGGCTGGAGTGCAATAGCACGATCTTGGCTCACTGCAACCTCTGTCTCCCAGGCTCAAGCAATTCTCCTGCCTCAGCCTTCCGAGTAGCTGGGATTATAGGCGTGTGCCACCATGCCCGGCTAATTTTTGTATTTTTAGTAGAGACAGGGTTTCACTACTAAAATGTTGGCCAGGCTTGTCTCAAACTCCTGACCTCAGGTAATCTGCCTGCCTCGGCCTCCCAAAGTCTTGGAATTACAGGCTTGAGCCACCACGCCTGGCCACGTTTTTCATCTCATTGATGGTAATTTTCATCTGTAGAAATCATATTTTGGTCTTTTTTCATCTCTTTCATGTTTCTACTTAACATTAAAAATATGGAATGCAGCTGTAACAACTGTTTTAACATCCTTGTTTGCTAATTCTAACATTTCTGTCAGGTATAAGTCAGTTTGGATTGGTTTTTATGTTTTTCTCCTATGGGTTGTATTTTCCTGCTTTGCATGTCTTGTAGTCTTTGATTAGATGGCAGGCACTGTGATTTTTACCCTATTCAGTGCTGGATAATTTTGTATTCCCATAAATATTGTTGAGCTTTGCTTCAGGATGCAGTTAGGTTACTTGGAAACAATTTGATACTATTTGGTCTTTGAGATTTATTAGGTTGGACCAGAGCAGTGTTTACTCTAGGACTAATTATTCTCCACTACTGAAACTAGACCCTTCTGAGTACTTTACCCAATGTCTTGTGAATTACGATATTCTTCTAGCCTGGTTTGTAAGAATAGGCACTGTTCCAAGCACTATGTGTGTTCTAATTTTTTTAGGGTATTTCCCCTCAGCCTTGGGTATTTTCTTCACATGTATGCACTTTTCAATACTCTGCTTAATACCTGAGGGGAACTCTCTACAGATCTCTGAAGTTGTCTCTCCATGGAGTGCTCGCTCTCCTCTTTGTTCCGTAAACTGTAGCTGCCTTGGTCTCCCTAAGCTTTCAGTTCCAACACTTCCACTCAGAAAGTTCACTGGACTCTACCTGGGATCCCCCTCTGATAAACTTTGGATGTCTGTCCCTTCCAAATCTCATGTTGAACTATAATCCCCAGTGTTGGAGGTGGGGCCTAGTGGGAGGTGTTTGGATCATGAGGGCAGATTCCTCATGAATGTCTTAGTGTCCTCCTGACAGTAATGAGTTATCTGAGTTCACACAAGATCTGGTTGTTTAAGAGTCTGGAACTTCCTTCTTGCTCTCTCTCTCTCGATATCTGACACGCTGGCTCCCCTTCACCTTCTGTCATGATTGGAAGCTTCTTGAGGCCCTTACCAGAAGCAGAGGCCAGCACTATGCTTCATGTACAGCCTGCAGAACCATGAGTCAAATAAACTTTTCTTCATAAATTAACCAGGCTAGGTATTCCTTTATAGCAATGCAAATGGACACCCTCCCTGTGCTGTGTCCTGAAATCCCTTTCAAGACTGTAAGTTGGAGCAATTCCAGGGCTCACCTCATTTAAATATCTCTTCTCTTAGGGTCACTGTCCTTCACTGCCTGATGTCCAGTGTCTTCAAAGCTATAGCTTTATAGTTTTTTTCATCTTTTTGTTTTTATTTCAGTTGCAAGGGCAAATCTGGTCCCTGTTACTGCGTCATGGCTATAACTAATTACTTTTTTTTTTTTTTTTGAGATGGAGTCTCGCTGTGTTGCCCAGGCTGGAGTGCGGAGGTGTAGTCTTGGCTGTCTGCAACCTCCGCCTCCCAGGTTCAAGAGATCTTCATGCTTCAGCCTCCCAGGTAGCTGGGACTATAGGCATGTACCATCACGCCCAGCTAATTTTTGTATTTTTAGCAGAGACGGGGTTTCACTATGTTGACCAGGCTGGTCTTAAAACTCCTGACCTCAGGTGATCCGCCCGCTATGGCCTCCTGAAGTGCTGGGATTACAGGCATGAGTCACTGTGGCTGGCCTTTTTTTTTTTTTTTTTTTAAGACAGTGTCTTGCTCTGTCACCCAGGCTGCAGTACAGTGGCTTGATTTTGGCTTACTGCAAGCTCTGCCTCTTGGGCTCAAGTGATCCTCCCACAGTACTGGGATTACAGGTATGAGCCACCATGCCAGACCTACAACTAATTACTTTTAAAGAGGTTTAAATAATAAGGGCCGGGCGTGGCTCACGCCTGTAATCCTAGCTCTTTGGGAGGCCGAGGCGGGCGGATCATGAGGTCAGGAGATCAAGACCATCCTGCCTAACACGGTGAAAACCTGGCTCTAATACAAAAAATTAGTCTGGCATGGTGGCGGGTGCTTGTAGTCCTAGCTACTCGGGAGGCTGAGGCAGGAGAATGGCATGAACCCAGGAGCTTACAGTGAGCCGAGACTGCGCCACTGCACTCCAGCCTGGGCAAAAGAGCGAGACTCTGTCTCAAAAGGAAAAAAAAAAGTAAATAAAATAAATAAATAATAAGAAAAGCCTCTCACCCGGGCACGATGGCTCACACCTGTAATCCCAGCACTTTTGGAGGACGAGGCAGGTGGATCACGAGGTCAGGAGATCGAGACCATCCTGGCTAACACAGTGAAACCCCGTCTCTACTAAAAATACAAAAAATTAGCCGGGCGAGGTGGCAGACCTGTAGTCCCAGCTACTCGGGAGGCTGAGGCAGGAGAATGGCGTGAACCCGGGAGGCAGAGCTTGCAGTGAGCTGAGATCATGCCACTGTACTCCAGCCTGGGCAACAGAGCAAGACTCCGTCTCAAAAAAAAAAAAAAAAAAGCCTGTCCTATTTTCCGACATAGTTGCATGTTTAGTGCTCTTCATTCTGTTATTTGGATCCACATGTCCATAGGGTATCATTCTGTTTCTGTTCAAAGAAAGTCCATTGAACATTTCTGATAGTGGAGGTCTGCTGGTGATGAATTCTTTCAGCTTTCATATGCCTGAAAAAGTATTTTGCCTTTGTTTTTGAAATACGCTTTCATTTATCTTCCCAGAAAACAATCCACCATGATAGCCAAAAATAGAAACACAAAACCAATCTTTGATGATTCCAAAGATCTGTTTATCCTTGGACCACAACATATGAAAATGGAAAGCAAATGGTGGAATAACATAAATGATGACAATAGTAGACACATATAATGTTTACTATATCAGGAAGCAGTATCTATTAGAGGCTCAGCAGCATATTCAAATATAACATGTTCAAATTAGGAGGTTTTAATAAAGGGACAATACACAAAGTTTGGGCAGTGTGTAGGGACAATACAATATCCTGGGGCTAGTGACAGTGGGGTTGTTACTATACTAGGCTAGAAGGGTTACAGGAATTCAGAAAGGACTCCTTGAGAGAAGCTGTGACCTGATGATAAGAGATGCAACCAGCCCAAGACAATCCTTTGGGTGGGAGCTGGGGGAATGAATACACTAAACTCACTCTTCTCCCTCTCACTGATATCATGAGAGGATTTTCATTGGGCCAAACCAAACCAGAAATGTCAGGCAGGAGAGCACATGATGAAGTACACACAGAAGAGTGAATCAGGGTGTGCATAGTGGATTTGGAGAAGTAAACAAAAATATCTGACATAGCACCATTCTAAGTACTTTTTTTTTTTTTTTGAGACGGAGTCTTACTCTGTTGCCAGGCTGGAGTGCAGTGGCACGATCTCGGCTCACCGCAACCTCCACCTCCCGGGTTCAAGCGATTCTCCCGCCTCAGCCTCCTGAGTAGCTGGGACTACGTGCGCCCAGCTAATTTTTTGTATTTTAAGTAGAAATGGAGTTTCACCATGTCAGCCAGGATGGTCTCGATCTCTTGATCTCTTGATCTGCCCGCCTCAGCCTCCCAAAGTGCTGGGATTAGAGGCATGAGCCACTGCGCCCGGCCCACTCTAAGTACTTTGGATGTATTGGCACATTGAATCCTCCCCCAAATCCTATTACTTACCACTATTACTCCCAGATAAACAATGAAAGATGAAGGAAAATTCAACTGAACTGTGACATCTTCTGAGAGTTCAGAGAAGACACTGCCTTCGTTAAATAAAAATAGGGGTGCTTTAAGTATAGAAAGAGTGATAGAAGAAAAAACTTTTAGTAAAAAAAAAAACTGTGATGGCAACCCTCTCCTCAAATTAATAGAAGACAAAGGTGAGGAAATCTCCTTGAGAGCTGAACAAAATATAAATAAATAAAAAGTAAGAATAAAGAGATTAAGAATATTTGAAAATCAATCCAGAAGTTAAGGCTTCAAATCCAGAAGGTTCATCTCTCTTTCTGGAATTCCTGAAAGAGAAAATAGAAAATCGTGGGAATGAAAATATATAAGAAAAAAAAATACAAGAAAAATTCCAAATTATCTGGATTGAAAAGTATCCCCAGGTATACAGCAAAATGAATGAAAAATACTCAGGCCAAGGCCACACTTTTGAGAAATTTCATATGTACCATTTATTTATTTTTTTTATTTTTTTTGAGACTATGTTACCAAGGCTGGAATGCAGTGGCGCAATCTGTGCTCAGTGCAACGTCCACTTCCCAGGTTCAAGTGATTCTCGTGTCTCAGTCTCCTGAGTAGCTGGGGTTACAGGCACGTGCCGCCAGGATAGGCTAATTTCCATATTTTTAGTAGAGATGGGGTTTTACCATTTTGGCAAGCTGGTCTTCAACTCCTGTTCTCAAGTGATCTGCCCTCCTCGGCCTCCCAAAGTGCTGGGATTACAGGCATAAGGCACCACGCCTGGGCAACATGTACAAATTTAAAAGTGATTATTAAATAACAGTGAAAACTACTAGTTCTTAGTATTTTTTAAAACAGTGATTTCACATACAGTCTCACTTTTAAATGGGCTTGAGGGGTCCATTGTCCCTGGCAACAGAGAATAAAAACACTTGCAGGATGTCATTTTCAAACCTTTCACAGATGAGAGCACAGTTCATTAATACCTAGGTATGTTTGCATGTGGACAAGCTTAGGAATGCATGTCCAGTTTCCTAGGCTAAGTGATTGGCTCTTAAAGATACAGTGCATGACTTCTAATTCCTTGTTATTCCCTCAGGTCAACTGAAAGCTGCTTTGACTAGGTAGGTCTGTGCAGCTGACTGATATATGAACCAAAACTGGGGAAAGGGGATATGATGTCATGAGCATTTTTTTTTTTTTTTCCAACTTGTTTCCCTCAGTACCCTTGAGGTACAGTGAATACGGTCACCTTTTCTTACTGTGTGCTCATGTGGACAAGGTTTTACATTTTGATGATCGTCAGATTTCTATTGGTAGGTTTGGGCTTGGGGAACCCTCTTCCCTTCCAATAGTGTAGTTCTAGAATTCTGTCAATAAACAAGTTAGTGTGAATTAATTGAATCAACTGCATCAATAAGGGGGGGTATTTAGTGTCTGTCTCCTCAATGCCAAGGGGAGTCAGGTGGGGGAAAATGACCTGAGTGAAACTGATTGGCCAGACAGTCTCTTCACCAAATCTTTGAGAGTCCTCAGGCTTTGGGAGAATTAGTAAAAAATGGACATGGACAGAATGTAAATTGAAAGTCGAACAGCCTCTTCACCAAGATGGTGGGTTACAGTTTCCTGCAGCCACACAGTCTTTGTTGAAACAGGGCTGTGGTTATGAAGAGCTGTGCACTCTTAGCTGCTGCAGGTTGTGCTGGGAATGGAAACTAAAGCAGTCAGTGGCGGTGACCACAACCCAGAAGCTGAAACCATGCTCTAATTTTACAGAAAATTGCTGGTTCTGGCTCTGTTCATTGCTTATGGGTTTTCATTTAGACTGCAAAGATTACATCTAGTAGACTGCAAGGATTACATCTAGTTGTGTGTGAAATAACATCTTGAAAATTGACTGAAGTAAAACCATTTAGCCCTCACTCATTTGTACTAACCCACAAAATGTCAGTACAAACATTTTCTAATATAAGATTCATCCTTTAGCATTGACAGTCAGTACAATTATAGGAGTGAAAAACAGAAGGAATAGCCAAAGCAGCAGTGAGAAAAAAGGACAGACAAAAAAGACAAAGAGGAGGAGGAAGAAAAAGAGAATTAGGAGAAGCGAGTTTGCATTTGGGAAAAAACTTGGACTTACATTTATTTATGTGAATATCTTGCCAAATTTGGGAAGTAACAGTATGTTAAAGAAAATGGTGAGAGCTTATTGTAAAGATAAGACTACCTACCAGCCTTATTGGGCCAATGTGCTATTGAGAATTGGCTACTAACAGCTTAAAAATGTTTAGCCTTTTCATCTAAAAAAAAAAAAAAACCACTGTGGGAAAGAGTACTAATTTTTTTTTTTTTTTTTTTTTTTTGAGACAGGTTCTCACTCTGTCACCCAGGCTGGAGTGCAACGGTATGATCACAGTTAACTGCAACCTCTGCCTCCTGGGCTTAAGAGATCCTCCCAACTCAGCCTTCTGAGTAGCTGGGACTATATAGGCACATGCCACCATGCCTGGCTAATTTTTGTGTTTTTGTAGAGATGAGGTCTTGCCATGTTGCCTAGGCTGGTCTTGAACTCCTGGACTCAAGCAATTCACCTGCCTTGGCCTCCCAAACTGCTAGGATTAGAGGTGTAGCCACTGCGCTCAGTCTAGAAAGAGTAGTAATCATTTTAATTAGACTGAAATTCCAGTAAGAATTTCAAAGTGAAATTTGCCTTTTTTTTTTTTTTTTTTTTTTTTTTTGAGATGGAGTCTCGCTCTGTTGCCCAGGCTGGAGGGCAGTGGCCGGATCTCAGCTTGCTGCAAGCTCCGCCTCCTGGGTTCACGCCATTCTCCTGCCTCAGCCTCCCGAGTAGCTGGGACTACCGGCGCCTGCCACCTTGCCCGGCTAGTTTTTTGTATTTTTTAGTAGAGACAGGGTTTCACCGTATTAGCCAGGATGGTCTCGATCTCCTGACCTCGTGATCCACCCGTCTCGGCCTCCCAAAGTACTGGGATTACAGGCTTGAGCCACTGCGCCCAGCCCCAGAAATTTGCCTTCTTTTATTTAGCCTCAAGTTCCTCAACAGTTACCTATATTAGCAGTGAGATTCAACATTTCTTTTCTGTAACACCTATGACTTATCACTTGACTTTATATATAGTATGGATTCCAGATAGTTATTAAAAGTGAACACATAAGTGAATGAAAAGAGAATGCTT
This sequence comes from Piliocolobus tephrosceles, assembly GCF_002776525.5. NCBI lineage: Eukaryota > Metazoa > Chordata > Mammalia > Primates > Cercopithecidae > Piliocolobus > Piliocolobus tephrosceles. Next base: position 79,707,821 of record NC_045435.1, on the reverse strand, counting down.
GAGAAAATAGATTTTAGAATTATGAGTTATTGTACAGACTCAGTGGATTATGCCTGTAATCCCAACACTTTAGGAGGTTGTGGCAGAAGGATCACTTGAGGCCAGGGGGTTCAGGACCAGCCTGGGCAACGTAGTGAGACTTCAATCTTTACAAAAAATTTAAAAATTAGCCAGATGTGGTGATGTGCACCTGTAATTCCAGTTACTTGGGAGGCTGAGGTAGGAGGATTGCGTAAGCCCAGGAATTTGAGGTTGCAGTGAGCTATGATCACACCACCACACTCCAGCCTGGGTGACAGAGTGAGACCCTGTTTCAAAAGAAAGAAAGAAAAAAAAGCGAGTTCTGTGAAAGTTTTGATAGATCAAAGAAAAGCATTTATATCAATCTGTACCCTATTTTAAAGTTTGTATTTAGGAACCACAAACAAAAATTTCAGAAAGAACCTTCCCAGGAACACAGCTGAAACCTGTTATTTTGTTTGTAGGACAAACACTGTACACTTGGAGGATGACTTAATAATGTAATTTATTTGAAATATTTCCAGAAAAGTTTAAGGCCATTATACAAAAACATTCATTTCATCAAAACATTCATTGACTTTCTTCCCATAGGCCAACACTTGACAAACCTCTTTTCCCACCACACTGGCTGATGGCTCCTAAAAGTGGCTGATGGCTCCTACAAAGAATCATTCATTCTTTTCTTCACCATTAAAAGGCTGTTCTTGGCTTTCCTCTACTTCTGTCTGCAGCAGATTCACTTGCTGTATCAATAACAACTTGAGAAACAAAGCAGTTTTAAATAAACTTGTAATAGAAAAAATTCACCATGTTTAAGATCTATAAATACAGAAATATGTTTTATAGGGTAAAATTGACCACAATATCCTTGTTTTTAAAAAATAATAAAGTATATACCTTGTTTTTATATTGATATATCCTGTCACACAGCTTCTTTGAATGCACATGATGTATGTACATAATAAAATGACATCAATGCACTTACTTTCTTTTCTGTAAACTTGAAAGACAGAAGATTAAAGAAAAACTTTTTGGCAATAATTTAGAATAATTACCACTAGTGCTGGTGTGGGTATAATTTTGCACAGGTCATCCTCAATATTTACACTTGCAGGGAGCTCTTCTAGGTACTTCGCTTTTTTTAAGGTCTGCACTTTACCCTGCACTGTAAATCAAAGCTGGACAAAGAGGTTACTAATGTGGCTAGCTGATCCTAATTCATCAGAGTTAATGAAATTGGCCTCTGGAGAACATAATTATAATTCTGATTATAGCACAGAACCAGAGATGGCAAACTGACAACCCAAAAGCAGAGCAGGAAAGCCCAAGGCTCTGGCCTTTCTCAGCCTTGCTTTTCTCTCAGTGGCTCCCACACAAGGTTCTGACGAAGTGCTTTTCATTCCAAATTCTTCCTCTCCTGTGTATCTATAAACAGTGTCATCAATAGAGTCATGGTCTCTCTCCCTTGTTGCTTCATTCATTCTCTAAAATATGAGTAGGCCTAGGCAGATGAAATGCAATGAAGACAGGGCCTTCTTGTTATCCTGGAAGGCTTTCTTAGGCCATTTCAGTTCTATTCTGATGTTTTAGGCTAGCAACCAACTATGAGAGACACCTCCTGGTGCCATGTGCACTTCAGTTAAAGATTCAGAGCTGGCAGCTGCTTTTGTCCTGGCCCTTTTTAAGGTCAGCCTCTATTTTATGTCCTAATACATTCTTGCATCAAACTTGCACTGGATGAAGTTCCAAGGTTCAGACAGTGCGTCCTCCTTTGCAAAATTAAGCCTTCAGAATCCCCAGGGATGTTTTCAAGCTTTCTAGTTGAATAAAATCGAACCAAGTTCACTTCATGAGTTGGTCTTTCCTGATTCTCTCTCTAATACCATCCCGGTACACAGGTGACTTCCTCAGGCCCTGTTTACAAGGCCCTCTAAATTCTGTGCCTTCGACTACCACATCTAAGAGCTGGGAAAGTGCTACAGAAGCACAAGAGGAAGGACTCTTCAAGCAATCTACGTAAAACAGTAGTTTCGAGATTCTTTTTCTATTTTTTTTAAAATCCAGCAGGACAATTGAAAGTAACTTGTTTGAGTACCTCTCCATCCATCCAGACACTTGTGAAATACAACACAGGGTAATAGTTGCCACAGATTCCAGCTTACACAGACAGATTGGCAGTTACAGTACTAGGGACAAAGGTACAGATACAAGAGACTGGGTCAACATGTATATTTTCACGAAAGTATGAAAAAGTGCTTCTCCAAACCGTTCCATCTGCGGAATGCAAATACTGTACAGGTAAGACGCAGGCCTGCTTTCCGAAATGCGCATGCTTCTGTCAGACGTTGCTTTCACCATGCCTGCTGTTCCCACAGGAAGAGTCTGTCTGTTCCATGCGCTCACAGTCGAGGCTGACCTCACTCGTGTCCATACTACAGTCTGACTCACTGTCCGATTGGTCCATCTGTTCAAGTTTTGTTTCTCCCTGTAGCTCTCTGCTCCCAGTGGTGGGATTTAGGAATGATCCCTCGGAGTCAAGCACCCCAGCTTGCCCAGCAGCACATAAAACTGTTTCTTTGGCTTGACGAATACAGTTAAGCCACTGCTGTTTGTTGAAGGTGTCATTGGCTTGTAGCGAGTGGGTCTGACTTTGGGATCCATTTTTGAAACTGACTCTGAAGAAGTTTTTAACTAGAAGAGAAAAACACATGAAAAACAAAGTCAACGGACAGATCCTTCCTCAGGCCAAAGAGAACACACGTAGTGACACTAAACCCCAGAATCCATGGCAGGTACTGCTGATAACAAAACGTTTCCCACTGAACTGGGACATGGCTCAGCTCCACCCTGCAGTCACCATCAGGGAGTTGGGGCTGACACAGGTCTAGCGTTCAGCTGCCCTCATTTATCTCAGAAACCAGCAGGTGGAGATCATCTTGCAACAACAAAGTTAAGTGATTTAGGGGAGCCCAGAGTGCTGGTGACCAAATCTGGCTGCATAACAAAATCCCTTGGGGTGAGAACTTGTGAAAAAGACAGATGCCCTCAGGAGACTGAAGTGGGAGCGCTGCTTGAGTCCAGGAGTTTGAGATCAGCCTGAGCAATATAGTGACACCTTTTCTCAAAAAATAAAAATAAACAAATAAAAATAAATCCCCAGGCCCTTTTTGAGAGATTCTGATTCAGTAGATCTAAAAGTGGGTTTCATAATCTGTAATTTCAACAAGTAGACCAAGCTAGAGCTTTTTTTCAGTTTAAGAAGCTCTTTTTAATATTAAAACATGCCCATGTTTCTCCAAGAGAGTATCTATACACTTAGTATTCAATGATGGAGAAGATATATGTAGACAAACTTGGTTTCATTGTCAAATGAAATTACATTTTAATTACCTCAACAGGAGCTATCTGCATTTAAAAGAAATGGTAGTCCACAATATGGAAGACATTTTATTTAATCTTTTTTTTTTTGAGATGGAGTCTTGCTCTGGAGTGCAGTGGCACAATCTTCGCTCACTGCAACCTCTGCCTCCTGGGTTCAAGTGATTCTCCTGTCTCAGCCTTCCAAGTAGCTGGGATTACAGGCACTCACCACCACGTCCGGCTAATTTTTGTATTTTTTTAGTAGAGACAGGGTTTTGCAATGTTGGTCAGGCTGGTCTCGAACTCCTGACCTCAGGTGATCCACCCACCTCAGCCTCCCAGAAAGATGGGCTTACAGGTATAAGCCACCATGCCTGGCCTATTTAATCTAATAACAACAATATAATGGACATTTAATGGGCCTTCTGTGCCACATGCAATGCTTGGTTCACAGAAACATCTGCAGTCCGTCCCTTTGCACTAACCCTGCAGCCAGTAGACTGGGAACCATCACCACTTCCAATGGCTTAGAGGCTAAGGAACAAAGGGAGAGGAGGCCAAAATGTTTTACTGCTAGCCATCTTCGGCTAGAAGCTAACCTCTGTCCTTCAAATTTAGGCTCCACCCTTTGATCTTGGGCAAGTACCTTAAATCCTCTCTATCTTAGTTCCTAACTTGTAAAATGAAGAAAACAAGAACCTACTTTATATGGTTGTTATGAGGAATAAATGTAATACATGTAAATGCTTATAAAATGCCTGGCACATATATTTCTACTACTCCTACTCCTAGGGTAGAGGGATTGATCAGTAGGTAGAAGGCAGTACATACTAATTACTTTGACAGTATGATGCCTATGTTAACCCAGGAAGCTCAAAGGTTACTTTCTCAAAGAAGTGTTCCCTATTTCATTTAAAACAGACCTCCAGGCGGGGCCTGGGGGCCTGTAATCCCAGCACTTTGGGAGGCTGAGGTGGGTGGATCACTTGGGGCCAGGAGTTCGAGATCAGCCTGGCCAACATGGCAAAACCTCGTCTCTACTGAAAATACAAAAATTAGCCAGGTGTGGTGGCCCGCGCCTGTATTCCCAGTTACTTGGGAGGGTGAGACACAAGAATTGCTTGAACCCAGGAGGAAGAGGGTACAGTGAGCCGAGATCACGCTACCACACACCAGCCTGGGTAACAGAGTAAGACTCTGTCTCAAAAAAATACATAAATAAAAATAAAACAGACCTCCTATTGCTATCCCTTCCTATTCCCTTACTGGGTTTTAAGTTTTCTTAACAACACTTAGAGTATTCATTTGCTTATCATCTTTCTCCTCCATCACAATGCAAACTCCATAGGGGAAGGAAGTTACCTGCTTGTTTCACTGAGTATCATGTTAGATACTCGATAGATATTGCTATCTTGACTTCTTTTAATTAATTCGTTTATGAAGTCTTAAATTAGGCCCACTGACTAATGTTACAGATGAACCCACATTCCAGTTGACCATTCTTATGTCTCTTTAGGGACAAGTCTACCAGTTCAACTGCAAAACCCACCATAATGCAAATGGTATCCACGTAGGGACTATCTGGTTTTAAGCATGTTTTTATCCAATGGAAAAAGACAGAGAAAGGGAACTTAAGGAGCACTAACTATGTGCAGACAGGTTCACTTGGAGTATCTTACTAAATCCTTATAACAATCTTATGAAGGAGGTACGTATGCATTTCCATTTTGGAGATGAGAAACTGAGAATCACAGGGGCTAAACAAAGTACATAATCAGGAAGTGATGAGACAGCATTCAAATGCAGTTTGACTTCAAGACTGGCTTTTCTCTTTCCACCGGCTGCCCACTCCCTCCAAACTACCACAGCCAAAAACGTTCAACATGTCAACCCCGACTGCTATCCATACTTCTCTCGTTGTTGCTGAATGCCCCTCGCAGGGAGCCACCCAGCCTCACTTCTCCGTCCTGGAGGTCTTCCAGCAGGAGGTCCTTCACGGGGATTGGCTGACGGTACAGCTGGTAGCAAAGCTGCTCATTGTGGGTGACGGCTCGAGTGACCACAAGCACTTCTTGGAACAGGAAAACGTGCAGTTTCTAGAAGAAAAAAATCCACAGGCTTTCACTAAGCAATAATGTAATGAGTGGTTGATATATGGACCTCTGTGGATAGAGAGGTCCCCAGGTACCAGGTTCACACTGGATTATGAACTCCTAGGTTCAAATCTACCTCCAGGAGAACCAAAGTTGGGCATGATGGAGGCACTTCCAGATATGTCCACTGCCCTTCCTGTAGAAGCACCTCCCTAGGGACTCAGTGGAGAAAGCCCTTCTGCCTACAGATACCTGCAGCCAGGGTTGCCAACTTTGGGGGCCCTATTCATATTGCAATTCACAACTTGTACAGACATATCTGCCCCAGCTCCTATAAGAAAAAAACGAGAAAGGGAAATAGAATCAAGAGGGCAATGAAGGGAAAAAAAGTTAGCACTCTCTTGGCTTTGGTTTTATTACTCAATATAATTCTAAGTAAGCAGGCCGGACGTGGTGGCTCACACCTGTAATTCCAGCACTTTGGGAGGCTGAGGTGGGCGGATCACTTGAGGTTAGGAGTTCGAGACCAGCCTGGCCAATATGGTGAAACCCCATCTCTATTAAAAATACAAAAACTAGGCCGGGCGCTGTGGCTCATGCCTGCACTCCAGCCTGGGCGACAGTGCAAGACTCCATCTAAAAAAATAAAAAAAAATACAAAAACTAGCTAGGCGAGGTTGAGGGGGTGGGGGCGGTGCGCCTGTAATTCCAGCTACTCGGGAGGCTGAGGCAAGAGAATCGTTGGAACCCAGGAGGCAGAGGTTGCAGTGAGCCGAGATCACACCACTGCACTTCAGCCTGGGTGACAGAGCGAGACTGTCTCCGAAAAAAAAAAAAAATTCTAAAACATCAAAATTACAAATAGTCTATAAAAAATGAGACTGGTATATCAAAGCTAATATTAATCTTTGCGTTACAAACCCATAAAAAACATTCGTTCCCTCAACCACAGAGTCATTATCAGCTTTATCCAGGAACTCCAAATCAGAAGACTGCTCATTCCTGAGGGAACCATAGTATGCAGCCACAGCCACAAAGAAAGATCATCAGGCCGGGTGGGGTGGCTCAGGCCTCTAATCCCAGCACTTTGGGAGGCCAAGGTGGGTGGATCACCTAAGGTCAGGAGTTCAAGACCAGCCTGGCCAACATGGTGAAACCCCATCTCTACTAAAAATACAAAAATTAGCCAGGTGCAGTGGCGGGTGCCTATCATCCCAGCTACTCAGGAGGCTGAGGCAGGAGAATTGCTTGAACCCAGGAGGTGGAGGTTGCAGTGAGCTGAGATCGGGCCATTGTATTACAGCCTGGGAGATAAAAGCAAATTCTGTCTCAAAAAAAAAAAGATCAACATTTTCCTTCTCAGTTAAGTTCATCAGAACCTTGGTTCTCTGAAGAGAAAAGTTGACAACTGATGTGTGTGATGTGGGCAAAAAGAAAATTGCAAAAATGAAGGCTTGTTTTAGGCCCCATTATGAAAGCAGGTGTGCTTGGTGGAGTTGGGGTAAATTTGCTCCATTCAATGCTAAGTGCCAGACTCTTCTCACAGTTTGGAAATGCTTAGGAACTGAAGTGAAAATATCCACAACTTTGCAACTAGGTTCTAGCTTTCTGGTGGAAATATTTGGGAATGTCAATCCAGCAGTCTCAAAGGGGAGAGACCAGAACACGAGAGGTTCTCACTTGTAAGTGGGAGCTAAATCTTGGGTTCACATGGGCATAAATATAGGAACAACAGACACTGGGGACTCTAAAAGGCAAGAGGGAGTGAGAGGGGCAAGGGCTGAAACTTCATATCGAGTACTATGTTCACTATCTGGGTGATGGGATCAATAGAAGCCCATTCTCAGCACCATGCAGTATATCCTTGTAACAAACCTGCACATATACCCCTTGAATCTAAAACAAAAATGGGAACTGAATTAAAAACTCTGGATTAGAATTTTGACTTGGGATAGTGGAAGCACATTCAATATTATTAGATCATTTTAAATTTGGGAGAAAAGAAACCCATAGGTCTCCCACCCCTATCCCTACTACCTCCCAAACACACACAAACACAGAAACAAAACCCAACCAAATCTTGGCTAGAGGGAATAAAATGTATATTTAAGAAGACTGAAAAACAGGATAAAGCACAAAATAACCAAGTTAAAGGCTTTTCGGTGTGGTAGTTGTGGAAATAATGTGTTAAGAATTTTCTTTTGGGGATTGTTTTAATGTACAGCATTTGGGATAATCAGATTTTTACACTGTTTCTACTTCTATCAATCTTCTAGCCAAGGTGGGCTGAGACTGTCTGGGCAACCTTTTAAAAATACAACTCAGCTGGGCACAGTGGCTCACTCCTGTAATCCCAGCACTTTGGGAGGCCGAGGTGGATGGATCACTTAAGGTCAGGAATTCAAGAACAGCCTGGCCAACGTGGTGAAACCCCATCTCTCCTAAAAATGCAAAAATTAGCCAAGCATGTTGGTGGGTGTCTGTAATCCCAGCTACTCGGAAGGCTGAGGCACGAGAACTGCTTGAACCCGGGAGGTGGAAGTTGCAGTGAGCCAAGATCGTGCCACTGCATTCCATCCTGGGCAACAGAGCAAGACAATGTCTCAAAAAACAAACAAACAAAAAAGTCATCTATGAATGTTCACTGATAATTTCTCTTATTGGTCTCAGCTCCTTCCTGCCCTCAAACTACTGTGCTTTTTTTCTGACCCAAGACTTTATTCACAATGACTTTTTTTTTTTTTTTTTTTGAGATGGGATCTTGCTCTGTCGCCCAGGCTGGAGTGCAGTGGCACAAACTTGGCTCACTGCAAACTCCGCCTCCCGGGTTCACGCCATTCTCCTGCCTCAGCCTCCTGAGTAGCTGGGACTACAGGCGCCCGCCACCACGCCTGGCTAATTTCTTTTGTATTTTTTAGTAGAGACAGGGTTTCACCGTGTTAGCCAGGATGGTGTCTCGATCTCCTGACCTCATGATCTGCCTGCCTCAGCCTCCCAAAAGTGCTGGGATTACAGGCATGACTCCGGCCATTCACAATGACTTTTACAACTCTACTGGGGGAAAAAAAATCCCACAAGCCTCCCACCCCAACTATCTTTGTTCTCAAACATCTATCTGCCTGCAATAAAAACTAGAGTTTATTTTTATGCCCTAGGAACATCTAACCAGAGAGTTCTCAGTCCTTGACTGATGTACAGAAAGATAATAGGCTTACACCCTGTGGAGCAGTGCATTTTCCTATTTCTCATTGGGCTTCCTAGAAAGAACGTTCAAGGAACTTGGTGTCAGATACTAGAAGTCCACAGGTGCTTTCTGAAAATAAGCAAGAAACAGAATGCAGCTTTCTAGCAATCAGTAACTCCCTAGTCCCACAGACACACATCTTCAAGCAACAGACTTGATAGGCCTCATTACCCCCACTGTACCATGCACTGGCTGGATCCACAGCATCCCTGATAATGGGTTATAATATGTATTCACTGATTTCAAGTAATATTTCCATGCCTGCTCAGTCTAGGCTAAACGGATGTCCCTTGAATTATCAAAACTTTATTAAGAACCCTTCAATCTGGTTTTGGCTTTCATTCTAAGGGTTGGCTAGATACTGAAGATGAAATACAATCAAAATGCAGAGTCTCTCTCCCAATGGTTATCTCAACACAGAAATTTAAACACACACACACACACAAAATTTCTACTGGCTATACATACAAATAGCTTGGTGAGCTAAATGAATTTTGAACTCTCATATAATTCAAATTCATCTTTCTCTTTAAACAAGCATTCATTCATTGTTTAAAGAGACCCATTGTTTAAAAACACCCAGTATGTGCCAGGTCCCCATAATAGATTCTAAGGTTGACAAAACACAGTCCCCCCATCAAAATAACATGGTATAATGGAATATACTGACAGACAAATGGAGAATTGCAACTCACTATATTAAGTGCTCCAAGGGAGATACGCACAGTTGCTATGATAGCAGAAGAGGAACCATTGGTATCCACTTGGGAATAAAAGCCAGGAAATGGGTATCTATAGGTCAAAGCTAAATATGCAACCAATAGAAGATAGATTGTTATTTAAAAAAAAACTGGTTTCAAAATGCCAGTCTGTGGATGGGTCCCAATCCACAATAAAGAAGTTAAATGCATTCAGCTGAAGACTGTTTTCCTGAGATTAAATCCTTCTAACATCTTATTAAGATCATCCTTTATTTTCTGAAATCAAAGTGAGAGATGTTAACTATTCTGCATTTGTTTTTCAAAGTCATGATCAGACAAAATAAATAGCTGGCAACCCTATGTTGGTTTCCAGAATTCTTTGTGAATATGTACTGATCCTTAACATTACAAAATATGAATGAATATATATATATACATATACACATATGGTCCTGTGATATAAATGACACTGGAAAAGCAATTTTTGTTTGAAAGAATGAAGGACAGGTACAGTGGCTCAAGCCTGTAATTCCAGCACTTTGAGAGGCCAAGGTGGGCGGATCACTTGAGCTCAGGAGTTTGAGACCATCCTGGCCCAACATGGTGAAACCCTGTCTCTACTAAAAAAGTACAAAAATTAGCTGGGCGTGGTGGTGCACGCCTGCAGTTCTAGCTACTTGGGAGGCTGAGGCACGAGAATTGCTTGAACCTGGAAAGCCATAGGTTGCAGTGAGCCAGCCTGGGTGACAAAGCAAGACTCCATCTCAAAAAAAAGAACATGACCCTAGATAGGGAAGAAATTGTAAGAGGAGGCTCCACATCAAATGAATTAGGGATAGGGGAGGAGGATGAGACTGCTTAAAGGGAGTAACTACTTACCACGCCCCGATTGTTCTTCAGTTCACCATGACAACACAAGACTCGAGAGCTGTCGATCAGGGAGTCTTTCTGGCCTTCTTCCAAGTAAAGAAGCCGCTCTTTATAATAGCGGCATTCCGATTCACCAGTCTTGGTGTTGATTTCTGCCACAATTCCCTGAATGATATTTATCTATGGAAACAAAGAGGAAAATTAAGTATGGAGGAAAGCAGCAAACTATTCCTACCAAGTCTTAGGGGCTCAGCCTAGAAGGACACCAGGACACACCTGGATCTAATTCTGTTATCTAAGTTGCTACTTTGGGAAAAGAGGAAAAAAAAACATAAATACTTTTAGTATACTGCATCTATCTATCCATCTGTACACATACACAAACATTTATTTGTACACATAGAAAGATATTTATATTATACATAAAACTAATATTGATGAATAATTTTATCTGGGAGGAAGGGATACCTATTGAGCTCCAGGCTGCACATTTCTTAAAACATGCTCACAATGTTGAAAATGTAGCCATATAAAAAAATTGGCTAAGGAGAGAAAACAAAACAGAATGTAAGAGTCCAAAAGAGGCACTGTCTTTGAGGATGTGACACAATTAATAGCTTCAACGTCTCTCTATATGTACTCAATCTAATGTACAAACAATATTTGCAAATTCGGTTTGAACAAATGGTTTGAATTTTTTTTTTTTTTTTTTTTTTTTTTCCTGATATGGAGTTTCCCTCTTGTTGCCCAGGCTGGAGTGAGATAGCACAATCTCGGCTGACTGCAACCTCTGCCTCCCAGGTTCAAGTGATTCTTCTGCCTCAGCCTCCTGAGTAGCTGGGATTACAGGTGTATGCCACAACATCCAACTAATTTTTGTACTTTTTGTTTGTTTTGAGACGGAGTCTCACTCTGTCGCCAGGCTGGAGTGCAGTGGCATGATCTCAGGTCACTGCAACCTCCGCCTCCTGGGTTCAAGTGATTCTCCTGACTCAGCCTCCTGAGTAGCTGGGACTACAAGCACCACTACGCCCAGCTAATTTTTTGTATTTTTAGTAGAGACAGGGTTTCACCATGTTGACCAGGATGGTCTCAATCTCTTGACCTTGTGATCTGCCTGCCTCGGCCTCCCAAAGTGCTGGGATTGCAAGCACGAGCCACCGCGCCTGGCCAATTTTTGTATTTTTAGTAGAAATGGGTTTCACCATGTTGCCCAGGCTGGTCTCGAACTCCTGAATTCAAGTGATCCACCCACCTCTGCCTTCCAAGGTGCTGGGATTACAAGTGTGAGCCACCGCGCCTGGCCTGGATATCTTTTTCAATGATATAATATAAACGTTTATAAAGAACAGAGGAAAAAATAATGGGAAAAAAGACACCAGTATAATGATGGGGATAGTCTGTATAAATACACTCACATCCAGGGTCTAGAGCACATGTGAGTGAGTAAGTTTGGGCAGAAGATTCCAAAGTGATGGTGGATGCAATGTTGTCAATACAAAAACAAGAGTACTGCCTGAGATGTGGTCAGTGGATATTTATTCTGATGTGTTTGTCATTCTGTCATATGAATATATCTAAACGTTATAAAACGCTAGAAAAAGGATGAGAAATTAGTTGAGCAAAACTCAATGACACCAGGCCAGGTGCGGTGGCTCATGTCGGTGATCCCAGCACTTTGGGAAGCCAGGGCAGGCAGATCACTTGAGGTCAGGAGTTCCACACCAGCCTGGCCAACATGGTGAATGCTGTCTCTACTAAAAATACCATAAAAAATTAGCCAGGCGAGGTGGTGCCCACCTGTAATTCCAGCTACTTGGGAGGCTGAGGTGTGAAAATCGCTTGAACCTGGGAGGCAGAGGTTGCAGTGAGCCGAGATCACCCCACCGCACTAGAGCCTAGGCGACAGAGCAAGACTCCCCGTCTCAAAAAAATAAAAAACTCCATGACACCAATCAGAGGCAAAGTAATGATTTCCTTAGCAGGATTCTCTGTCTCCTAAAAGTGAAAAGACCTACAGTCCCATCGTTCTTGTGGTGGTAACTGAAAAGTACTTAACAGATGGAAAATGTTGATAAGTCTTCTTCTTCGTCACATTTACTTAAAAGAAAAGTCAATCTCTGAAAAGCAAGGTTCCAAAAGAGGCCTTTGCTCAGTCAGAAGTTATCATGTCTTAAAATAGTAATAAATTCTATCTAGGATTGTTAAGTAATTATTTTTCTTTTTTTCTTTCATTGAGACAGGGTCTCATTCTGTCGCCCAGGCTGGAGTGCAGTGGCGCCATCTCAGCTCACTGCAACCCCTGCCTCTTGGGCTGAAGTGATCCTCCCACCTCAGCCTCCTGATAGCTGGGACCACAGGTGTATGCCACCATGCCTGGCTAATTTTTGCATTTTTCATGGAGATGGGGTTTTGCTATGTTGCCTAGGCTGGTCTCTGACTCCTGAACTCAAGCAATCTGCCTGCCTTGGCCTCCCAAAATGCTAGGATTACAGGCATGAGCCACTACGTCTGGCCAAGTGATTATTTTTTCATATGCCAGTAAAATGATATTGTCTGCCAAAAGCAACTGGGTAAAAACTGTTACTCAGTTATAACTTTTGTACTTCCACACAAGTTTGACAGAAGATCTTACAGCTTTCAGCTGAAGTTTGGCGAATATATCCTATGGAGAGAGCATAATCTGTACATTTCTGTAGCTATTAAGAGTTTCAAATATTTTTTCTTTTTTTTTTTTTTTTTGAGACAGAGTCTTGCTCTTGTCACCCAGGCTGGAGTGCAATGGTACGATCTTGACTCACTGCAACCTCTGCCTCCTGGATTCAAGTGATACTCCTGCCTCAGCCTCCTGAGTAGCTGGGACTACAAGCACCTGCCACCACACCCAGCTAAATTTTGTATTTTTAGTAGAGACGGGCTTTCGCCATGTTGGCCAGGCTGGTCTCAAACTCCTGACCGCATGATCCACCTGACTTGGCCTCCCAAAATGCTGGGATTACAGGCATGAGTCACCGCGCCTGGCCAAAAGTTTCAAAGATTTCTTTATTCTTTTCTCTATTTCTCAAATTGTGGTGGTAGCACTCACTACTTTGGTTTAAAAAAAAAATCCTTATTTTAAAAAATATAGGCTCTTTAGTGTTACAGAAGAAGCTTTTTGGCCTTTGACGTCAACCTAATATTAAATATAAATTCTATAAAAGTAATTTGAGTTTTATTAACATAAAACAATAAATAGCAGAACACTTTGGTATACTTTCTTAGTTTCTTTTTTCCTTTCTTGGTTTTCAAAAATGACTGATTTTCACTATTACTTTCAAGACAAAATAATTTCACAAAATATACTAAAGCCATGAGTCATCCTTCAAATTAATTTAATGTTTACTGAGAACCTGTTCCATGTTAGACTAAGTGGTAGCATTCACAGAAATGAGAGGATTCCTGCCTTCAAAAAGCTTAAAACAAATGGGAGGTATCTGAGCAACTGTGTTATGTCTACTTTATCTTTTTACCTTTCCATATTTTACAATATGTAATGAAATCCATGCTTTTTCCTTACTATTAAAGACCTTAGCATTAGTCGCTGTGACTTATCAGTTAACTGTTAACAGGTGTACCTGGACAGCTGGAATTAATCAGCACTTGAGTCAATTTTCTGAGTTGCCTGCAAGTATCCAGGAAACCAGAAAGAAGATGCACTATAGTCATAAATATGTGTTTATTTCCTAATTTAACTCAGGAACTGAACAGCTGGCATATCACATGAAGATTAATAAACTCAAATGCCATGGCGGTTCCTTAAGCAGCTATGATTAGTTTCAAATACTGCTTCTTTTGCTGGTGTTTGAAAAACAGAGACAAAACAATGGAAACAATCAGTGTTCTCATTCCATGTTCTATGTATACATTTATAATAGTAACTGTGGGTCTGCTTTCATTTATTAAAAATAATGTTTTGTATTTCTATCTACCTGAATATCATGAGGGTCTTATCTGTCTGCATTGGTTTTTTTTTTTTTTGGAGACTGAGTTTTGCTCTTGTTGCCCAGGCTGGAGTGCAATGGTGCAATGGCACAATCTTGCTCACTGCAACCTCCGCCTCCTGGGTTCAAGTAATTCGCCTGTCTCAGCTTCCTGAGTAGCTGGGATTACAGGCATGCGCCACCATGCCAGGCTAATTTTGTATTTTTACTAGAGACGGGGCGTCTCCATGTTGGTCAGGCTGGTCTTGAACTCCTGACCTCAGGTGATCCGCCCGCCTTGGCCTCCCAAAGTGCTGGGATTACAGGCATGAGCCACTGCTCCCGGCCTGTGCATTGGTTCTTGAGAGAGATTTATTTTGCAGAATTTCAGGGAGGCATAAAGTTACATACAGCAGGCTGCCATTAGCCAGACAACAGTCACAGTAGTTGTGCATTTAAATTAAATTTATTGTTGCATCTCTCACTGGGTTCAAACTGAAGGAAGGGACTGGTAAAGGGAGATGATGAGAGATACCTGGTAACAGTACAGAGCTTAAGCGCACACGTGCTGGACTCATCATCCTCAAAGTGGACTCTGAAAGCCCTGACTGTCTGGTTCCTTGTGCCATGATACTCATTGGCTCCTGCCATGAACCAAGAATAGCAGTCTTCATGGCTGTTGCATCAAAAGCAGGACTGTTTTTCCCACTTATTTCAGTGATTTTTTTTTTTTTTAGGAGTTGAGAAATAGTGGTGGGTGGGGGGAAGGGATGCTCTGCAGGATCATTTTCTGGCCGAAAAATCTTTAGAATTTAAAACATTAAATGACCAAGTTCTCTGGAATAT
Source organism: Piliocolobus tephrosceles (assembly GCF_002776525.5). Taxonomy (NCBI): domain Eukaryota; kingdom Metazoa; phylum Chordata; class Mammalia; order Primates; family Cercopithecidae; genus Piliocolobus; species Piliocolobus tephrosceles. The sequence continues at coordinate 79,692,727 of NC_045435.1, read as the reverse complement.
CTGAATATCCAAACTCCTATTTTAAGAAGTTCTCTTTTGGGAAAAATTTTTTATCAACCCTCAAAGCATTATTAAGAAATTCTAATAAAGATGTGGTAGTTTAGGCACTGCATTAAAGGCAAGACCTCTTTTTAGATCTAATCATAGGTCTGAATGCAATCAACTCCCTTGGAACGGAAGCAATTTACTTAGCACTCTCTAATTTTTCCCCTTTCATTGATGGGAAATTTATTCAGGGGATATTTGTCAAGCTATATTGGTGCTATGGGTTTTATGTTTATCAAACATTCATAATGCACCCAAGAGTACAGGGCTAAATAATTCTGTTCATCTGGGGTAATGCTACGAGGATTTTGTAAAGAGGGGAAAAAAATCCTGTGCGTATACTGTGTAAGTAGGCATTCGGAAGACTTGCTTTGCAGACATTTTCAAATGCAGGTATATCATGTTTCATGCACAGATCTGCCTGAATAACTAGGTGTAGAGTCAACTTTTGAAAATGGCTTCATACTTTATGCACTAGGGAAACTGGTTACTAGCACATCATTTTATATTACACACAATCACTTTTTTTTTTTTTTTTTTTTTTTTTTTTTTGAGGCGGAGTCTTGCTCTGTAGCCGGGACTGGAGTGCAGTGGCCGGATCTTAGCTCACTGCAAGCTCCGCCTCCTGGGTTCACGCCATTCTCCTGCCTCAGCCTCCCGAGTAGCTGAGACTACAGGTGCCCGCCACCTCGCCCAGCTAGTTTTTGTATTTTTAGTAGAGACGGGGTTTCACCGTGTTAGCCAGGATGGTCTCGATCTCCTGACCTCGTGATCCGCCCGTCTCGGCCTCCCAAAGTGCTGGGATTACAGGCTTGAGCCACCGTGCCTGGCCCACATTCTTATCTGTTTTTAAATTCAAACTTTAGCTCACTGGGTATTTTTTTTAAAAAAAACAGAACAGTATTCTCTCATGCTCCATATTAAAAAAAAAATCTAGGCCGGGCGCGGTGGCTCAAGCCTGTAATCCCAGCACTTTGGGAGGCCGAGATGGGCGGATCACGAGGTCAGGAGATCGAGACCATCCTGGCTAATACGGTGAAACCCTGTCTCTACTTAAAAAAAAAATACAAAAAATTAGCCGGACGACAAGGCGGGCGCCTATAGTCCCAGCTACTCGGGAGGCTGAGGCAGGAGAATGGCGTGAACCCGGGAGGCGGAGCTTGTAGTGAGCTGAGATCCGGCCACTGCACTCCAGCCGGGGTGGCAGAGCAAGACTCCGTCTCAAAAAAAAAAAAAAATCTTTACAGTAACTCAGAACAGGCTCCCATGCTTCAAAAAAGTCATGACTTTGAGTAGCTCATGCTCCCTGTTGTTTTTATTCCTGCAGACCACACACTTGCAGGGATGAAATACCGAGAGGAGGCAACTCTATCGAACTCTTCCCAGTAATAAAAAAACAGACATGATGAAGTGAGATGGGCCTCAACCCAGTGCCTGCGTCCCTGATCTGTGCTGGACTGCGGGCCTGATCTCTGTGTGTTGGGCCTACTAGATACACTGAATACCTCATGAATCAGAAGAGGGTCCTTTATTATTATTTTCTATCCTACCTGGAGGCACCCAGCCCAGTTCTACACCGGTGAGGCTGGTGACCAGACAACTCTCTGCAATTATAAAGGCAACAGAAACTCAAAGTAGTGGGCAGGCTTCCTGCATCAAGATATAGAATCATAAAGAAGTAGAAGGGCACAGGATTTGGAGTCTACACTGACAGGGTTTGAACATCAACTGCATCACTTGCTGGCTGTGGACCCGGGCGAACTATTTAACCCCTCCAAGCCTCATCTGGAAAATGGCCCTGATAAGAACAGCTATCTCCTAGGCTGTTGTGAGGTTAAATGAGATACATAACCTATAAGGCAAATTACATAAAGTTGATTTACTAGGTACTCAATGCCAGCAATTATTACCATGATTGTTGTTACTACTACTTATTATTAAACTCCTATCTGGGAGGAAACAGGCTGTTTGCTCAGCAGGTTCAAGGCTTCTGATTTTCAAATTACCTATGCATATCCTCCTTCTATTATTGTCCCAGATTACATCAGAACATGAGCCCTTTGAATGATCTGTTAGCCTCTATCCCCCACTGCCACCTCCTTGATCAGGTTTTCACACCCGAACAGCATCCTCCGAACTTGCATCCTTATCACCAGTCTCTTCCTCCTCAGTTCCCCATTCTACCAAGAGTATGTGTCCAAGGTTACATAGCTTGTAAATGATGGAGCTGGGATTTGAATCCTGAATCCTAGCTACTTAGAAACCAACCAACAAACAAAAACAAACTTCAATTAATTGCACGACAAAGGAAAAATCTCTTAAATATTTAAAAACCTCTATAACCAGACTGAACCCATATCCTGTCTTCTCTCCTGCTGTTTTCTCAGAGGACCCCTAACCCCAGGCCAACTGATCTATGATATTCCCCAGGCATGACCAGTCCTGTCATTTCTTTATACCTTTGCTCAGGCCACCCGCTCCCCATGGCCTGCCATCTGCCATCTCTACCATGCAGAGTACTTCAACCAGAATGGCGCTTTCTGGGTGGAATGCTCACAGTTTACAATATTCTCGTGATAGGCACCCCATTTTTCCTCGTCTCCTATTGCTGCTAGGGAAAAATACATATTTCCCAGATTACTCAGCCCACACTCAATAATTTTTTTTTTTTTTAAACAGTCTCACTCTGTTGCCCAGGCTGGAGTTGCAGTGGCATGATCTCAGCTCACTGCAACCTCTACCTCCCAGGCTCAAGCGATTCTTGTGCCTCACCCTCCTGAGTAGCTGGGATTATAGGCGTATGCCACCTTGCCCAGTAATTTTTTTTGTACTTTTAGTAGAGATAGGGTTTTGCTTTTTTGGCCAGGCTGGTCTTGAACTCCTGGCCTCAAGTAATCTGCCCACCTCAGCCTCCCAAAGTGCTGGGATTACAGGCATGAGCCATCATGTCCGGCCCACACTCAATAACCATTTGCTGAGTGAGGATCCCACTAGTGAGCAGGAGGTTTGACAAGGCAACCCACTGTAATCGGGGGCCAAAGGGAGCTAGATCTTAAATGGATGTCCACTTCACAAATGAGCTTTGGGGCTAGGCTAAAAGGCAACTGATTACTTTATAACCAAACAAAATTTAAAATCTACACAAAGGTCTTGTCCCTCACAGTCAGCAACTGTAACACCAGATTAGAGTCACCTATGTAAAATCAAGAATTTTACTGCCTAAGGGACCTTACAGTGTGTTTCATGTAAACACTGCATTTTACAGTTTAGGAAACAGAGGCAGAGAGAGGAGAAGTGACTTGTAAAATCAAAACATGGACGATGGCAGTGCCAGGCCTAGAACCCAAGATTCCTAAGTATCCAAGGACTCTTCCATTCACCCGCTGACCCAATCCACCAGCCATTATGGTGGAAATAACAAGAAGAGAGAGAAGGAAACAGACAAACTTACAGCTTCTTCCAAGTGCTGCTGATCTGGATTATCATTTGGTGTGTGCCTCAAGATTTCTCGGAGAAGCAGAGGGTATTTTACCAGACGGCTTCTTGGAATATCGAGGAAATTCCAGAGATCTAGTTTGCGGCTAAAGGGGGATTCTAAACATCGCTGTAGGAAATCCTGGACTCGGTGATCTTGCTTTTTGTGGTCCAGCAGAGCTTTGGCGGCTACTTGATTGCTGCAGTAGCTGTCATAGGAGCTGAGGCAAGGGAGCTAAGAAGGAAACAGAAAGAGAAAGTTGGAATGTCAAAATAATTGAGCTCTGAGGCTACAGGTGGCATCATTTATTGGGACTGAGCAAATACCTAACATGTCTCCGGGTCTGGCTGACATTCCTTTATCTGCATGGCTGGAGGAAACTAGTGGAATCTTCAAGATGGCAGGCAGTGGACAGTTTTCTTAGGCTCTGGCTTGCTTTCACAAAGTAATTTTCTTAATTGCCTGTTTACTTTCTTAAGACTCTTACCATAGTTTGTTTGCATTTTCTGCCAATTTAAGTGATATGGTTTGGATCTGTGTCCCCGCCCAAATCTCATGTCGAATTGTAATCCCCAATGTTGGAGGAGGGAACTGCTGGGAGGTGATTGAATCATGGGGGCAGATTTCCTCTTGCTGTTCTTGTGATAGTGAGTTCTCAGGAGATATGGTTGTTTAAAAGTGTGTAGCACCTCCCCGCTGCTCTGCTCCTCCTGTTCTGGCCATGTAAGACATGCCTGCTTCTACTTCTGACATGACTGAAAGTTTCCCGAGGTCCCCGCAAGCCATGCTTCCTGTACAGCTTGCAAAAACATGAGCCAGTTAAACCTCTTTTCTTTATAAATTACCCAGTTTCAGGTATTTCTTTATAGTAGTGTGAGAACAGATTAATACACTAAACTAGAAACAAAAGAAGTGAAATTACTGCATGTACATACAGTTCAGAATTTTCCTAACCTTCCAAAGATATCCAGTCACGTAAAAGCCCCCTACTTTATTTTAAAAAAACATAGGATTTCATTTGAAATTATTAATAAGAAACTCATCTAGAAGACTTAAGGGCACAAAAAGGAGGCAAAGGGTCATACTCCACAGCCCAGCCCTTTGCATGGCTCAAATACCTATATTAGTCAACATTAGTTTATGATTACCTGATTCCAAGGCGCCCAATTATAAAGAGCCTCAAGAAGTTAAAGCAAAAGTATGATTACTAAAAAATCAGATGCAGAAAGCATTCATAAAAATCTTTTAAACTAGTTCTGACAGGTCAGAAACAAGTTTTGGCTATCACTAACAGTTAACATCACAATACTATGTAATGAACAATTTAAGCTTAAAGACTTTGGAACATTTAACCTTCACTGCCTTCATTCCAGCAAAATGCTAATTTCTCTGACATATTCCATTATTCACACTGTGCAAACACCATGTCAGAGACTCAACGGAAAAGGCTTCTCATCCACTTTTTCTGCCTTGGCATTCTAATCTAAGAGCTATCAGCCTCCAGAAAGTTGCCAGAAGCAATCAAATGCAGCCAATGGCCTATAACTGCTTTTGTTTCTCTCTCTTGTACTAAGAAGCCCTAGTCCCTGTAACACCTGCTCTTTAGAGGGATTCAGTGCAAGACACTGGCAAGAGTGTCTCTCATTTCTGTATCCTCACTACTTTGCATTGGGCCTACTATATGGCAGACACTCTGTGTTCTGAATGAACAAATAAATGCATGTTTAATGGATTACAAGATCAGATAATATTTGATGGTTTGGGAATATTGCTTAAAAATAAAGTATGGCGGCCAGGCTCAGTGGTTCATGCCTGTAATCCCAGCACACTGGGAGGCTGGGATGGGTGGATCACGAGGTCAGGAGTTTGAGACCAGCCTGGCCAGCATGGTGAAACCCTGTCTCTACTAAAAATACAAAAATTAGCCAGGCATGGTGGCACACACCTGTAATCCCAGTTACTCAGGAGGCTGAGGCAGGAGAATCACTTGAACCCAGGAGGCAGAGGTTGCAGTGAGCCAATGTCGCGCCACTGCACTCTAGCCTGGGCGACAGAGTGAGACTCTGTCTCAAAAAAAAAAACAAAAAAACCCAAAAAATCATAAAGTATGGCAGCATCTGAAACTTCAAATACTCTGCTGCTGCTTTTACACCTCTTATTGAAATTATTTCCTCAGTGACTGAAAGCAAAAAAAGGATACCAGGAAAGTAGTATTTTACAAGCTCACTATTGAGCTTAACATTCCTTGGAAATGTCTACCTTCCTTACCTGTTATTAAAATTCTCTACTTGTGTTAAAGAGTTGCAGAAATTTTTTCTCTCAACCTTATATTTGTGTAAATACTATTATTTTAAAGTAATAATTGGTACTTACACATGCACACACACACGCACACACGAAGAAAGAACCCAGATGTGGTACTGTGGCTTGTAATTTAGATTTTCAGAGTTAATTAAAAAGGGCCTCAGGCCCTCTTCATTTAATTTCCACTTCCTCACCTTATAAAAAGATCTGGAAATGCCCAATGTTTTCATTAGAAGAAACAAATCAGCAGTAACCATCGGATGTAAACTAGTGAGGAACCTTGACCACACTGCTGCTCACTGTCCGATGGGTCACCGCTCCCTGTGATCCTGCTGCCCTGCTACCACGGCAACCAAATGGGGCTCTGGTCCTGTGCTCTCACCTGACAGGGTGCTCATTTCCTGGGCATGACCTGAAAGGCTATCCGGTTCAGTCACCAGCTAGGAAAGGCCCCAAGTGATCTTTAACCACACGGGGTGAAGAATGTACAAGATCTGGTTCTCAAATACAGACACTCATTCAGAATGTGAGAGGTGAAAATGCAGTTAAAGAGACTAGACGGGGTGCGGTGGCTCACGCCTGTAATCACATTACTTTGGGAGGCTGAGGCGGGTGGATCACTCGAGGTCAGGAGTTTGAGGCCAGCCTGGGCAACGTGGCAAAATCCCGTCTTTATTAAAATATATAAAAATTAGCTGGGCATAGTGGTGCATGCCTGTAATCCCAGCTACTTGGGAGGCTGAGTCACAAGAATCACTTGAACCCAGGAGGCAAAGGTTGCGAGGAACTGAGATCGCGTCACTGCACTCCAGCCTTGGCGACAGAGCGAGACTCTGTCTTGGAAAAAAGGACAGACTCAGAAATAGGGAGAATCAGATTCAAAGCCTAACTCACACGGCTGTCAGTGACTCTTCCAAGCCTCAGTGTCTCCACCTACAAAATGTATATACTAATGTCCCTCTCTCCCTTAATGAGGTAAAGCATACAAAAGGTGTAGCATGGAGCTTGGCTTCTGATTAAGAATCAGTAAGTACTAGCTATTATTACTTGTTACAAGAAGTTCTTTGAGACAAGGTCTCGCTTTGTCGCTCAGGCTGGAGAGTAGTGGCATGATCATGACTCACTGCAGCCTCTTCTTCCCAGGCTCAAGCAGTTCTCCCTCCTCAGCCTCTCAAGTAGCTAGGGCCACAGGCATACACCACCATGCCAGCTAATATTTTTTTTGTAGAGACAGAGTTTTGCCATTTTGCCCAGGCTGGTCTCCTACTCCTGGGCTCAAGCGATCCACCCACTTCAGGCTCCCAAAGTGCTGGGATTACAGACATGAGCCACTGCGCTTGGGCCCTAGAATATTTTTATTGAAGAAACTGTCGTTTAGAGAACCAAAGCTACTTGCTCAGCTGGAGACAAAACTAGAGTCTGACACTTCTTCTTGTTTCCCCTTTACCCTCAGAGTTCTGAACTATTCTCCATCTCTTTATTAAATAGACTATCAAGAATTTATAAGGGAAACTCACTTTTTAAAGAAGTTCTATTATCCCCCTAATATTGTGAACAAATCTTTTTTTTTTTTTTTTTTTTTTTTGCTTCCATGTACCCTGGATCTTTCTTAGGAATTAAAATTTAATGAGACATCAAATTAACATGAGAACTTTCTGCCTTGGAGAGCTTATATTTTATCATTGAAAAAACGTTGGCATGGAGATGTCACTTGGAGGTTGTTTCTTTATGCTAGAGAAGGCTTACTCAAACAGGCTGACCCACTAGGGAGGGGGGGACACTGATTCTCAGTAACCGGGGTAGTTCCCTGAAAAAAAGCAACCACTCTGTTTAAGGTCTTCAAAGTAAAAGTAATTGATTCATTCTAAGGTCAAAAGGACTTGCCAGGGCTGTCCCACTTGGAAGGTTCACTTGTTTAAAAGGATTTTTTTCCTTCCTCACTTTTTTCCTTTGCGAGGAAAATAAATCAATTTTTCATGGGTCGAATGGGCTCTGACTTTTCTCATCCAAAGTCCACTAAGATGTTTATTTTGTTCTGCTAAAAATACAAGAACTCAAACATATGTACCCCTAGGTTTACTGTTCCCACTCACACGGACACATCTGCAGTTAAAAGAGGAAAAACATTTAACAGCTCGTCGGGCCTGATAAATAAGGGCCATTTCTCATGAAGTCTGGCAACAACGGGCCAGTTGTTTAATTTTAGGCTGCTCTTCAAGATCCAAGTCCTCATTTGATGCCTGAAGTGTCCAGATAGCAATGGGCCAGCATGGTCACACTTCCTTTGGGTATGTACAGAAAAGGACTGCAAACCTGCTCCCAAATCACACCAATTTTCTAATAAACATGACAAATGTTTATTTCAGCAAAAAGTTAATAACAAGGCAAATTCCTACAATTTAGCTTCTGGCATAAATTGACAATTTGCATATAATGCTTAAGGAAACCATGTAGTCCTGTACTGCTGTCTCATCAAAAGCAGAGGAGTTATCCTACAAATTCTGGAGTGCGGCCTAACTGCTCCTTTTACCCCCATATCAAAGCACTCCACAGACTCAGGAAGTTTAAGAGATATTGAGGCAGACTCTCTGCTCATTATACCTTCTCTGTCTCTGTCTCCAGTTGGCTGGCTGTCTTTAGAGAAATTTCTTTTTTTTTTTTTTGAGACGGAGTCTTGCTCTGTTGCCCAGGCTGGAGTGCAGTGGCCGGATCTCAGCTCACTGCAAGCTCCGCCTCCCGGGTTCACGCCATTCTCCTGCCTCAGCCTCCCAAGTAGCTGGGACTACAGGCGCCCGCCACCTCGCCTGGCTAGTTTTTTTTTTTTTGTATTTTTTTAGTAGAGACGGGGTTTCACCGTGTTAGCCAGGATGGTCTCGATCTCCTGACCTCGTGATCCGCCCGTCTCGGCCTCCCAAAGTGCTGGGATTACAGGCTTGAGCCACCGCGCCCGGCCTCTTTAGAGAAATTTCTTTGTGGGCTAAAGAAGTTAAGACATCTACCATGGCTCATAATAAAATGAAAGTCAAAAATATAAGATGAATGATCTCTCTTGAAATACTAAGGCATATTTTCTAAATTATTCATCTTAGAACATTACTTGCCTTTCGGATCCCTTGGGATATTTCAGCCTTGGTGCTAAAATTGACTCCTGAACTAAAGTTATCTAAGTCATGAAACTCTCATCAAGTATCTTGATCAAGGCAGTCACTGAGAAACATAAGTTAAAAGATCAATGTTAAAACTTTCTGCACATCTATGTATTATCAAGGCATGTGAATCGAAAGGTTTTAGAAAGATTAAAATGCAGATGTAACTGAATAAAGAGAACTCACATAGCAACAGTAGGATTTATAACCTTCACAACACTCTCCAAACAGTGAAATGATCTCAAATATTAGCTGTTGCGGTACTTCCTGCCTATTTTTCTGGAATACTGTGTGCAACAGAGTGATGAGAGACCTAATCTTGCCTGGAAGAAGTCAGCAAAGTAATCTCATTATCTGCTTTATAACAAATGAAAAACACCTGGAACTGGGGTGGAACATTCAAGTGCTCACAGAAGGAAACGTAAATGTATAGAATAGGGAGTGGTGGGGACTGAGGCAAAATAGAGCACACGCCTTGTCTAGCGTAAGTTAACCAAACAAACAACAACTTTATGTACACAATAAAACACAAATCCAGCCCTAAGATCATAAATTTATGACTCCTAATCTAAGATCACAGCTTATTTCTTTTTATTTAATTACGAAAAGAAATGGATTGTGTTGGGATGAAGGTCACCATAATACCCAGCTCTCCTATAAATTACTTAGCATGGTATATATGCTAAACATTAGCAACCTTTACTTATTATCTTGTTTATAAAACTACATTTTGACCATGAGATTTTTTTTATGGCCTGAAAAGTGTTTTTTTTTTTTTTTTGGTAGTGGATAGGAATAAGTCAATAAATTTTTATTGGACTATATTATACTAGCAATTGGCCTGATAGAAAGTTAACTAGTTTTATTTCATTTGATATGAGACTAGTAATAGTTTCATGTGTACCTTTACTTATTTTGTTGCAAAAGGCCCTGTTACTTTTAAATGCAGTAAATTCGTAAGAAGAAAAAAACTGTTTTCATGCTTTAAAGATACAAAGCTTAAATATAATTACAATTTTACTAGGAACTTGCTTTTTTTTCCTGATGCGAAACCAGTATTTGTGGAAAAAAAAAAAAAAAAAAATGAAACTCCTATCTATATTTTTGAAATTTATCTTCAATAAAGACCAGAGAACTTTCTTACCCAGCCCACGAGGATGGGACCAACATGTTCAGTCGAGCCATCAGGCTTCCGAACATCTCGCAGCTGACTAAGGAGTTCTGGCAAAAAATAAACAGATGCTTATTTGTTAGGCAATCAAATATGAACAGGGCTGGAAGTAGGTTCTGGGTTATTCACATTGCAGGTATTTTATAATTACTCACTCGTTAATAAGACAACTCAATTAAGGCTACAAGTCACAACTCATCCTGGGAACAAAATTATACCTTCATGTAGAGGGATTAGAGAGTCCAGTGTTCCAAAAATTTGATTCAGCTCTTGTTCTGTCATTATGGAGAGTTTCAGCATGGGGTCATGATAGGCCTGCATAAAAATGGCAAGAGATGGAAGCAAATGTTTAAAATCACAGGAAGTACATTGTTCATGTAAGTGACTCCTGATAGGTCCTATCCAATAACAAAACTTCTGGCTCTCTAACAACAACTTCTCCCACAAAGCTGCAGAACAGCAGACAGGTGTGGCTGGAGGAGAGGAGAAACCAGCACTGCCTTGAGCCTTTGTGGTTGAGAAACCAAAACAGATTTTTCAAAAGCTTTTTTATTCTAGTATATCATATATCTAGGAAAGAGCACAAATCCTAGGTATAGAACAGATTTGACTGTTAAAATGTTTTCAAAATCAAGATCCTGCCTCTTAAAAAAAAAATCCCACTTTATTCAAAACTAGCTACCAGCAGATTCTTTTTTTAAATTAGTACATATTTAAAATAAAGAAAAACAGGAAAGAAACAGTGATTGGTATCCTTTACTGCTGATTTGAACAAAGAGAGTAAAACCTCTGCTAATCCTATCACCTCTTACTAGAGAAAATTAAACAACAAGAATACACACTTATACACAGGGCACTGAAGTAGAATACAAAGACTTAAAAGTCTCCTACCTTCAAGGAATTTTATAAAGGTAATGGGGAAGATAAGAAAAACTAAAATATTTTCTAGTTTTATAGTTTAGTTTCCAATCTCGTGGAAAACTAAATCTATGTTTACAAAAGAATTTTTTTCTTTCTTTTTTTTTTTTTTTTGAGATGGAGTCTTGCTCTGTCACCCAGGCTGGAGTGCAGTGGCATGATCTCAGCTCACTGCAACCTCTGTCTCCTGAGTTCAAGTGATTCTCCTGCCTCAACCTCCTGAGGAGCTGGGATTATGGGTGCCTGCCACCACACCTGGCTAATTTTTTTTTTTTTTCTTTTGAAATGGAGTCTTGCTCTGTCGCCAGGCTGGAGTACAGTGGCGTGATCTTGGCTCACTGCAACCTCCGCCTCCTGGGTTCAAGCAATTCCCTGCTTCAGCCTCCTGAGTAGCTGGGACTACAGGTGCACGCCACCACACCCAGCTAAATTTTGTACTTTTAGTAGAGACAGGGTTTCACCATGTTGGCCAGGATGGTCTCGATCTCCTGACCTCGTGATCTGCCCACCTTGGCCTCCCAAAGTGCTGGGATTACAGGCGTGAGCCACTGTGTCTGGCCTAATTTTTGTATTTTTTAGTAGAGATGGGTTTTCACCACATTGGCGAGGCTGGTCTTGAACTCCTGACCTTAAGTGATCCACCCACCTCAGCTTCCCAAAGTGTTGGGATTATAGGTGTGAGCCACCGGACCCGGCTTATGTTTAAAATTTAAAGATTAAAATTAAGACTGATATCACATGACAGCAAAAAGCCATCAAATCAAAACTGCTCTAGAGGGTCAGAGAATTAAAGCTGGAGTGGCCAAGGAAAGTTTTGAAGATGAGTTGCTTGGTATAGAGAAGGAGGCAATAAATGTTATGTAAGAATAAACTGAGATTTGAGCTGGTTCCTGAAGAATGGGTGAATATGAACGGTTGAAAGGAACGAGAAAAGTTTGTAGGACGGTAGGGCCACCATGAGGAAAAGGATGGCCGGGAAACATCTCAAGGTGCTTGAGTTTGGCAAATCTTCATGCAGGAAAGGGGAATTACACATATGACCAGCATGATAACTCTCACAGTGAAATAACTTCTTTGTCCTCTCTGATCTCCTCCTCCAGCCCTGCCTAAAACTCAGTTTCTTAGCTGGTCCAAGCAAAGCTTGGGTGGCCGTCTCTCAGGAATGCTCGAGGTGGAATTTCATCTTAGCAGAAAGACTAAAAACCCTTAAAAGAAGGAAGGTATCCTTCCAACCCTGTGATTCTTCGAGGAGGTTGTGAATATCAAATGAAGGAGTCTAGTTTTAGCCTCCAAGCCATGGAGTTGGGGGGCTGTGCCACTGGAATGAAAACATTTTTGAGAAAGGTTTGTTGTCCTCCTCCTCCCCACACAAAATGTTGATTAGAAAACAAATTCCTATATAAAAGACCCCAGCTTATATGACAATATGCAATTGCCTCATTTCACTTTATTTGCTTTTGAGATTCAAATGGCTTTATTTCTAAGACTCAGTTCAAGTTTCAGACATGCACACATTCTCTCCCATGGGCAAAGAGTCGTACATATGAGACTTCTAGGACAACGAAACATACATAAAGCGAGGCCTCCATGGACACTTTCTGATTTAGGCTGAAGTATTCTTTGACATGCATTAGAGACATGCAGAGGTAAATCCCTAAAGGTGCCAGGTCTGGAGAGCTATTCTGCCCTCTTGTTTTGAAGCACTTTCCCCACTGCTTGGTGTGTGGTAGCAGACCAGTCTTAGTCATAAAAGGAGTTCTCATGAAGCACCACTTTAGGGTTGTGAAATTACTCTAGGAAAAAAAGCGACTTAACTCAAATGACTGCTGGATTTAAATTTACCTTTTTTGCTAATTTCAAGTCTTCTATCAAGTCTTCTTCTCCTTGGGAAAGCTCAAAGATGGCCTGCAAGGGAAGATTAACATATTCACTGAATTCTCCCTTCATTTACAAGACCACATTCAAAGAGTGCTGGCAAAACCCCAAATTTACATATTTAAGTATCTTAAGTTACATTAACCTGAAGCAAATGCATCTATGCTTAACCCTGCAATGAAAAGATACTGCAAAACTACTGCATATTGTGCTTCTCTGTTTGTAGGAGAAAGTTTCCACACATTTCTAATTCAAAAAGTCATCTTTCATGTTACAGAACTTTGATGCAGCCAAACAAGAGGGAACTATTTTAGGTAAAATAATTAGTGTGGGCATGGATTTGGTACCCTTGTTGTGAGAGGCAATCATAAGAAGTGATTCAGAGGCTGTTCTAGATAATGGATGTGGCAGTATTATTAACTGGGCCATCCCCACTTCTTCTTCTACTCGACAGAAGGCGAATCTCAGCAGAAAGTTTTATTCGTATTATCCAATGCCTTTAGGCTGATATTGTAGGAAGAATCCAACATTTTATCACTCCAAATATAATCTGGTGAAGTTAATTCATTCTAAATTACTTCTCAGTCCCACAGGTACAAAAAATAAAATTATAGGAGCTGACTGTGTGGAAAAGTATGTAATGTAAATGGACCGTTTCTAATTTGGCTCCATTAAACCATCATGCTAAAGAGCTCTGATGCACAGAACACTCTTTCACTTCCATCTGGGAAGTCAAACTGTCAGCAAACATTACATTATTAAAGGACTACAAGTTTGTAATTATATTTCAGGGTCTACTGTGTTTCAGGATGTAGGGAAAAAGTGGTCAGGCTTTGAAAGCTCCCTCCACCTGGGGCTGCTTGGTAAACTGAGGACAAAGCAGGTGGAGGCACAACCTGGGGCTGGATACTCCAAGGATCTCATCAGATGATGCACACATGAAGTTCTCAGCACAGCCTGGCAAGCACTTAGACAAGCTCTTCTACACAGGGTAATATTATCAGAGCCATTTAGGGCAATTGATACAGAAAACTTACAGGGAATGAAATTAACTGGATTCTATAGAAAGGAAGTTTTCCACAAAGCTGAATCAAAGTTATGGAAACTGAATATTTTAAAATAGTCTAGATGTTGCTATCAAAATATAACTAAAATGATTATTTTTGTGAACTTCAGAATCCTCAATAGACACTTGGTTTCATCTTCTTGTAAATTCACATTTTCACATCAGTTTCTTTTTAAAGTGGGGGCCACACCCTCCCAGCTGGTTTCTGGTTTCTCAGTTCCTTCCCCAAGGTCAGACACTCCCGTTTGTCCTTCTACAAATGCAATGAAGAATTGATTTGGAGACTAAGGCGCAAACTCCAGCACAGCTGACGCCTGCAACGCACCTTTGTTCCAGACACACAGCCAACATGGAGTTTGGGCCCGGAGCCTACCTCCTGACGTTTGATTTCCTTGGATGTAAGCATCTGATTGACGCACACATCGAAGGTCTCACTCCACAGCTTGCTATCTCTCCGTTTCGTGCTTGAGGGGGCGGCATTTCTGGACCAGGGTCGGGGGGCGAGGATGTCAGGGCGGCTCTCACTGCGGAAGCTAATGGAGCGCTAAACAATGAGAAAAACAAACCATCATGGGGGCAGCGGCAGGACTGGGTGGATCTTTGAGCAGTTTCCTGTCGTTGACAGAACATAAATCATACATGTGAAAGAAAAAGAGGACATTGCCACAAAGCCTTTGGGAAGTGGGGCATTGTCTTGAGCCTACGTGCTAAGGAAAATTGGACAGGGGGCTGCTTTGGAACATGCACTGGGAGTATCCGTTTTGTGCGACCTGGATACCAAGTGGACTATAGTGCAAGCACATATCAGGCCAAACTCACGCACGAAGGCAGTTCTTGGATATGTGATGAGCTCTACTTTTTTTCCAGTGGACATCTCCCCTCTTTAGAAGAACAAGAGATAACAATAGTGGATGACCTTTATTTATTTAAACATGTGGCTAGTACTCCTACTCTCTTCCTTCTATAAATAGAATCCCACTAACTTTGGGTATCTTATTACATATAGTTTTGGTGGGCTCCCCTAGACCTGACCAATAGAGTATTCCACCATCCTGGTTCAGGGATGGGCATGTGATTCCCTGAAATTTGTCACATGATTTATGGGAGAAAGGAGGAAAGAGTATTCCTTTGGGATTGTGAGTTCAAGAGATAACACAAGCAGGGGCTTCCAGCAGCAACTCTCCCTGGTTAAGCAGAAGCATCTGTCTGCTACAGGAGAGAATAAAGGGACCTAGAATGAAGGATGGAGTGACCAGTGGAGGCAGGAAGGGAGCAAGTTTTACCAATACTGCTTGAGCCTCTGGATCCCACCGTGCCTGAAACCGGAAAGAACCACCCTTAGACATTTTCGTTACATATAGAAAGACATTTCCCTTTCTATTATCTCTTTTTTTTTTTTGAGGCGGAGTCTCGCTCTGTCTCCCGGACTGGAGTGCAGTGGCCGGATCTCAGCTCACTGCAAGCTCTGCCTCCCGGGTTTACGCCATTCTCCTGCCTCAGCCTCCGGAGTAGCTGGGACTACAGGCGCCCGCCACCTCGCCCGGCTAGTTTTTTTTGTATTTTTCGTAGAGACGGGGTTTCACCGTGTTAGCCAGGATGGTCTCGATCTCCTGACCTCGTGATCCGCCCGTCTCGGCCTCCCAAAGTGCTGGGATTACAGGCTTGAGCCACCGCGCCCGGCTCCCTTTCTATTATCTCAATTGGGGTTCTGTCAACTTGAAAAGTCCTGACGAATATACATACTAAATACCATCTTCGCAGCACATGATTCCTGTCCCTGAGGTATTTTCCTATTTCCCAAAGAGGCCCCAGTAGACTCTGGGGCAGTCTAACCATCCGAAGTCTACCTCTGTGACTTAAACATGCTACCAAAATGCTTTACATGACAAATACAAATGATCTGGAAGAAAGCTGAGTGCATCATTTTCAGTCTTCATACTAGAAGATTTCATTACATTTACTGGAGACTTTGCCAAAGCAATGAGGTTGCTGTGCTCCAAAACCACACTCTTATTTAGGAAGTGTTCCCCGCCATGGCTCTCTGTGGCCTTCCGCGTGAAGTTTCAACTCCTCAGCTTGGCACAGAAAGTCTCTTGTAATCTGACCACAGCCTCCATATTTAGGATCCCATTCTGCCACTCATCCATGAGCCTCCATTTCTCCAACCATACTAGGCTGTCATTCCCTAAATACGTCATACTTTGCCATCCCTCTATACTCCCTTCAAGCAATCTTCTCTTCCTGGAATGTGTTTCCATCACTTCATACTTGGCTAACTCTTTTTTTTTTTTTTTTCTGAGACAGAGTCTCTCTTTGTCGCCCAGGCTGGAGTGCAGTGGTGCGATCTCGGTTCACTGCAAGCTCCACCTCCTGGGTTCACGCCATTCTCCTGCCTCAGCCTCCTGAGTAGCTGGGACTACAGGCGCCCGCCACCACGCCCAGCTAATTTTTTGTATTTTTAGTAGAGACGGGGTTTCACCGTGTTATCCAGGATGGTCTCGATCTCCTGACCTCGTGATCCACCCGCCTCGGCCTCCCAAAATGCTGAGATTACAGGCGTGAGCCACCGTGCCCGGCCATAGCTGGCTAACTCTTTAACTGCCCTCAAGATGTAAGGATGTAACTCAAACAGCACCTCCTCTAAGAAGTCTTTACCAATATTTTCCCATCCTCCTACCCCAGAGCAATTTAGACATACCTCTTATATAGCAATGATCACACTTGATTATAATTATTGGTCACCTGCTCTTAACTATAAACTTCCTGAGGTCAGGAACTGAATTTGCATATGACATATGAGGCTTCATCACAAAGGCACTCTAAGGTAGTTCCCAATTATTTTGAGATTCAACAAAATTCCAGAAAGTAAAGAAAAATTTTAAAAAGAACTATTCAACATAAGGGCATTGTTAAATAAGTTATAATTGGCTGGGCACAGTGGCTCACGCCTGTAATCCTAGCACTTTGGGAAGCCGAGGTGGGTGGATCACCTGAGGTCAGCAGTTTGACACCAGCCTGGCCAACATAGTGAAACCCTGTCTCTACTAAAAGTACAAAAATTAGCTGGGGTGTGGTGGCATGCGCCTGTAATCCCAGCTACTCAGGAGGCTGAGGCAGGAGAATCGCTTGAACCTGGGAGGTGGAGGTTGCAGTGAGCTGAGATCGTGCCACTGCACTCCAGTCTGGGTGACAACAGTGAGACTCTGTCTCAGGAAAAAAAAAATTATAATTACCTGCTGGATGGAATATTATCTAGACAATTCAGAGATAATTTAAAATGTAAACATCCCCCTTCTATGTAGCCTAAAATAAAATCAGGATTAAAAATCTATATGTGAACATTTTATAGTTATGCAAAAAAGGCACATGAGCAAAGATATAAAGGGAACATCATAAAATTGTATTGTTTTTTCATGTTGACATTATGGGTGATTTCTGTCCTCCTTTATAAATTTTTATGTCTTTTGTTTTGTTTTGTTTTTTTGAGATGGCATCTCGCCCAGGCTGGAGTGCAGTGGCGCGATCTCAGCTCACTCACACCATTCTTCTGCCTCAGCCTACAGAGTAGCTGGGACTACAGGCACCTGCCACCACGCCCGGTTAATTTTTTGTATTTTTAGTAGAGACGGGATTTCACTGTGTTGGCCTGGATGGTCTCGATCTCCTGATGTCGTGATCCGCCCGCCTCGGTCTCCCAAAGTGTCTAAAATGGCTGGGCGTGGTGGCTCACACCTGTAATCCCAGCACTTTGGGAGGTTGAGGCAGGCAGGTCACCTGAGGTCAGGAGTTCAAGACCAGCCTGAACAACATGGTGAAACCTTGTCTCTACTAAAAATACAAAAAAAGTAGCTGGGTGTGATGGTAGGTACCTGTAATCCCAGCTACTTGGAAGGCTGAGGCAGAATTGCCTGAACCCGTGAGGTGGGGATTGCAGTAAGCTGAGATTGCGCCATTGTACTCCAGCCTGGGCGACAGAGCAAGACTCCCTCTAAAAAAAAAAAAGAAAAACAAAAAAGAAAAAATGAGGCGGGGCTTGGTGGCTCATGCCTATAATCCCAGCTCTTTGGGAAGCTAAGGAAGGCGAATCGCTTGAGCTGAGGAGTTCAAGACCACCCTGGGCAACATAGCAAGACCTCGTTTCAGTTCTAAAAAAAAAAAAAAAAATATATATATATATATATATATATTTCACTCTGATATATACATATATTTCACTCTGATATATATATATATCTCACTCTGTTTGCAAGTACCAACACAAGCCCCTTAGGTTGGCACAAGTAGCAGGGAGCTCCTGGGCTCACTAATGAGCTCATGATGGCTGGACCAGCCCTATGCAGGTCAAGAAAGTACTTGCACCAAATACACAGTTCACTAATGGTATCTTACAAATCCTTGTGATCTCTTAAAAACAGTCTCTTGTAAACAGTAACCAGTAACTAAAAGCACACAGATCCCCAGCACTCGCAATCAAGCATTAAAAGGTCAAAACAAGTGCGGTGAGTCATTAACTTGCTCAACCCAGTTTGCAGTTCTGATGGCAGCTGAGTTGAGAATTAAAGAGCACAAAGAAAGGAAAACACACAAAAAAAATTCAAAATGAAAGTTTCCACTTTCACTTGAGAGAATCAACCTCCTACCCTGTTATATTTTCAGTCCTTGGCTAACTTTAAACTCCCCCTACCAATTTGAAAATCATGTATGCTAACTTTAAATTTTCATACAAAAGTATATAAAATTAAGTACAAATACCCTCATTTCCCCAAGTCTAGAAGTAATAACTGTTAAGTTTGTTCTAGCTCTTTCCAAACTTTTTCCATGAATTTGTTAACACGCATAGAAAACTGAATGTTTTCTCTTTTCTTTTTTTTTTTTTTTTTGAGATGGAGTCTCACTGTTGCCCAGGCTGGAGTGCAGTGGCGTGATCTCGGCTCACTGCAAGCTCTGCCTCCTGGGTTCACACCATTCTCCTGCCTCAGCCTCCCAAGTAGCTGAGACTACAGGCGCCCGCCACCATGCCCAGCTAGTATTTTTGTATTTTTAGTAGAGACAGGGTTTCATCGTGTTAGCCAGGTTGGTCTCGATCTCCTACCTTGTGATCCGCCCACCTTGGCCTCCCAAAGTGCTGGGATTACAGGCCTGAGCCACTGCGCCAGGCCGAGAATGTTTTCTCTTTCTACTTTACAGTATCTTTAGGTGAAATTTACATACCTCAATTACTTTTTTTGTTGTTTCTTGGAGATGGGTCTTGCTCTGTTAGTGGTGCAACCATAGCTCACTGTAACCTCAAACTCTTGGGCTCAAGTGATGCTCCCACCTCAGCCTCTTGAGTAGCTGAGATTATAGATGAGTGCCACCACTAAGTGAGTGCCTGGCTAATTTTTTTATTTTTAATTTAGTAGACATGGGGTCTTGCTGTGTTTCCCAGGTTGGTCTTGAACTTCTGGTCTCAAGAGATCCTCCTGCCTCAGCCTCCCATTCTGCTGGGATTACAGGCATGAGCCACTGTGCCCAGCCTACAATTAACCATTTTTTAGTGAACAATTCAATGCTATTTAGTATATTCACAAGGTTGTACAACTACCACTCTATCTAGTTCTTAAACATTTCCATTACCTCAAATTCACTTATTTTTTTTAATGGCTACAGTTAGTATCCCTCCCATAGTCTGCACAGGCCTATTGATTTAATCAATCCACAACTGATGGACATTAAAATTGTTTCCAGTGTCTGGCTATTACAAAAAGTGCCTCAGTGAACATGCTTTGTGTATTTGTGCTGATACTTCTAAAAGGCAGGAATTCCTTAAGTGGAATTCCTTGGTCTAAGAAGTATGAACATTTTAATGTTTGAGATGTACCACTAAGTTGACCTCCAAACAGGCTATTCAACTTTATATTCCTCAGATAGGTACATATCTCTCATAGATTGGTCACACTCTCATCAACAAGGTATTATTATCAATCTGATAGGTTAAAACAACTACACCTTAATTTCAGTTTTGTGTTTTGAAGGTAAGATTGAGCATATTTTAATTAATTTATTTAAAAATTTCCCAGAGAGTTAGAGATTGTCTTCTGCTGCGGCATGGGAAAAAGGAGAGCAGTAAGCTATACTAGGTGAGCTCTACCATTAACGGATTTCTTGCTTTGCATTTCCCTGGTGATTGCTGGGCTCGGGGTACTATGGGGGATATCACAGAGGGTCTTTTATATGCCTTGCCTACACTTAGCACTTCTGATATATTCTCTCTGATTCTCATAGCCACCCTGCAAGTTGGGGGTTTATTCCCATTCTACTGAGGAGGAAACTGAGGTTGAGGGAGGCTAAGATTCAAAACCAGATCTGTTTGGTTCCAACAGAGCCTGAGCTCTTTCTACTATGGGGACTGCATCTACTGTTTGCATGCAAGACATGCATTTTGGGGAGGTTTCAGTGAGATGGGATCCAGTTCCTGCCTTCTAGGAATATAAATCTAGTTAAGGAGAGAGAGAGGATGCATTTGCTCAGCTTTAGGAATAATGGCTGATCTCTGACTAATCAAACTTCAAATTCACACCTTTAATTAGGCTGGATTAAAAGAAACATTTTTTCTTACGACACTCAGAAGGGGACTGGATGTTGAAAGAAGAATCCCAAGGGAGGAATAAAGAATGCCAACCATTTTTCCAGGTGAGGTTACTCACACCTGTAAGTCTAGCACTTTGGCAGGCTGAGATGGGAGGATTACCTGAGGCTAGGAGTTTGATACCAGCCTGGGCAATGTAGCAAGACCCTGTCTCTACAAAAAAGAATAATAATAAAATAATACCAAACCAGTGTGTGGGCAGCAGCTGGGCTAGGCTGGGGACAGCACCTGGTGATGGGCGGGTGTTCACAACAGCACTGACTACATACCATGAGCTACCCCTGAATCCATCATCAGTACCACTGGGAAAAACTATATTGAGAGAACTTGAGTTTAGGGAGGAACAGGCAACTACTACTAGAAGAAAAAAACTCCAAGAGGATGCCTCTTTAGAGAGAAGAACAGCCACATCCCTACCAGCATCCCTGCTGTCCATCTACACACCCTCTGCCCTTCTCTATTTTTCTCTATATTCAATATGTGCTATATTTATACGTTTGTTTGTTTCTTTCATGTCTATTTCCTTCCAATAGAAGGTAAACTCCTTGAAGGCAGGCGTATCTACCTGCTGATGGATTCATCAGCAACTGACATAGTAAGACCTCAACAACTTTTGCTTAATTATTAAATGTTATGCTTGCTATGTGCTGGGCACTGTGAGGAGAACTCTAGAGGGAAGGATTCCGCCCTCTTTACAGATGAGGAAACTTGAGGCTCAAGAAGGTGACACTTTGTTGAAGGTCACACAGCAATGAATGGTGCTTTATTAGTTAAAACCCGGCGGTAAGGTGACTGTCAGAATGACAATCCAAGTCTAGTCTCTTTCAGGCCAACCCCCCTGCCCCAATACTTAACCAATATCCTACCCTAATTGCCCTAGGATAAGATTCATAGTGTGGTGGGGTACACATGCCCAAATAAGATGAATTATAGGTTACCTCCTGGCCTGTAGAAAGTTTGAAAGTTCTTAACCTGGCCACCACATTTTGGACTACAGATTCTTTATTGTGGGAGGCTCTCCTGTGCATTGTAGGATATTTAGCATCATCTTTGGCCTCTAACCACCAGATGCCAGCAGCACAGCCAGCCCAGTTATGACAACCAAAACATCTCCAGACATTGCCAAATGTTCCTGGGGTTAGAAACCCTGGTCCACGGTTAACTAGGAGAGGCCCACCTCAAAGTGAGGGACCTGGCCTTGGGCAGGACCACATAAAAACAGAAGCACATACATATGTCTCCCTGGGTGTGGGGATGCCGGGAACGGAGTGAAAAATATTCCAGGACAAGCAAGAGTTTCCATGAGGGAATCTGGCCTAGCAAATGAGTCAAAAACTGAAATCTCATAATTGCTGGCAGCTAAAACAACAATGACCATAACAGAGATAATGCAGATTGAGGAAATGGTGCTCATGTTTATGCCTGCGCTGGATATGTGGAAAAGATGCTGCAAATGCAAAAGAGACTGTCAGGGGCTGGGGGAGGGGGGTGGCAGGTGCACTTTACACGTGTCAGAGGAAATGTAAACCCAGCAGGTAGGCATGATGGGACAGATCTGATTTGTTAATGCCGCCTGTTCAGCAGGGTCCTCCCTCGCCCTGTTCCAAAAACCGTTTTCCACAGCCACAGATAACATGCTCCAATAAAGTATTCAAGCCAAGGAAACTCTCCACACTTACCATCCTAACCATATTGCTATTTTGTAGCAGATGGTTTATTATCAAGGATTGGAGGTTGGGGTGGGACTGTAAGAGGAAAACACTTTCCTATGTTGCCACTGCGGTGGGTTAAACCAAAGTGTACAGCAATAATGCCAGCAGCACAGCCAGCCCAGTTATGACAACCAAAACATCTCCAGACATTGCCAAATGTTCCTGGGGTTAGAAACCCTGGTCCACGGTTAACTAGGAGAGGCCCACCTCAAAGTGAGGGACCTGGCCTTGGGCAGGACCACATAAAAACAGAAGCACATACATATATCTCCCTGGGTGTGGGGATGCCGGGCCAGGACAGGAAAATGTTATCCAACAGCATCCTGGAGGAGTCTCCTATGAGGCTTCGTTACAGAAATTAATGATAAGTGAGAAGTAACACTTCCCAGCTGTGTGGTCTCTGTCACATTTGACCCTCTTGCTAATCCTAGGAGAGGCACTGGGCAGGTTCTTGTATTTTTCCCCTTTTAATAGATGAGAAATTAGAGTATCAGAGTGGTAAGTGATTGGCACAAGTATTGGAATAGGAACTGAGTGCAACTGTTTGACTCCAAAACATGGATCTGGGTGAAGAACACAGGCTTTGGAGTAAAACAGGCATGGCTTCAAGTTGACTCAATGGCTGAGAGACCTTTCATCTTTCTGGGTCTCAGTTTCCTCATCTCTAAAAGGTGCATAATAATAAGTACCTCACAAAGTTTTAGTGAGGATTGGATAAGATAAAGTACACAAGAGGCTTGGCCAAGTCCCTGGCACTCGGTCAGCAGGAATGGTAGTTACCTATCATTGTCATATCACAGACAGCACTGCCACTATTATGAGTGCTTGTTTATTATACATGCATTCATTCATTAGCAAACAGCAGACACATCTCTCTGAACTACCTGGACCAAATGGCTCTTAGGGGGACTTCCATTAGGATAACTCCTAGGGAAAGAAAAGCTCTCAGCAGGACACTGTTGTTTATAAAAGATCTGGAAACAGCCTAAAATGTTCTACAATAGGGATTAAACAAATTACACTGCAACAATAAAAGGAAATCTTAAACAGTTGTTAAGAAACATTCTTTTTGAGAAAAGCTTAATGATAAGGAGAGAACCTCACATGTAGAGTTAAGTGAGAGAAGATCCAATTTGAAATACAACAAAACGTTAACAGGGGTTACACCCCCGGATGGTGGGACTATGGATAATTTTTGTTTTCTTTTTAAAATTTTATTTATTTTTAATTTTTTGATTTTTTTTTTTGGTAGCGACAGGGTCTTACTATATTGCCCGGGCTAGTCTTGAACCCCTGGCCTCAAACAATCCTCTTGTTTCAGCTTCGCAAAGTGATGGAATTACAGGTGTGAGCCACTGCACCTGGCTGATTTTTATTTTCATCTTTTAATTCTCTACATTTATTTTCCAGACTTCCTTTAATGAAGAAATATTAACTAAGAAGAAACACAGTCAGTTGACGAACATGAAAGACAATGAACACTGAGTTAGAAATGGCACAATAAACATAAAACCACATATTTAGAATCTGATTCAGATTGATGCACATTAAAACGATGGTAAAAGGGCACCCAATTAATTCACAATCAATAAATGTCAAACCTCAAAGACACAGTACAACAAGAAAACCTTCTGTAGCTTGGAGATATTCTGAGCAGAATGAATGAAAAGTAGAAGAAAATATTTGGCTTAGGTGTGGAGAAAATATCATGTAATTTGCATAGTGCAAGTCCAAAATTAGGATGGCTTTCAGAGGTTTGGGGCAGTAGCCCAATCATCTTCATTGGGCACCATAAAATGGCTTTTGCATGATAATGTTAATGACAAAATATTCCACAAGCTGCAACGGAAATGATGACTCTCCCTGCCATAGAAGGTGAACAGCAGTGAGGTGGGATGCTCCAACTCAGAAGTCTGGTGACTATTTTTAAATCCTGGCCAACTTCAGGCTTTATTATGACCAAACTTTGACTTTTTGTGGTAAGCCTATGGCAAGAGAGGCACTCTGAACACCCTATGGAATCCCAGTTCTGGCCCTTACCAGCTGTGTGACCTTGGGCACAATTTTAAACCTTCAGATCTTTCCCTATAAGTGATGATGAATCCTATCTTGCAGAGTTTTGGAGATGATATGAGGCCATGAACATAAGGTACTTTGTGCAGAACCTGGTTCATCATAGATACTACGCTAATGAGTGTTATTACTAAATAAAAAATGACAAGCTTTAAATTACAACGGTCAACAACTTTTTTTTTTTTGGAGACAGAGTTTCGCTTTGTTGCCCAGGCTGGAATGAAGTGGCACGATCTCAGCTCACTGCAGCCTCTGCCTCCCAGGTTCGAGCAATTCTCGTGCCTCAGCCTCCTGAGTAGTTGGGATTACAGGCGCCTGCCACCAAGCCTGGCCGATTTTTTGTATTTTATTAGAGACAGGGTTTCACCATCTTGCCCAGGCTGGTCTTGAACTCCTGAGCTCAGACAATTCACCTGTCTCGGCCTCCCAAAGTGCTAGGATTACAGGCATGAGCCACCGCACCTGGCCCAATATCAACTATTTGCAGTGGCTTCCAGGAACAATAAAGAACAGTAATATTCTGCTACTCCAAGAATAGTAAAGAACAGCAGAGAATCAGGAGTTCCTCTTGAGATAGACTACAGATTAACTTGTCAGCTATACTCTCCAAGCTTGTCCAACTCACCTTATTTTGTTATTCTGTTTGTTTTATTTTAGGCTTTTAGCAGCCTGAAGCCATGGTTTTTAGTTTCTGTTTCTAGTGATAAGCGGAAAAGAGGGATAAGGAAGGGGCTTTACTGGCCCAACCAGAAAGAGAAACTAAGAACCCATGACTGTATTTTCTCCCTTGGATACCCAATACAAGACAGTCTGGTTTCTGGTTGCTTTCCCTAACACACATGTGCCATCCACCCCCAAGCTCATCTCCATGTCAGCCAAATAAGCTAGTTATAGAAAATATATGACCTTGGACCAAGGGACAAAGTTTGAAGTGCTCGGAGAAGGAAATCATGGTTGCCAGACATGGAAATCAGCACATATGCTTGGGTAATTTCTTACTTATTACTTCTTATATCTAGATGGCATCAGTCATCCCATATTCCCTTCTCAAGCCTGAAATGCTATCTCCCTTTCATCCTTATCATCTGTGAGCCATTCCAGGTCCAACCCAAATCCCTCTACCCTTGCTAGGCAGTCTTCCCTGACGACCCCTCAGGCCATTGCTAAACTCTCTGTAGTGTATTTTATCATAGAAGATTTTCTAATCTTATTCATTTTTATCTGGTTGCAAAGGTAACACATAATTATTAAAAAATTCAAGTACAACAGAAATATATAATGAAAAAAATCAATAGTTCTATCTCACTTATTTATTTTCTATTCACTTGTAATTCTTACATACTGGGGAAAAAAGGAGAACACAAAATAAACAAAAGAACCACAAAATTATCTTATAATTGTATTCCCAAGAGACAACAGAAAAAAAAAAAGAATTTGACGTTCCTGGTTTTTTTCCTATCCATATACTAATATGGGTGTATAATATTAATTGGGACAGTGGTTTTGAACTTTCCCCCAATTTTCTTCCCCTACTTGCTAATATACCTTAGACAACTTTTACCAAGTAAAACTTTTACAATTCTCTAGAGCAGGACTACCTTTCTCTATTGACTACCTCCCCATTAAGTCAAGGAAGAATAAATAACACAGTGGATCCAAAGAACATTAATGCAGATTCATGCTGCATCTGGGTTGAATAAAATAATTCCCTGATCTAAGGGCCAGAGGATGGAGCAATGAGAGGCTGTGGTTGCCAGAAACCCTTTTTTGCCATAGCAATACTTCCTGGAGGGGCTACAACTGGGGGAGGGGACACATATTCTATTATGAAGTAGCCCAGCTGCAGGAGATGGGCAGAGCCCCATCACTAGGCTGGCAGCCACTGCCAGGCCCTGGAGAGAGCTTAGGAGCAGCAATGGCTGCCTTTTCCAGTCATAACAGTGATAATAATAGCAAGTACTAATTTTTGAGCACATCCTAAGTAATGTGTAGTATTAGGCACTGTGGATACGGAGATAAGACACCACCTTGGCTTGCATGGAAAACCCAAGGGGCCCCTGGGAAAAGCTATCTTGAAGGATATCACAGCAAAGAGAAAAACTGTGGCAAAAGAGATGGAGAAATGTTAAGAAGTCTAGATTTAGATGTGAAAACAGAGAAGCAGGTCTATCCAAAACTGACACACATCAATAACAGAAGCCTTGCTGTATCAATGGCCTTTAGTATTCACACCCTTTGACCAGAATTCCATTTCTAGGAGTATAATCAAAGGAAAGAAAGAAATACAGACATGCACATGATCAGGATGTTGAAAGCACTGTTATCTACAATGATCAAAAAACAGAAACAAATGTTCAACAACAGGAGAGTGATTAACTAAACTGTACATTCTTTTGATGAAATGCTATATGAGTCCATTAAGAATCAGGTCTGTAGCCAGGTGTGGTAGCTCATGCCTATAATCCCAGCACTTTGGGAGGCCACGGTGGTAGGACTGCTTGAGGCCAGGAGTTTGAGACCAGCCTGGGCAACATAGTGAGATTTTTGTCTCTATTAAAAAAAAAAAAAAAAAAAATCAAGTCTTCGAAAACTACAAATGACATGAAAAATACTCTTCCATTGTAGAGTTATTTCATACCGTTAAGACCAAAGGGAGTCAAAAAATAGCATATACAGTGTGATAGTGATTTTGTTTTAAAAAATGCACATGCAAGTATAGTAAAAGGTAAAATTGCCTGAGTATGTACCAAAATATTAATGGAAGTTTTCTGGTGATGGGAAGTAGGATTACAAGTGACTTTTACTCTCTTTTATGTGCTTCACTATATTTTTCAATATTTATTTATTTATTTATTTTGAAACAGGGTCTCACTCTGTTGCCCAGGCTGGAGTGCAGTAGCATGATCTTGGCTCACTGCAACCTCCACCTCCTGGGTTCAAGTGATCCTCCCACCTCAGCCTCCCAAGTAGCTGGGACAACAGGTATGCGCCACTACGCCCAGCTAATTTTTGTATTTTTTGGTAGAGACGGGGTTTCACCATGTTGGTCAGGCTGGTCTCAAACTCCTGACCTCAAGCCATCCGCCCGCCTCTGCTTCCCAAAGTGCTGGGATTACAGGCGTGAGCCACCACGCCCAGCCCCAGCCTCAATATATATATATATATATTTTTGAGACAGAGTCTCACTCTGTCACCCAGGCTGGAGTACAGTGGCACAATCTATGCTCACTGTGACCTCTGCCTCCCGGGTTCAAGCAATTCTATCTGCCTCAGCCTCCAGAGTAGCTGGGATTACAGGCGCGTGCCACCACGCCCGGCTAATTTTTTGTATTTTTAGTAGAGACGGGGTTTCGCCATGTTGGCCAGGCTGGTCTCAAACCCCTGACCTCTGGTGATCCACCCGCCTCGGCCTCCCAAAGTGCTGGGATTACAGGTGTGAACCACTGCACCTGGCCTCAATATTTAAATGATGTTATAAAATCAGGAAAGAAAGCAAAATAGAAGGTAATTTTTTAAAAAAAGGACAAATGCATTAAAAAACATTCAACATAGAGTTATTTAATATAAAAATATTCACAGCCTAAATATGTATTAATAGAAGACTAGTTATGTAAAATAATACATTGGAATAATATATACTCAGTCCATAATATTTTCCAAAAATAACTGTGACATAATACTCCCCCTAAGCTAGATAAACTCCTTGCCCAGCCAAGTAACAAAGGGAGAAGGAAAATAGAGAGATGGAACAAAACACACTAAGCAAAAAAAAAAAAAAAGACGATGACAAAATCCAGGCAAAAAGCGTTAAAGGAAATAAACAGGAACATTTAATCCTAATAAAAGGTGCAACTCCCCCAGGAGGCTGTAATGGTGACAAATATGAACATTTGTGCACTTAACTGCATAGCTTGGAAATGTGTGAGGCTGAGACTGACAAGAGATTCAAGAGAAACTGATCATCCACAGTCACTGTGGGAGGCTTTAACCTAAAAGTGAGCAGATCACCCAGACAGAGATAAGGCTGAATAGACTGCAAGGAACCCAAAACTAGGCTCAGAGTGTGTGAGCTCTGTACCTATGCCTAGAATAGTGCTAGAGGGAAACGGGTAAACTATTAATGGATTGTTTTGGAGTTGGAAGACTGTATGTGTTCTTTTTCTCTTTCTCCTTTTCTGCATTTTTCCATAGTGAACATTCACTTTTATAATGGAAAAGGAAAAAGTGCAAGTCCATAGAGAATGAGGGCCTACATCACAACATCACGAACACAGCATTCCATAGCATGTGCTGAACTCAGCTCAAATGAGTCCAGCAGCCGTGCACAGCTGTGGACAGGGAGAGGCAGGGCTCAGGGAGCAACTGGCCAAAGGCGAGCTCGCCTTCCTCACTTCACACCAGAGGAGCGCATGAGGGCCCCTTTCAGAGCTGGGCCAGATTTTCCTCTCAGGCAGGCCAGGGTGGGGGGATTTATAGGCTCAGAGGGATCCAGACATTCTGCGCTTGAGTCTACCGGCAGCACTAACCTTCCTGGTGAGAAGCAGACAGAGCGCCATGCAGTCAGGCTGTCTCTCCCCAACGTCCACAAATGCTGCCTTTGTGTTGGGGCGCAAGCCCCCAGCCCATATGGGCAGAGGACGCAAGAGAGAACAAATCCTGCAGTGTCTTGCTGAACTGTGGCTGCAAGGACCAGTCACATGTGTGACTGGGCTTTTAACATTTTTGGAAGTGGCTGCCAGCCCAGAGCTCTCCTGATATCCTCCTGGGCTAACTTGTGGTCTCCTGAGGAACCACAGGAAGGACTGCTAAGTATTCCAGCATTGATTAAAGCACCGTGTTTGGGCTTAAGTCATCTCTTCTATAATTAAAAGAATCCAACCTGAGAGACATAATTGAATATCCAAAGGGATATATATGTCTCTAAGGTGTCAGAAGCTAGGGAAAAGGAATACTGCAACAGAGAACCAAGCTGCTCAATTACAGCCTTGAGTCATTTTTGGAATAGAAAAGGCATAAATAATACACACATACGGGTAATGGATGGCTGCTCAGAGGTTTGGGGCAGCTGATACACTCTTTGTTCTCTGTTTCTCTCTTATTGGAAAGGGAACCAAGACTTAGACAAAATCAGAGAGGATGTGAAGTGAGCCCACTGAGCAGCACTATGGGGCCAGCTCTTCCCCCTCATCCTTACTACTCCCAGACCATATTAAATTAGCATCCAGCCAGGTGCAGTGGCTCACGTCTGTAATCCCAGTACTTTGGGAGGCTGAGGTGATGGATCACCTGAGGTCAGGAGTTTGAGACCAGCCTGGCCAACATGGCGAAACCGTCTCTACTAAAAATACAAAAATTAGCCAGGTGTGATGGTGGGCACCTGTAATCCCAGCTACTCGGGAGGCTGAGGCAGGAGAATCACTTGAACCCAGGAGGTGCAGGTGGAGGTGAGCCGAGAGCACGCCACTGCACTCCAGCCTGGGTGACAGAGCAAGACTCTGTCTCAAAAAAAATAAAATAAAATAAAACATAAATTAGCACCCTCTCTCAGTCTTGCTGGTGAGGGAAACTATTATTGAGATGCTACAGCTGGAAATAATGCCACAGAAGCTGCACTGAGTGCACCAAGGTGAGTTACAAGAAGACATATGGGGACAAGCTGGCATTCTCCATGCTTTCCAGATCATTCTGCAAACATGGCTGCTAACTCTGCATACAACTTGAGGGGCGTATTTCCATTCACTGACTGCCCCCCACCCCACCCAAGGACACACTCAAACATAAGCACATTGCTCAATTCTCTCCGTATCTATGTACATTACCATTATGAATAACTCTTCTGTTTCTGCTGGGTTGTTCATGGCCAAGATATAAAGCTTAGAGTGAGCTATTTATCACGATATTTGAAAAAATTAAATTAAAAAAATATTTTGCACTTTGGGAGGCTGAGGCAGGTGGATCACTTTAGGTCCGGAGTTTGAGACCAGCCTGGCCAACATGGAGAAACCCCATCTCTACTGAAAATACAAAAAATTAGCCAGGCTTGGTGGCAGGTGACCATAATCCCAGCTACTTGAGAGGCTGAGGCAGGAGAATTGCTTGAACCTGGGAGGTGGAGGTTGCAGTGAGCCAAGATCGTACCATTGCACTCTAGCCCAGGCAACAACGGTGAAACTCCATCTCAAAAAAAAGAAAAAAACATATTTTGCCAAAAAAATCTTTGAGATTTTAAAAACCAATTTCCACATGTCAGATCCTCCCTTGGGTTTGGCTTTCTCATCCTTCCTTGGCCTCAGTCTGCTGGATTTCAGACATGGCTTGATTTCTTTCTGTTCTAGTTCTCTAGGTCAATGCAAATTTCTGAGGTGAGCAAATGTTTCCTGCACTGTTCTCTGTGAAGGAAGCCCAGAAACAGAAGAAAGAAATTTTGCCTGAGAAGCCTGGGAAGCCAAAAGAAAGATTTTGAAGGTATGATAACAGATCTTACAGCAGCCAGGGCTGGGCTGTAGTGGGAGGCACAGATTGTGCTCTTCCTAGGCCCAGGAGCACAAACACAAAAAGCCTACCAACTAGGCAAGGCAATGACGGAGAGTAAAGGGTCAGGTGTTAGAAGGGCAATTGGGAGAGGTGGGGACATTTGTAGGTGATGGTTGGCAGGCTGCCTAAGTCTAGCTCATTACTGCCATGTGGGAACACAGCACTGCTGCAAACCTACCAAAAGGCAATTCTATTATATCTGGAACACAGCAATATGAAGGCAGGAAGAGCCTAATGCCTGATGAGGGCTCACTCAACACTTATTGAATGAATGAGGGCCTTCACGCACAGAAGGTGGACTGTCCTGGGAGCAATAATGGGAAGAGATGGCTGGTAATCTGGAGGTCTCACAATCAAGAGAGGAAATAATTGCAGAGGGAACTTGAGCCACAGCCATGGGATGGAGAGGAAAGGGTGAAATGCAGTAGACATTCTAAAGAATTTTCAAAAAGCAGTGCTCAGCGAAAGACCAGATGTGCAGGACTAGGGTGGTGATGAATCTTCCAGGGGATGCCTGCGATGAACTTGTCTAGAAGGCTGAAGGACTGGTCACAAGGGAGAAAAGGTAAACACATTCTTCACTAATTTCAAAGCCCTTCATCTTGCTCTCCCAGACGACCTTATTTTCTCTTTCTTCCGTTCTCCCACAAAAGGGATCAGGGGATTAACCAGGGATCCAGAGGCCCAAGTGCTGAGAGAAACAGACCCAAACCTATAGCTAATTAGGTGATGAGGTATTCATTCAGGTGAAACTGCAACGGAGTTAACAGAGGAACGGGCAGGGCAGGGGAAAAGTAATGGAGAGGAGGGGCATCTATGGGAAAGTAGCAAGAACCACTTGGGCTATATGTAGAGTCATGACATATTGGCAGTATGGTAGGCAGGCAAGGACAGAAAGGGCTGAGGGAGAACCTCAAACAGTTCTCAAGTCATGGATTTTCACAGTATGAGGCATGCCTTGGGTTCTGGTCCCCAGTTTTCTTAAAGACTGAGAAAGCAGAGATAAAAAAAACATTGCCAAGCAAAAGTATTAACGACAAATACATGGCAGACTCAAGACAGCTGCTCAGCTAAACCAGGTGAGCCTTTTCATGGCATATTTTTTGTGGGCTTCAATCTAAAAGAAAATTTGTATAATTATCAAATTGGGTCCAAGGCCTTGGATAAATCTCAACATTCACTTTAAAAGATACACTTCATCAACAGTTTAAGAACAACTATAACTACTTGTTAACTAAAAAACTATTACAGTAGCTAATATTTACTACTTAGTTAACTAATTTGAAGATTAATGATTGCTAACTAAGGGCCAAGGTGTTATGCTAGGCCCTTTAAATGCACTGTCTTGTAAATCTTTGCAATGATTCCATGATGGTTTGTTGGCATCATGGCAAATTTTACCCATAAGGAATAGAAGACCTATCTGTAGGACAAAGTATGGAAAAAAATTTTTTTAATAAAAAATAAAAGCAAGACCTAGAGATGTTAAGTCACCTGCCCAAGGTGAGCCAAGGTTAGAACCCAAGGTACTTCCACTCCGAGGTCCTTAGGTCCTCGTTCTAAGCCAAGGGTCAGCAAACATTTTATGTGAAGGGCCAGATGGTAGATATTTTTGGCTTTGTGGGCAATATGGTCTCTGTCACAACTACTCAATTATGCCATAGTACAAAGCAGCCATGGACAATAAACAGATGGGCATGGCTATGTTCCAACAAAACTTTATTTATGGATACTGAAATTTGAATTTCATGTAGTTTTCATGTGTCACGAACCAGCACCATTCTTTTGATTTTCCCTCAAGAATTTTAAAAAGTAAAAATCAGGCTTAGCTTGTGAGTCATAAAAAAACAG
Organism: Piliocolobus tephrosceles; assembly: GCF_002776525.5. Taxonomy (NCBI): domain Eukaryota; kingdom Metazoa; phylum Chordata; class Mammalia; order Primates; family Cercopithecidae; genus Piliocolobus; species Piliocolobus tephrosceles. The sequence continues at coordinate 79,659,929 of NC_045435.1, read as the reverse complement.
GTGGTGAACTGGATTTTCTCCACCCAATGCAGTTTGCCGACCCTGGTCGAAGCCACTAGGCTCTGTTGCCCTCCAGCTAACATCATGTGCTAGTTTCCTCAGGAGGCCCATAGATATTTTAGGAAAAAATCGCGTGAGAGTATGTCTGGATGGGGCACATAACTCTGAAATACAATTGTGGAGAAAGGCCCAACTGCAATAGCTCTGGCTCTGCATGACCCTTGTCTGCAACTTGAAAACATCTTTCTTCCTCCAAGTCCCCTCACTTGCGCTCTTCTATTGAAATAAGCATTGATTCAGGTCACTCTCAAACCAGGGGAAATTCTAGGTAGAATGGGGATGTTCCCTCCCGTACACCATGATTTTCTTGCAACCATAGGCCCCATGTGCCCTTCTTACCTGCAGGGTTTGACTGAAGCGCTTTAATGGCGTGGCCTTCACAGGCGGGATGAGGTTTGCTAGTGACGTAACCCTGGAAAGGGGTTTCACCCGTTTATTACTAGGCTCCTATAGAGTTAAAAAAAAAAAAAAAAAGTAAAATGTCAAGGTCAATTGCAAAGACAACATAACTCCACCATACAACTGTGTTCCACTCCATGAGGTGCTGGCTATACACTGATCTATGGAATATAAACAGTGTCACGTCTCACTCCGGCTGTATGGAGATGACCTGGCTTAAGAGGCAGGGAAGGACAAATGGCAGGCAGGGGATGTCAACAGAGGCATCATCTGGGAAGACAGAAAAGGGGCAGGGATCTGCTCCTTATCCCTCACCCCCCAGTATCTGCCAGCTTTTAATTCATAAGCTTCCACTTAGTAGAACCAGTCTTCCCACCCCTTCTGTAGAGAAAAGCAGCCTCTGATTTCTCACCCAATGACCTTGTCTTTTGTTGCTTCTGGTTACATCTTTTTAAAAACCTTTTCCCCACCATGCCTAAAGCCACTCTTATGCAATGGCTTGCCTAAAGCACCAAGATTGTTTTCTTAGTTCATTAAATTAAAAAAAATTTTTTTAAAAAGTAGTTCTATGGGCTCTTAAGAAAGCATCTTTGTATCTACAGTATATTTGAAATACACATATTAATATTTATAAATTATAACCAGATAGCAAAAGAAAATGTATAGAGAAAAAGCCCTACTATGGACATCGGTTTCTATACTACATACAGCCACAAGTTTTGAAAATCACCTCCACATAAAACATTATTTGCAAATCTGCAAGTTACTTCAAACCAGGCTGATAGGTGGGAGGGAGCCTACCCATTCCAAGGACTTTGCAGACAAGAATTACATAAATAAAAACAACAGGCTGGCCGGGCGCAGTGGCTCATGCCTGTAATCCTAGCACTTTGCGAGGGCGAGGCGGGTGGATCACAAGGTCAGGAGTTCAAAACCAGCCTGGCCAAGATGGTGAAACTCCATCTCTACTAAAAATACAAAAATTAGCTGGGCGTAGTGGCAGGTGCCTGTAATCCCAGCTACTCGGAAGGCTGAGGCAGAGAATTGCTTGAACCCGGGAGGCAGAGGTTGCAGTGAGAAGAGATTGCGCCACTGCACTCCAGCCTGGTTGACAGAGAGAGACTCTGTGTCAAAAAAAACCAAAAAACAAATAAACAACAACAACAACAAAAACAGGCTATGAGGAAGAGAATGATGATAGACAAAACATTTTTACAAAGACAAAGAGAAGAGTTACCCTTGTCCTCCTAAGCTCCATCTGACCTGTAGTAGATGCTAGACAGCACATGAAGATACCAAATTTTGACGGACAAAGCCAAAGTAGCCAATTGTGGTGGCAAACCTCAGTCATTTCCAGAGGGAGCCTCTAGGTATTCATCTTTCCTTTTCAGCCATTGCTTTCAAAGTTTCGAGGGTTAAGGCAGAACTTCAGATTCTCCAGGACATCTCTGCATCCCCGTTTTGAACAGAGTAAGTGCCTGGAAAAACCTTTCGTGAATTTGGAATCCTGCTGAGACACTCTCATGTCATTTTATGCCCCTGCCAGTCTCAGAAACCAAAAGCCTTCTTTGAAATAGACTATCTCCAAGCTTTCCGGCATTTACATATAAAAATTTAAAAACTTAAAAAAAAAATTCAATACAATCCCACAATGTGGCCCAGAATGATCTCACGATTTCTCAAAGCAGTCAAATACTTTTCCAAGACAGAGCATGCAACCAGGCTGCAGGGTACCTCTCCGGCTTCTTAGCGTGCTAAGCTGAACAGACAGCAGAACACTCTCAAAACACTAGGAAGGCTCAGTTCCAAAATGCAGAGGATGAATCTCCCAAGATGAAAGCCATTGCGTGACAATGATTTAAGAGCTGAAGGGAAAGATCTGACAGCTTTTCTGCTTCAGGTGACAATGCCCTTCAGGATGCTCCCTGTCCAGTGCCAGGCTCTTGAGCATTTGTGCCCAGAGGAGGGTTTAAAACATTTTTTTACGTCAGAGCTGCACCACTGGCGTACTGAATACACACATACACACACACGCACGCGCACATACACACACACACACACCACCTCTTAAGCATCCCCTGAATTTGTCGAAATGGCTCCTGCTTTGGGCTGAAAATGCCAGGTTGGTAGCACAAACTGCATTACAGCAAGTGAGGTGACAAGGATTCCCTGAGGGAGCAGGACCTGGTCTCAGAGAATCCTGCCCACTGACTCTGAGTCTTTCTCTCTCTCTCTCTCTTTTATGGTTAAAGCTGCTGGGTCATAGATTTTTATATCAGAATGGGGAGGTTGAAAGGCAAACGCCAACTGGGTTCTCTTGTTTTAAAAAGGGGCCAGAAAGCACTGCACGCTCGGCAGGATGGGGGATGATCCAGCTGTGTTCCACTTGCTGTATCATCTTTTCTAAGGTTCTGCTGACTTTGCTGTCCATTTTGCATGACCCAGTCAGACAGGCATTTTCTGCACAACTATAAGATGTAGGTTCAACACAAATGCCAGCCTCTCTGCAGGTTGAGTGCAGTGCTGCTACGTGAGATTGTAATTAAAACTGATTTCCTAAGGCATTGCCGATTTGGATGTAAACATCAGGCTGCTCTCTGGCTATCTGACATTCCCAAGTAATGAACAATTGAACCAGAAGCCGTTGCTGTGTGATTTAGTGCTATGATCCAGCAATGTAAGCAGGTGCAATTTCAAAACCAGAACACTTACAGGTTATTGGATCTATGGGGGAGGTTTTATGCCTAACCCATATGAGTAAAGTATGAATTATAGTATTCTCCTTGAGGGCTTCTGTGAGAATAGAAGATTAAAAAAATTCCTGGCCTCATTTGATTTTTCTTTTCCATTTACTCAATATGTCTCCAGCTACATTTTACTGCTGTCTAAAGAGAGCCCTCAGGGAAAATGTTTCCAGATTCTTGTTAAATAGCTCTACTGAGAACTAGCAAATGCAATTGTAGGGATGCTTTCAGGCTTTATAGAGAGATAACAGAACATAACCTGCAGGGATGCTTCCTAGTCCAACAACTCAGCTGCCAGACCAAGCTGGGCAAGGTCAATGCTAAATCCAGGAACCAAGTGTCCTGTTTCAAGTGCAGACACCACCCCCTACCACGTGATTTTAAGACAGGGCAGGAGGGTATTTCACTAAAGTTTAAAAAAAAAATAAAAGAAGAAAAGACATTGAGCATTCTGTATAGATAGTATTTTGTGAATAACAGTTTTGTTTCATCTGTTCCAGGACTCACAACTTTTTGTTTCTCTTGTCTTATTGCACTGGCTAGAATCACCTGTATATTGTTGATTACAAGCCAAGACAGTGGGTATACTAGTTTAATTATTGGTTCTAAAGTAATTATTAATGAGATTTCATCATTAAATATTTGCTGAGAGCATGGGAGAGGCACCCTTTATCATGTAGAGAAAGTTCCTTTCTGTACCAACTTTGCTGTGAATTTTTATCATGAATTGGCAGTGGCTTTTATCAAATGTTTGTTCTTCATTTAGTCAGAGGATAAGGAAAGAAAAAAAAAAGGAACAGAAGAAAAGAAGGGAGGGGTGGGAAGAAGGAAAGGAGATAATAAGGAAAGGAGAGAATAAAGAAAGGCATACAGGTCATATTTTTTCATAAATAAACTGATTTGACAATTTAAAATATCTTGTGTTTAATTACGAACAAAGGAGAATAAAACACTCTATGCAATTTTATTCTTAGTATGATATTTTTATTAAATGGATTTTGATATTCCTTCTCTAGGGGATACAATGATTTTTATCCTCTCCTCATTCTTCCCCTCAACAGGTAAAAGCCAAAGCAGACTGTCTGCAATGTAAGAAAATGCCCATGGCATCAATATAATCTAGCATACTTTTTTATTCCTCCAAAAATAGTTCCATTGAAACAGACATAGCATACAGGAACTCTCCACTCATTTTCCCTGTGCTTTCTTTTTGCAGCCAGAGTGGGGTGGGGAATAGTAGGAATATCATCCATCTCATGTCTGCAGCTGCCCTGAGACTCTACCCCTATTGAGCCTCAAACACCATCCAGGAGAGGCTGGAAATGCAGTCACTGGCATAAGGACTCAGGCTGTTATACTGCAGGGCAGTGTGGCTCTCAGCTGCTTTACATCTGGTCAGGAGCAAGGAAGAGGTGAGAATCGATTGTGCTAGCAGATACTCTTGCCCATGAGTTGATGGAGCCAAATAAAAAAATCTTTCAAATGTTTGGAAATGCCAGAATGCCTTTTCAGGGTTCTATCTGTATGCCAGGTGTGTGTGGAAACTGTACTCCCAAGGGTCACGTTTAATCTACCCAGGAACCTTCTAGGTGGCTTTCATTGTCCTCATGTTAAATAGTAAGTTACAATCTTACAGTGACTGATAAACTCTAGCATAAACAAATAATAATAATGAGCTAATACTGGTAGCAGGAACTTAGCTCAGTGCTTTACATATAGTTGCAAATTTAATCCTATTAACAACCTTACAAGTTAACTACTATTATGATCCCTATTTTAAAGATGGAGAAACTAAGGCATGTAGTAGAGCAATTTGCTTAAAACCATTCAGCTAAAACAAGGTGACCAGGATGTAAACCCAGGCAGGCTGACTCCAGAGCCCACGCCCTACACCAGGGCCTGGTTAACTTTTTCTGTAAGGGGCTACCCAGCCTCCGTCATGACAGCTCATCTCTGCTTTCAGACACAAACAATCTGTAAATAAATAAGTGTGGCTATATCATATTAAACATTTATTTATGAACACTAAAATTCAAATTTCATAGTTTTCATGTCACAAAATATTCTTTGAGACACAGTCTTGCTCTGTCACTCAGGCTAGTGTGTAGTGGCACGATCACGACTCACAGCAGCCTCAACCTCTCGGGCTCAAGTGGATCTTCCCACCTCAGCCTCTCAAGAAACTGGGACTACAGGTGCTCACTACCATGCCTGGCTAAATTTTTAAAAAATTTTTTAGAGAAGGGGTCTTGCCATGTTTCTCAGACTGGTCTCAAACTCTTGGGGTCAAGCAATTCTCCCACCTCGGCTTCCCAAAGTGCTGGGGATTACAGGGGTGAGCCACTATGCCCTGCTTACAAAATATTACCCTTTTGATATTTTTCAATCATTATAACATGTAGACACTATTCTTAGCTTGAGGCCCATAGGAAGTCAGCTGTATTCGATCTTTAGGCCATAGTTTGCTGACTGTTGTTTGCTGACCAGTTATGTCCTGGTCAGAGGCCCTCAGCCTCAGCTTTCCTACTGTAACATACCGAAAGACAACACTCCCAGGCACGGCACCTCCCACAGGCACACCTAGTCATTGTCAGGCTCCAGTAGATAGCAAAGCTTGATTTGCATATTCTCCCTGCAGCTGGACATGCAGGGTCCTCCCCTGAGAAACAGGGGAAACATTTGACTTACTTTTTATGTGAGTAAATCCTATTTTATTGCATTTTATTCTCTTAACTTTCTAAACACAATGCCAACTTTCCTTGACCATTTAAAAATATATATGAACAAAGTACATAAAAAGTGATATGATGCCTGGGATCTACTTCAAAATAACAACAGTGGAGAAAGAGGATGGAGACAGAGGAAAACAGGGCTGGTCACAGGTTGGTAGCTATCAAAGCTAGGTGCTGGGCACAAGTACGTGACAAAATAAATGTCAAAGGGTACATGTATTTGGTACATGCCTGTCTATAGTACATGTCAAAATTAAGTTTAAAAAAAATTTTTTTTAATGGACACAAAATTGCTTTGCAAGTGTGCCAGCGGATGCTGAACCGGAGTAGACAGGTGCTATCTGTGATTTTTTTTTTTTTTTTTTTTTTTTACCTCAGTTATTAGGGAGGGCCTAGTGAGAAAGGATACTAAAGAGACAGACATCATCCAGAATAGAAGAAACCTATTTTTGTGTGTTGTAAAAAAGTTCCCACTACTGAATTTCAATAACTTCTAAATAACACACACTGGAATAGGGAAAGCTCCATGTGTTGGGAAAGAGAACGCTGGGAAAGCTACTTCACAGCATTTAAAGACAGCAACCCCAAGGAGAGCCATGGGCCAAGTCGCCACACTCCCTGAAGTCTTTCATTGTATTGACTGGCTTAATTCACTCTCATTAAGAAACACTGGCCAGGCGAGGTGACTCACACCTGTAATCCCAGCACTTTGGGAGGCCAAGGGGGGGGCGAATCACGAGGTCAGGAGTTCGAGACCAGCCTGACCAACACGGTGAAACCCTGTCTCTACTAAAACTACAAAAAGTGGCGGGCGCCTATAATCCCAGCTACTCAGGAGGCTGAGGCAGGAGAATCACTTGAACCCGGGAGGCGGAGGTTGCAGTGAGCTGAGATCGTGCCATTGCACTCTAGCCTGTGTGACACAGCGAGACTCCATCTCAAAAAAAAAAAAGGAAACCCATTAATGGGTTCCCAATCACTGAACTCCATGACATAAAACAATCCAGGGGAGGTCAACTCTAATTTATTTTAGAAACACACAGAAAAATAAGGACCCTTCAAGATCAGTTTGTCCATGGACAGGAGTCCTTCATGTTCCTGCTGTATATATTTTAACTTGTGAGTATGTTTTGTTTTCCTGTGAATGCCTTGCAAATTCATGTTTTTCTCTCAATTGATACAATAACATCATCTACTAACGAGGCTAAAACCTCCCATTTTTGCCAGATCCTCACTCCCCTTCTGCCTCTTACTGATCAAACAGATGTAAAGCTCATTAGCCTACAACTGCCTTGACTTTACCACTCCTATTCCTCAGGGCCAAAGGGCGTTTCACATCATTTTACAGTTTATGCCCAAGATTCTCACCCTTCAAGACTTCTAGGCTACTACAAATATTCTTGTGTTCTAATTTCCTCTGATACCTCCTACTGCGAAGGCCTTCCCCACCCTTTCAGGGTCTCTGTTTGTTTGCCCACTGGACAATTCTTTAATTCCTGCTTCTGTCTCTTCCCAGCTATAAGCTTTATTTCAAATGACCCCACTCCACCCAGCATGGGGGCACTTGACAGCTTGCTCTGTATCTTTTCTTTCAATGAATCCCTACAGATTTTCCCTCTTGGGTTAATGTTTTTCTAACAAAATGGTTGAGAATGAGCCATATTATTTTTCTAGATTTATCTATTTCAGCCTGGCTCTCATATTCACTAATCTTGTCTTAAGCAACTTACTTACTCGGTTTCTTCAACTGAAATGGGGAAATAACCTTGTAATACAGCAGTGAGAATTCTGTGGGTAGGAGCTATGCTTTACAGGGAATTTACAATCTGTGCAGGTGCTGGGTAAAGAACTTTATATGGATTTGCTCTTGGCATCTTCAGAACATCTTATGAGAAAGCTAATATCATTACCCCCATTTTATAAGTGAGCAAGTCAAGGTTCAAGGAGCACAAATACACAACATCATGTATTTCAGGTAGAGGCAAAATGTGGACCATGTATTGGACTATATGCCTCTGCTTCGTTATTCTGCCCAACGACAGACAGATAATGACGATGAGCATATAGCACAGTACTTTGTGAATAGCAAGATAATTATCAGAGCCTAGAATAGGGCTTACAAATTGTTATGTTTTTGCTAAAGATTATTCCCCCCCCCCCCCCCCCCGCCACCTTTGCCTCTAAGAACAGGTGAGCTTATCTATTCCCTTAATATGTGCATACTCTTTTTCAAAAAATTGATTTTGAAATAATCTTAGATTTACAGAAGAGTTGCAAAATTAGTAGAGTGCTCCCATACCTCCTTTACACCACTACCTCTAATGTTAACATTTTACATAACCACAGTACATTTATCAAAACTAAGAAATTAACATTAGGGCAATACTATTAACTAAGCTATTAACAGAGTTATTGCGATTTTCATTTCACCGGTTTCTGTTTTCCCACTAGTGTCCTTTTTCTGTTCCAGGATCTAATCTAGAATCCAAAGTTATATTTCTGTCCAATCTGTGATATAGTTCCTCTGTCTTGTTGTTTTTCGTGATCTTACAGCAAAATACCAGAGCTCTCTAATTGACACTTGTGAAGAGTACTGGTTATTTTATAGAATGTCTCTCACTTTAGATTAATCTTATGTTCTCTCATGATTAGGTTCAGGTTATGCATTATTGGCAAGAATACAACACAAAGATGTGCCCTTCCTGGTATATCGTATAGGTGGTACACCATGTTGCTAAGTCTTATTACTGGTGATGTTAACTTTGACTACGTGGTTAAGATGGTCTTATGGAGTGAATTATGCCCCCACTGAAAGATAAGTGTAAGTTCTTACTCCAGATACCTGTGAATGTGACCTTATTTGGAAATAGGATCTTTGTAGATAAAAATCAAGTTAAGAAGAGTCATACTAGTTTAGAGTAGGCCCTAAATCTAATCACTGGTGTCCTTATAAGAAAAGGGAAATTTAGAGACACACATGGAGAAGATGGCCATGTGACAACAGAGAGGTGGAGACTGGAGTGATGTATCTACAAGCCAAAGAACACGAAGGATTGCCAACAAACACCAGGAACTTGGAAGAAGCAAGGATTCCTCTGCAGGTTTCAGAGGGAGCATGGCTCTGCTGACATTTTCTTTTCTTTTTTCTTTTTTTTTGAGACATAGTCTTGTTCTGTGGCTCAGGCTGGAGTGCAGTGGCACAATCTCAGCTCACTGCAACCTCCACCTCTGGGTTCAAGTGATTCTCCTGCCTCAGCCTCCTGAGTAGCTGGGACTACAGGGAGTGCACCACCATGCGTGGCTAATTTTTGTATTTTTAGTGAAGACAGGGTTTCGCCATGTTGGCCAGGCTGGTCACAACTCCTGACCTCAGGTGATCCACCCGACTTGGCCTGCCAAAGTGCTGGGATTACAGGTGTGAGCCACCACACCCGGCCTCTGCTGACATTTTCATTTCAGACTTAGCCTCCAGAATATGACAATAAATTTTTGTTGTTTTAAGCCACCTAGCTTGTGCTTTGTTATAGCAGTCATAAGAAACTAACACAGGTGTTGTCTGCTGGATTTCTCCACTGCAAAGTTAATATTATTCTCTTTGTAACTAATACATATTTTGGAGGACTTTGTCACTTTGTGCATCCTTCTTAGTCTAATTTAGGGAGTGTTTACCCAGTATGGGCAAAGTGGCCTTAATTGAAGTATACAGATGTCACTGTTGAGGGGAATGTCTCCCAGCTGAATAGGGAGAATCAGAAGGTTGATCCACAGAGTCAAGAGAGTCAGTGTCAGGTGGAGCTGGCAAGGAAGGAACAGGTGAGATGGCTGGAAGGCAGGGCATGGTGTGGTCAACAATACAGGAACGTAGGACACATATGCAGCACTGAGGAGCCCTTCATAGAGCTGCCTGAGCAAAGGAGGAATAAGACTGTGGGTACAGAAAGGAGAGCTGCCTTGGAGCTTGCAAATGACTCCATCTTTTTTCTTGGAAATAGAAAAAGAAAATAATAATGAAATAATTGTTCCTAATTCTAAAATTTCCATTGAAATATTCCATTGAAATATTTTTTTTCTGTTTTTCTTTCCCCCCGGCACAGAGCTAACTGACCTGGTGTCATCTTCTGTTCCCAGAAGATGAAAGACAAAAAATGAGGCCCATATCCCAACAGAAACCTGGCTCCATTGATTAGGCCAAATGTGCTTCAGAATTATTGATTTTTAAGCCCCAAGGTGAGAAAAGGTCATCCAACTCAGAACTATAATTTTCCTCTTGTATGCTTATCAGTGATTTCAATAAAGGGACTACAGGCTTTGTGGACTTTGACAAGTCGCCAGGAAATGTTCTGGGAGGCATCCCTGCTATCTTTGTCTTGGCTAATCTCAAACATGGAAGCCACATTCTTGTGTTTGTTTTCTCCAGCCATGAGTTTGGTTGCCAGTTGTCTCACATTAGGCATCTAAGGGGGATTTGATGTCCTTTTTGATAAAATGGCTCAACTCTTTCCTCTATATTAAGGTAACATGCTATGAGGAAAAGATCCCAATTTCCTTCTTAAAAGAAAAAAAAAAGCTGGGGTTTGTTTTGTTTTTGTTAATGAGGGAACAGGGACAGCCTGGATAACTAAAATCCACAAAACACCCTGAGTTGGTTCAGTCTCAAACCCAAGCTGCAGACAGGTTTTCGGGCTGCTGGATTGAGACTCCAACAATCTCTTGTCCCCTCTCATGGAAGTGCTAAGAGCAGATGATGGCAGAAGTCACAAGAGACTCTGGGCAAATCCACAAATTAAACCATCAACTCTCAGGTGCACAGAACCGAACATACTAATGTTAGAGGGGTGACGTTTATTCTCTGTGTATCAAGCTCTGTCTGCCTGAGCCAGGCAGCACCAAAAGCAGATTCGGCACCTATGGCTTCTTGGCCAAAGCCTCCCTGTGAGATGGTTGCTTTCAGGGGGAAGCCTTGAATAAGGGAGAGGCATAAGGAGGACAGTTGGCAGTTGAATGAACTCACACAATGCTGGCAGGAGCCTCTGAAACCATGCTCAGAAGCCCTGCCCAAACCAGCTTCCTATAAAACACAAATTTAAAAAACAGGGGTAGAAAGAAATCACACTTTATGATAATTTCTGTAGTCCTCCTAGCTTCATTTCCTCCTGGCCTCCCCTGCTTCCTTCAAGTCCAAAACACATGGTAGCAAAATACTATAGCTCTCTACTGTTTGTATAAACTGAATGGCAAAATGAAGGAAAGGTGGGGGTAGGGGGCAAGTGAGATGGATTTCTTCCAGTACACCCGGGAGAAGCAATTAATTTTACTACAAACTTGGAGAGGGTGAATGTTCATGGCATACCATTTTGTTTCTGAGAGAAGACTCAAGCAAGTTATTACCTTTATTCTTCTTGGTACCACTGAGGTTTTGCCCCCACACTGGAAAAGTAACCTGTCCTACTTGCCTGCCATGGGGAAATTCATTTTTGCTGAGTGAAGGTTTATGGGCTGAAGAAAAGAACCTTGGGAAATAATTCAGTAAAATGTAGTACTCTGAGAGGTGAAGCAGGCAGCAGCCTAGGTTACAAACATAATCTCTAAGCAGAGCCAGTAAAATGAAACAAAACCACTGTTTCAGACACTGTATTTTTGGCTAAGGTTTCACTCTGCAATAACTTTCAAAGTTATTCGTTTTAGTCAACATTATAAGGGTAAGTCAACATTTGTCCTGGCAGCAAGCCCAAATTTGTTATTTTATTAGTCTGCTACTGGTTAAATTGGCCCAAGATTAAACACATCGAATAAATAGCCTTAAAATATTGAAGTTTAGCAGAAAACCACATTCAAGTTCTCTTTACACAGGATGTTACTATTACTTAACCTTGGGCAGAGGGAGAAATGCACACCCACACCCCGGTTAAGTTCCTTTTAGCAAACACCAGCCCCCATTGCCTGAAACTCATCTTGGTCATGCCCAGACATGATGCTACAGACCTTCAGAGAAAGAGGAAGCCAAATGTTTAGCTCTGTCTGTGGTCCCTGGCTCCACATCTGCCTTTTGAGGCAGAAAGGGCCAGATGCTCAGAGCTGGAGAACTTTTAAAGAGTTCAACCTCCTTAAAAATTAGGAGAGTTGCCAGCAGCATCAAGTCTCTGTGGCCCTTACGGGAAGGCCAGCCATACGCCCAGAGGATGTTTTCTCAATTAGGTTATGCATTTTTGGCAAGAATGCCACAGAAATAACGTGCCTATAATGCACACCCATTCCCCAGTCTGGAAAATGGGGCTGGACATCCCTGGTTGGATGATGCCAACAAGGCACCCAGAGGTAGAAAAGGTCTCCTGGTCACAGCCACGGGGTCCAGAGGAAGGTCTCTGTGGCTTTGGGGTTCCGGAGTCAGTCATTTCCTACTGACTTCTTAGAAACCTTTGGATGGAATATATGTTCTGCATTTGTTTATCTCTGTAAAAGGGATTCTCTGGCTTCCCCTTGGGTGGGGTTGGAGGGGAAGGGGGAAAAGGATGCCACTGGGAGTTCCATTCCTCCTTCTTTAAGGACATTTTCTCTGCTCTCTCAGAGCTTAGGAATAATCTGAATGCCTCTGCAGCAAGTGACAAAGTTCTTATCACTCTGGCCCAAAGAGTGCATCGATTCTTTGCAAAGGATCTAAGGATAAAATATGAGTCAACCCGTCTGGTTAGAAAGCAACACCCTATGACCTTGGGCCCAAAATGTAACCTCTATAAGCTTAGTTTCCTCTGCTGTGAAGTGAAGATGACTCTCCTATCTCCTCACAGAGTTGTTGGGAGGATCACAGGAGACTAGGTGTATAATATGCTTGGCAGACACCCACCTGTTAGAAAGTCTTCAGTAAATATCAGAGTATTGCCCTTATTTCTGATGTCCTGGGAGAGGCATGGTCTCTCTGCCAGCCTGTGCCCCTGCCCTCTTCTATTCCCTGCAGCACTGGATTTTGCCTTGATCCTTCCAGGGACAAAGCTGGAGTTCCATGTCACCTGTCAGAATCGTACCAATAACTGCTCTGGCCACTGAGGCTGCTACGAGATCATGTATTTTGATTCCACATTCCTGCCTTCCTTTTCTTCCCGTGGTTTTATCACCTGTTTAGTCAAGCTCCGGCTGGATACAGCAGAACTAGTGGTGGTTTGGCAGGATTCAAGGCTATATTGGAAGAGAGGAAAGCAGTAAAATCTCAAGATAAGGACCCAAGTCCTAACCTTCCTAATCTGGGAGATTTGCATTATCCTCCCACCTGCCCACTGCCACCGACACTGCTGAATTATGGGCTAGAAGAGCTGGTCTCCAGTCTTGCCAGGTCCCAGTACTGTCTGGGATTAGGCAATGAGAGGAACTCTGGGCATTCAACCCATGTCGGATGTGCAAGGTGAAACTTCACAAAAATAATGTGTAACCAAGAAAGGACCACACAGAACCACAGAAAAGTCCTCTGTCTTTCTCATCCATCATTCTTTGAAGCTCAGCATTATCTTAGCTTCCCAGAAGAGCAAAAAGAAGTACAGAGATGAAAAAGGATGCGCAGATCTTAATCTCAGTGTCCCAAAGGAAGGACAGATTGTTCCAGCTGAATCTGGGATGATCAAACACATCTCAGGCAAGCAAAGCTGACAGTCAGGTCTGTCATCTGACTGAAAACTAGACAGAGACCAGGGATCCCAATTGGTTGCTGGGTAAAAACTACAGGGACATCTGACCAAGGGCACTGAGTCTGCAGAAGAAAATGGATCCCCTTCTCTTGATGTGTAGTTGGTTTCTGTTTTTGACAAGAACAACGATTTTGAGCAGACAGGCCTTGCAGAGATGTGACCTCCAAAGAGAAACACAAAATACATTCGAGGTGCTCCCTGGTAACTCCCAGCTGTCCCTTCTAGCACAAATTATCCCTTCAAATGTTTGGTCCATGTGTGTCCTCAGGAGCACATGCCCACACTTAGAACCAGGGGACACAGCACCCGGGTGTTTTAGAACACTCTGCTCCCAGCCGAGAACAGAATACATTCAAATTTGATTATTCAGAATGGAAAAAGCTACTAGTCAAACAACCACATGGGATTGATTAAATAGGAAATAAATTTTTAAAAATCTTAAACTTTCCTGTTTTTGGCTTTCAGCTGACATCTTACCACCCACGGAGCAATGGTATGCAGAAAAATAAGATACAAAGCATGCTGTTCAGGAAACTGTGAGGTAAGTAATCTATAATGGATTCATTTGGCATTTCTGTTGCCCCCACACACCCCAAATGACCAGATGAATAGCTTCAAAATGTTATTCTTTGGGAGGGGTGTATGTGCATGTGCATGTGTGCAGAACACAAAACTGATTTCATTTGTTAAGACACTTTCCATTCTGTAGTGCATTTTTAATGGCAAGAATTAAAAAATACCCAGTAACAATGGATTTTTCCAAAGGTTCATAACAAACACTGACTCTCAGTGCTGTACATTTGCAACCTTGAAACATAGTGATTACATGTTATTTTGAACTGTCGCAATTAATATGCAACCAGATGTATCATTATCTACAGTTTATTAAAATGCAGAAGCCTGTGAATAAAAAAAAAAAAAAAAAAAAAAACGATGTAGCACACAACAAAGAAGGCAAGGAGCTCAGAGACTCAGCTTTGCTCCCAGAATCACTCTCAGCTAGTTTCAACTCCAAAGAGATAATGGGGAAAATGGGTAGACAGTGGCAACTGACTTAAAATGAAAGAATAAATACAAACCTGTGATTTGGTTGTTGGGTTTTTCTAAAAAAAAAAAAAAAAAAAAAAAAAGTTGGCTAGCCATTGTAGAGTCAAGGACATTATTTTGGTGGTAAAATAAAAATGGTATTTATTCCTGAGGTAAAGGATGCCTGCAGCAGACAGCAGCAAGGTTCTCAAGTGTTTTCCAATATGGGACATCTACAGAGGAGAGGATTCCTTTGAAGACTGCTGGAAGTCTAAACTGGCAAAATAATTTCCTTGGTAAAGGTTTCCCAAGCACTGCCAGGTTGTGAAGGGCACAAGGATGGAGTGGAAGGTTCTTCTTCTACATGCCAGGCCCTCCTTCCCTCTGCCCCAACATTTGTGAGTCAACTGAGGGGTGCCCCTTAGTTTGCAAAGCAGGACTGTGCAGAGGGCCACTTGACCCTGCAAAGCTTCAATCAATTGCGATTAAATAAATTATACCCTGCCAAGGCACTTGCCTACTCATAGACTCTAGCAATTTTCTAGAAACAGAGCAGTCACCCTACACCTGATGCAGGTGTGACTCTTGTGACTCTGAAGCACTATGTAAACAATGAGGGAAGCCTAGGAAAGGGAAGGAGGAGGCACCAAGAGCCATGGAGTCACACACGCTCTCATCTATGCCATACAGCAACCCTGTTATCCTGTTTCATAGAGGAGGAAGCAGGTGTTCAGAGAAGTAAGAGACTTCCTCTAAGTCATACCCAGTAGTTAACTGGCAGTGGTGAAATCTGAATTCAAATCTACTGCCTTGAAAACTTCCCCCGCCACCCCACACTGGCTTCCCAGGATATACAACTTCCTCTGATAATAAATAATAATATAATCGCAATATACAGGAGGACTTTGTGCTAGGCTGTGCCAAAGTGCTTTCTGTGCATTATTTCCTTGACTTAAGTTAGTGCTATTAATATACCCATTTCACAGTGTAGGCAACTGAGACTAAGAGGGGTTAAGGACCTTGCCTGAAGTCACACAGCCCAAATTGGGCCCAAAGCTACTAACTCAGCAAGGCCTGGGTTCTTAATTAACCACAGCATTGTTAGTTTCCTAAACCAGGGGGGAGCTGTGAAGTGAATAGGCTGTAGAGGCAAAAGGGAAGTAGACACTGACGCAGGGAGTGGAGGAGGAGAGAATGTTCTTTCGGCATTCAAGCCCTATCGCTCTGGAATCAGCAGCTCCTCTTGATTCCTCTCTGAGAATCTTAGTGAGCCCAGGTTCAAAGGTGTCCTGCTCGCGTGTCCCCAGAAGATGCTGCCCTCTGATAAGGGCACACTTGAGGACTGGGGGGTGGCAGGCATCCAGCATCAGGGAGCTCATTGGATGACCACTTCTCAGTATTCCCCCTCCATAGTCTGCCAAGCTACCCAATGAAATAGCCTGCTTCTCCCCCTCCCCCTGGTTGACAGTCACTACCAGTATGATGGTGTTGTTAATGACTTGGTCAAACTGAAGTAGAAGTTCCTTGAGGACAGAAAGCATGCCTTTTCTAAACCAGGGGGAAAATGATACACAGAGCCAGGTCTCAAATAAATATTTATGGACAATAAAAGAGCATTAGGGGTCATTTTTTAGTTGTCTAGCTCTTTACCAGCTCATATCCATCACACTATGGAGTCTCCCTACATTTCCAACAAAGGATCTATTTATAATTAAAGCACCCTGCAAATGAATAGGGCGTCAAGAGCTCAAAGCAACCTAATTCACCCTCATCTGCTTGCCTTGGGTCTGTGTCCATGGTTGGCATTTGGCTAGGATTCTCAGATGACGCATGTCAGGTGGGAGCTGGCCTCGGGACAATTTGCTCCCTACTCCCCTGGCCAGGGTGCTTCTCTACCCAGAGCTCACACACCAACCCGTTTGAAAGTCAATCTGGGAACAATCATCTCACACACCAACCCCTGTTTGAAAGTCAATCTGGGAACAATCAGAAGGCCGCACTAGATTTTTTTGTTGTTCTACCTGGCAGAAATGAATGTGAAGCTTCGCAGTATGCTTGGAACATCTTTTGTTTTTTTAAAAAATAATAATGCCCAATGCTAGCTCTGATCACTTTATTTCCTACAAAGGAAGGAGCTACCTCCTAGCAGATGCCTTGGTAGGTATAACCACCTATATAGCTTCTACTCAACTGATCTACGTTCAAGATAGATGCTGCTGCTGCTAATGACTTATTAAGTACTTGCTTTGGTGGAAGCCTGTTATATGCTCATTTCAAATTCCCATTTTTCAGATGAGGAAACTAAGGCTTAGAGGATGAGACACAAATCCAAGATCTCTCAGCTCACAGGTGGCCAAGTGGAGATTCAAACTCAGTTCAGGCTGACTTCCTAATCCAAGTTCTTAACCATTACATTCTAGGGCTGACCCCAATTAAAGTGTAATCTCATCCAATCCTTCCTGCCAGAGTGAAGGGGAAAAGGAACAGGATGGGTTGAATCATTTTAGCTGGAACTTTGGAATGTTCTTTGACGCTTTGAAAAGAAAAAGATGTATGTTCTGAGGACAGAAATCTAGTTTTATTTTTTAAGTTGGCTAACATGTAGCACAGATTCACTTCCTATAACACATTAAAGCCAATTTTTATCTACTTAGTCTTAATATCTGAAATTTGGGTCCTATGCTAAATGTCCAAATTTCAAGTTTAGTTTGCAAGTGACTGTGTCAAACTTGGGAACTTATTGTAGACTTTTAATCCTAGAAAACCCCGCAGAACATGCCTTGTTCACTGTTTCCAAACTCTCTGTATTGCCATGATACTTTTTTGCCATATGTACATGTCACCTGAGCCATTATGTACTATTTCCTTAGTTAGTCATTTTTTACTTAAAAACTTATTGTAAAAATAAACTATCACTGCCTTAAATGGAAAATCACTATCACCTGCCATAAACAGATGCTAACTTTAAAAAATGAACCCAGAGGCCTACACTTAGTTACACAGGGAAATTATCAAGTGATGGGGAGGTGTTAAAGACACACTAATTCCAAGTGGAAACTTGACATAATCAGAGAATTTAAAAGGGAAAGTGATTAAATTATTTTGTGATTTGTCTTTGTAAGATTTGAGCTGCCCAAGTGGTATGAAACCCACCTTCTGGAAAATAACGATCTAATCCAGTCCTCTCATTCCAGAAACAGACTCTGAAATGCCAAGAAACTAAGCCTACTTTTGCCCTGTCCCCTGCTACTTGGGAAGCTCTTGTATGAACCAGCTTAGAAATAAATGCTGCATTTAAGAGACTTCCGAAGCAAGCTCCTGTTCCTTGACATTGGTGTCAGAATCAAGCTTACTCTTCTAGGCCCTTGGAACCTGGGCATAAAGCATTCAGAGACGAATAAGAGATGCAACGTGTCTTTTCTGATGCTCTCCCTTTCAAAGCTCTCAGATAAGTCACCATCAAACATCTGAGGAGGAAGGAGGTGGAGGTGACAGTTCATCATGCATCTGTGGCTTACACACAAGAAACCATCAGTTCTCCCTCTTCTTTATCTCCTTCTTTACAGTGGTTTCTGACTCCTTCTGCAAGATCATACCCAGACATCCCCAACGCAATCACCAGGATGGCTGACCAGGGATGAGAAAATGAACTAAGACTGCCAAAACCTAACACGATATTGATGAGCCACTTTCACTGCGCCCCCCTGGCCCCCGAACCCATATGAAGTCAAAAATTAAAAATAGTTTTCCCCAGTGACCTTTAGTTATCTTCTGTGTATTTGCCTGGGGTTGTTCTTGACATGCCTGCGTCACTCGCGATTATGAAATGTTAGTATGCCAACATAAGATAGCACACTTGAAATAGGAGCTTGCCCTGGCCTTGGGTTCAGAAAGCACCCACAGGGAAGACTCACCATTTTGCCCCCCTCGGCCATCTGGCCCAACTCCATCTCTTTCCACCACTAGCTTGTTCCCTTTTTCCTTCTGTAGCGTCTTCCTCTAGGAAGACTCCACATTTCCAAATCTGACAGCCCATGGCAAGTCCAAAATATTTACCTTTCCTTTTTCCTTTTTACATTTTATTTCAGGGTTCAGACACAGGCTCTCAGCTTTATTTAATTCAATCAGTTTGCCAACTTCTAATGCTAATGGTATTTACAGAAAGAGTGCCCTCAGGAAATGCTGTATTTCTTCTATTTATCACCTGTGCTGCAAGCATTAGGTGTGCAGAGTCCAGAGAGACATCATTTTAAGATATGTTGTGGCCAGAAGTAGTGGCTCATGCCTGTAATCCCAGCACCTTGAGAGGTCGAGGCAGGAGGATTACTTGAGCCTAGGAGTTTGAGACCAGTCTGGGCAACACAATGAGACCCTGACTCTACAAAAATAAAACAATTGAAAGAAAATTAGCCAGGTATGGTGGCACACGCCTGTAGTCCTAGCTGTAGTCCTAGGACTATAGCTGTAGCTACTCTCGAGGCTGAGGTGGGTCGGAGGATCGCTTGAGCCTGAGAGGTTAAGGCTGCAGAGAGCCATGATTGTGCCACTGCACTCCAGCCTAGGCGACAGAACAAGCCCCTATTTCTAAAACAAACCAACAAACAAAATACATCACCTTTGTGTATAGAAGTTTGTATCTATCCATTCCTTGTGGGCTTTTTGTTTTAACAGTGGTCTCACATCAAATTTAAAGTAGGGCCTTGCACTTGGAGATTACTCTGTACAGTGTTCTGGCTAACTTTAATGGGGTTCACTTAGAACATCCCCCAGAGAGACAGTGCTGCTTATCACCTACCCAGAACCATGACTGGCTTACGCCAACATTGTGGCATGCCAAGAGGTCAAGACTGGGCAAGGAGGGACCAGCATTGGGCCCTGCCTCCTAATTTCTCTGAATCTCTTTTTCCTCAGTTGACCAACAAAAAGGACAGCTCCAGGAAAAAAGAAAAATGAAGAAAAAATGAAAAACTAAAAAATGAAAACCTAAAAACAAACAAAATAGCAAATTTTTTTTAAAAAGGACAGTCCTTGCCTTGCCCAGCTCCCTCAGCTACTGCAAGGCTCAAAGGAGAAAATGCACGTGAAGATAAGTGACTGCTGGCTGGGTGTGGTGGCTCATGCCTGTAATTCCAGCTACTTGGGAGGCTGAGGTAGGAGAGTCACTTGGACCCAGGAGGCAGAGGTTGCAGTGAATAGAGATCTTGCTGCTGCACTCCAGACTGGGCAAAAGAGTAAGACTTTGTCTCAAAAAAAAAAAAAAAAAAGGAAAAGAAAAAAAAGAAAATGACTACTATCTGAACAAAGGGTGGCATTGCTCTGGATTTATTGAGCACAATGAAAAAGGAAGGTGTCCTCATTGCAACATACCTGTCCCCACTTCTCTACATCCCATATGCACACATATAGGTTTAAACTGGTTACAATGAGTATATAATCATGCTCAACTTTTTTTCTCTTTATTTTTTCCAGGAACACTAGGGTATTTCTGTTTGCTAGTGAGTAATGGCTGCAAATGATGTCACTGACCCCTGTGCCAGAGGCCATGGTCATGGAGCTATTGCTCTATTGTAGGACAGAGAGGTTGTTGGCTTTTCTGTCCAGTTAAATAGGAAAGGATGCTAGACTGGAACCAAATCATCAGACTTCAGGCTCCAGCTAGGCCATTCCCAGTTGTGTGGTCTTGAGCAAATCATTGGACCTCTCTGACCCTTGGTATCTTTGTCTTTAAAATGAGGACAATTATACACTCAGGAGAGCCAAAGAATATAGAAGTACCTTGAAACTGTAAAATGCACAAATACAAAGCATGACTATTATTGCAAATAATGTCATTATGAACAACTTTGGAAATACAGCCTTTTCCCCACAAGAGCTAGAACACTACATCCAAATATCTGAACCATTTTTGTCTTTTAATATGCACAGAAAATGTGTTATCTTCTTTTCTTTTTTTTTAAATAGACACAAGATCTTTTTATGTTGTGCAGGCTGGTCCCAAACTCCTGGGCTCAAGCAATCTGCCTGCCTCAGCCTCCCAAAGTGCTACAATTACAGGCATGAGACACCGTGCCCCACCAATAAGTGTATTATTTTCCAGGAACATTCACGGCATTGGGTTTTTTTCTTTTCTTTTTTTTAGACAGAGTCACATTCTGTTGCCCAGGCTGCAGTGCTATAGCACAATCTCAGCTCACTGCAACCTCCACCTCCCAAGTTCAAGCAATTCTCCTGCCTCAGCCTCCCGAGTAGTTGGGGTTACAGGTTCCCGCCACCACGCCCAGATAATTTTTGTATTTTTAGTAGAGACTGGGTTTCACCATATTGGCCAGGCTGGTCTTGAACTCCTGACCTCAGGTGATCCGCCCACCTTGGCTTCCCAAAGTGCTGGGATTACAGGTGTGAGTCACCACGCCCAGATTGGTTTTATTATGTCTTAAAAATAGTTGCAACATCAATTAGGTCTAAAATAGCACCTTATTATTGCCTTTTTCATTTCTATAATTCCTACTGGAGTGAACATTTTAAATAATCTTTACCATTCCTTGTGTGTGAACTGCCTTCTAGTATCTTTGGCTTATTTGTCAATGAATATCTTAGGGTACTTTTTAAATATCTGCATAAATTATTTATATGACAACAATGTTAATCTTTAGTCTGTCATCTTCACTTCAAAAATCTTTTCCAATGTATTAGTGTACTTCTCTTCTCTAAAGAAGCATATTAAGCCTAAAAGAAATCCTGTTTGTTGACACAGCGTCATACAGTGTCTTTGCATTTATCAATACTCAAGATTTTCAGGCACACTAAAGATGTCCATAAGAAATAAGCAAGGACAGGAAAGAGATAGGACAGTATGTCATATTTGGAAAAGTTAGGGGAACCAGGAGCACTGGGCCAGGAGAAGGAAAGCATCTGAGGGGAGAGAGGGAGAGGAGAGAATGCACATATGCGTGGGTGGAGCGGGAGAGGTGTGGAGAGAGAGTAGTTTTCAAATACTTAAGGGCATAACACATAAGAAAGTATTACTGGATCAGGCACAATGGTTCATGCCTGTAATCCCATCACTTTGGGAGGCCGAGGGGGGGTGGATTATCTGAGGTTAGGAGTTCGAGACCAGCCTGGCCAACATGGTGAAATCCTGTCTCTACCAAAAATACAAAAATTAGCAGGGCGTGGTGGCATGCGCCTGTAATCCCAGCTACTCAGGAGGCTGAGGCAGAAGAATAACTTGAACCCAGGAGGCGGAGGTTGCATTGAGCTGAGATAGCACCACTGCACTCCAGCCTGAGCAACAAGAGTGAGACTCCGTCTCAAAAAAAAAAAAAAAAAAAAAAAAAAACACCAAACAAACAAAAAGTAAAGTATTACTGAATAACATACAGCTCCAGGAAGCAATGTTACAATTAAGAAAGGATTTTCTCGTCATCTATACTAAACACAGATAGAGTACACTCATCCTTCAGTATCCAGGGGTGATTGGTTCCAGAACCCTCTCAGATACTAAAATCTAAGGATGCTCAGGTCAATGATATAAAATGGCATACTGTTTGCCTGCATCCTACACACATCCTCTTACACTTTAAATCATTCCTAGAATACTTAAAATACTCAATACAATGTAAGTGATAATTGTTGTTATCCTGTATTGCTTTTTATTTGTATCATTTAAAATTGTTGTTTTTTTATTGTTTTATTCCCTAATATTTTCTTTTCCTTTTTTTTTTTTGCGGGGGGGGGACAAGGTCTCCCTCTTTCATCCAGGCTAGGGTTGCAGAGGCACCATCTCAGCTCACTGCAGCCTCAAACTCCCTGGCCCAAGCAATTCTCCCACCTCAGCCTCCCAAGTAACTGGGTCTACAGGTGTGTGCTACCACGCTTGGTGAATTCTTTGATTTTTTTTTTTTTAAGAGATGGGGTCTTGCAGTGTTGCCCAGGCTGGTCTCAAACTCATGGACTCAAGCAATTCTACTGCCTCTGCCTCCCAAAGTCCTGGGATCCAAATAGTTTTGATCAATGGTTGGTTGAATCCATGGACGTGGAATGAGTGGATATAGAGGGCCAACTGTATACCACCTAAAATGTTGTCCCTGGAGGTGTTTAAGCAGAGATTGAATGGATCTGGCAGCAGATAAGAATTGGGCTACATGTTCTCAACAGGCCTTTCCCACTCTGAAGTTCTCTGATGCAATGACCCTGGGTCATTTCCTGGAGGCTGGATTTGTTTGTTTCATAAATCCTCAGGAAAAAAAAAGCCTGTTTTGCTACTCCTTTCCTCCCCATCTTAAGAGCCAGAAAGAAGAAAAAAGTCTAGTGAACTTACCATTAAGGTTTCTGGTTCAGCTCCAATTAACTGAAATTTACTAACAATCAGGGCTACCTTCTCTCAAAAGGACACAATGGTCCAAACAGAAAGTCTGGGCACAAGTGTTTCCAGACTTAAAAAGAATCACTCCTTTCCCAGCCAGCAGAATGTTCGGAAACCTTTCCTGATTAACTTGTGACACAGTCTCTCTCTCTCTCTCTTTTGTTTTTTTTTTTTTGAAGATGGAATCTTGCTCTTTTTCTCAGACTGGGGTGGTGCTCGGCTCACTGCAACCTCCGCCTCCCAGGTTCAAGCGATTCTCCTGCCTCAGCCTCCTGAGTAGCTGGGATTACAGGTGTGCGCCATCACGCCTGGCCAATTTTTGAATTTTTAGTAGAGACGGGGTTTCACCATTGGTCAGGCTGGTCTCGAACTCCTGACCTCGTGATCCATCCACCTCAGCCTCCAAGTGCTAGGACTACAGCTGTGAGCCACTGCACTGGACGTGACATAGCCTCTTCTAAACTAGTTACTGGTGTCAACTTGTTTTAAAAAAAAAAAAAAAAAAAAAGGGAAGGCAATAGAAACCTCTGGCCTTCACTCCTGACAGTCCATGAGCCAACATAAGAATAAATGGCAATGCAGTCACGGCAATTTCCTCATTTTGTGTGTGACCTCTACCCATTATCAAGACTGACAAATTATGGAAGGCAACTGCACATATACATCACAAAGTAGCCCTTCCAGATACACACATCATCAATAACAATTACATTTACACAGGGCTTTGCACAATTAGGATGTGATCAGTAATTTATTTTCTTTCAGTAGTTATGAAAACAGTGACATCTGTCCAGGATTTTTATGGGCAATCACAGGGTGTCTTGAGAAAATGACACAATTTGCAAATATCCAGATGGTAGTTGGGCCTTCCAGTGATTGGTTTACACAGAAGGCTTGTGGTTAATATAGATAAGCAAAATGACTAACAGAACTAACGGTGTCACCTCCAGAGGTAAGCATGCAGA
Organism: Piliocolobus tephrosceles; assembly: GCF_002776525.5. Classification (NCBI taxonomy): domain Eukaryota; kingdom Metazoa; phylum Chordata; class Mammalia; order Primates; family Cercopithecidae; genus Piliocolobus; species Piliocolobus tephrosceles. The sequence continues at coordinate 79,635,965 of NC_045435.1, read as the reverse complement.
ATTCTGCCAAAGACCACCTCCTTGGTCTTGAGAAACACAAAATGAAAATTGCTAAAACCCTCCCAAATGGGGGCTTGCAAACCCCACTCCCGTGAGTTGCAACGTTCTATGAAGTGGGCTGCCAGAAGCATTGACTAATGGTGGGGTTTCCTAACCAGACAGGAAAAAATGGGCCTTTGAGCATCAGGCAATTTTGGGGGCAGGCGGGTTCATCCTTCCCATGTTATGTGGTGAGAAGACCAATGATTTAGTCACTTAGAGGCAATGTGATGTGGTTGGAAAAGTACAGACTTCAGGGTCAACTGGGTTTTTAGTCTCATCTCCTTGACCCAGTATTAAAACCATCCTGGGAAAGCCACTACCTGTTCTGAGCCTCAGTTTCTTCTTCTGCAAAAGGGGGTATGAATACCAACCTCATAGGATTACTGTGACGATTAAGGGACTTACAGTAAAGTCCCTAATGCACTGCTGTGTGTAAAACAGCATTCAGGCAATTAGACTGGTGATCATCATGTTTCTTAAAACCATTTTAAGAATCTGTTTTGAGATGTAAAGGTCTTAATTATAATGACATTTTTTGAGCACTTACTACATGCTAGGCACTATGGTTAGCAGTGCATATGAAACATCTCATTTGACCCTCACTACGGTCCTAGGAGTTAGAGCTCTTCATTTCCATTTTACCGTTGAGGAAACAGGTTTGGAGAGGCACAGTAGCTTGTCCAAGGCCACATCACTAGCAGGTGGTGGAGACAGCATTGAGACTCAGGCAGTCTTATTTTAGTCAATGCCCTTGAACAGCATTAAATGTACACATGTAAAGTCAACACATTTTCCTCTTCTATTGCTAGTTCATGTGCATTCTTAAGGACCAAGTTTCCCAAAATAATTTTCCAACTGAACAGCCTCAGAATGATGGCTCAGTGACCATAACCAGATCCTACAGCAAGTGATGGCCTTTTTCTGGGTAGCTCCGTGTGGCTTCCCACCCAGCAAGATCTCTGAGGTCATATGATTCCTGGAGTCTATTTCATCATGTGAAGAAATTACAGGATTCTAACTGTAGTAACTCCTTATGACTAGTTTCATGTGGCTGTTCAGGTATACTATCAGTTCAATACAATATGATATAGATTCCAAGAAATGTAGAGATTACTAGAAACCAGTAACCCTTTAGCTTTTCAGCTGACATTCAAGGAGTACAGCCCGAGGTGCATACAATTTTAAAATGCACATGTTGACTGATAGAGGCATAAATCGTGGCAGGAGCATAGGGTTCACCTTGCCCTTTAGAAGTGAGCCTTAAAGGATACTTTCTCAGTTATATAAGGTGCTCAAGGTTATACCTAAAAGATAATATTTTAAAGTATTTTGCATGTCTATTAAGTTTTGTATTACCACCCCACTTTTTATCCCACAGAGGTAAACACCCTTAGATGCTACAAGAGACGCTGATATTAAATGCTGGACTGAATCCATCAGGAAATTTGGCATTGGATCTTGGCTTAGCTTCTGATTTTCTTTGCAGCTTTCTGCAAATCACCTCCCCTCAGTGTCCTTATTCATGAAGTGGTGAGAACAGTACAAGTTTTATGTTAACCTTACAACACGTTTGGGGTCTCAAGTGAGACACTAGACATAGTAGACTTAGAAAAGGAACAGAGCTCTGTCATTTCTAGGTGCATGTCATTATTCTCAGGGTCATGCAAGGCTACTGGCTAAGTCAAAATCAGAGCCTATACTTTGGAGACGCAGGGCAGTATTCAGCTATTCATGAGATAGGCCTATGGTCTATGGCGCTACAAATTTTGAAAAACTGCTGAGAGTCAAAAGCAGTGGCTACAAATATCATTAACTAAATCAGGCCTAATCTGACCAATATCTAAGATGGTAAATTTTAAAACCGAAAGTAAGTTGTCCACCAAGTTGTCAGATATATTCTCAAAAATAACAGAAACACCTCTTTGTATTTTCATTAAAAATGAACTGGACCTAAAACTCTTAAAAGCTTCTCACAAGGCTCTAGCTTCCTTAGCCAATGTGTCCATCTTACCTGAGCTTGCTTCCTTTTCTTCACTTTTTTTTTTTAAGCCTTCTTTTTAAAAAGCAAACCTCGGCCGGGCGCGGTGGCTCAAGCCTGTAATCCCAGCACTTTGGGAGGCCGAGACGGGCGGATCACAAGGTCAGGAGATCGAGACCATCCTGGCTAACATGGTGAAACCCCGTCTCTACTAAAAAAAAAAATACAAAAAACTAGCCGGGCGAGGTGGCGGCGCCTGTAGTCCCAGCTACTCGGGAGGCTGAGGCAGGAGAATGGCGTAAACCCGGGAGGCGGAGCTTGCAGTGAGCTGAGATCCGGCCACTGCACTCCAGTGTGGGCGACAGAGCGAGACTCCGTCTAAAAAAAAAAAAAAAAAGCAAACCTCACTACAGGGAAATACTGATTTTTAACTTACATTCAGGATAATTCATTAGAGGTAACACATTTTCTTCTAGTGATTGGATCAGGAGTTTAGGGCACCTATATAGACCAGTTCCTCCTGGCATGGGAAGTAGATGACCAATAAATACAAAAACAGATAAACGGAACAAAGCTGCATCGAAGATTAGAAGAAATAAGCTTAATGCTCATATCATACCACAATTTTCTGTGAAAGTCTACAGCCATGAACTAAGCTCCTTAGATTTCACAATTAATGATTATAGCCAGCAGGATCTCACTGATTATGGATATTAAAATTAAACATTTGCCACCCAACTCAAATCCCCATGTCATAAGAAATAGCATTAAGAGGCAGTATTATACTAACAGACATGCAATATTTTAATCCCTGTGGAATATTTTCAAAAGCTTAAAATAGATCATTTAAAAAATAAAAATACATTTTTAAAATATCTGTTTTTTTTTTTTTTTTTTGCTTTCACTGGAAACTACCACAAATAAAAAATTACAAATCACTTAAATCTTGAGTAGAATTTTTATTTGCTTTTAAGATAATGCTTATTTTTGCATATTTTTTACTCAGTGCGTGGTATCAAATGTACATCAATGCCGCTTGCCTGTTCTCCAGGAGCCTTTTCCTAAGTGGCTTTCCCCAGTACACTTGCTGCAAGGATAGGAGTGAATGCTAGAAGGCACTTGCCAGTGCCATGCTGTGTGCACTGTCCTACCCATGGCAAATTCGGAAGGAACAGCCATTACACACGGCCATTAAATGTTTAAAGGGCACAGGTGCTCTGTTGCAAAGGCCTCTGAAGGTCAACAAGTCCTGTTTTCCTAGAAAGGCCTCTGGATAGATCCATTTTTCTGTTTATTATAACCACATTCTTTCTACAAAGAAAACAATCACTCTTAAAAAAATACTTTCAGAGGAATTAACAGTCAATGCCTAGTTTATAAACAATTATATAATAATGTTTTTCAAAAGGCTGACAAGTGAATGCTATTTTTTAAACATTTATGAATACTGATGACACCTACTGGTGGAAAATATATTTTAGTTAACTGCTTATGGAGAAGCTAGGCCCACAAGGGTTGGCCGTCTTTTGCACTGATAATGAAACCAGAAAACTACCCCCTAAACTCACTTATGTTTCTTTTTCCAACTTTGCCAGTTTCCATTATCAGAAAATTATATGCTCATCAATGAAGTTAAAAGATATCTCTGCCTCAAAGTGTATAAAGCATACTTGATTTAGTGTTTAAATCAAACACTAAAAAACAAACAAAAACCCCAATGGTGATAGCTGAAAAATATTTATCAACTATTTCCAAAACTATTCCAACCCCTTCCTTACTTCTCACACCAGGATATCCCCATACAAGGAAAATAAGTCATATTGTATAGTCTAGATCCAGCTGCCAATGAAGAAAATTAATATTTGACATGTGATAAGTTTCATCATATTTATGATATATAGACATATCAATATTCTATGTATAAGAATAAAATTAAGCAGGCAAGGTTTACCTAAGCCTTTAGCTAAACTACTCAAAAACACAGGACTAAGTGATAGTAGGAAGGGACTGGTTAGAGTCCTCAGCTATCCTCACTCTTCTTTGACCCACTTCAATTTATTAATCACATTGGTTATGCCTTTCTTCCTTACAAAAGGAGTTAGAGTGGGCACCAATTGCTCCTATGCTCATGAAATTAGGAAGTTCCCACTGAAAAAATATTATATTCATTCCAGGCCTGACCAACCTGAATTCTATGCAGGTGCTGCCCTATCAAACCTTAAATAAGACTCCAGATGCCACTAGGGCCATCACATTTTCACAGCTGCTGGCAACAAAAACTCTTTGTGATAATATTAAACTGAGCTGGGCTGTGGGGTTGGGTTTAGGTTAGGGAGAAGTTAGTTTGTGTTCAGCTTATAGAAAGCTGAATACAACCAGAGACTGTTTGGAGTCCTGTTAGCTTGGAGCAGCTCTTGCTAGAGGGAATGAATCTTTGATGGTGTGCTCCTGAATATACATGAGTCTGTGAGCCAAGTGCACACAGCTGAGCAGATCTAAGGAAGGCGAGTGGGTGGAACCTCAAGAATGCTGTGACAACGCCGGATGCACACCTGCTTTCAGCCTTTCCCCGGTGGCTGTGGTGATGTTTGCAGAGTGAGGTGTGGGAGAGTGGAAAGCTCCCAGATACACGCATGAGTGGCAATGACCACCTGGGTCCTGTGGGTTCCACTGCAGCTTGACCACAGCAAAGCTGTAATCTAGTGAAAGGGACTGTATTCCCTAAGACCCTCAAAGAGAGGGATGCTTTCTCCTCCAGCTGAACCCAACCTTTAAGGCCACTGAGCCATGTGCCAGAGAAAATAACACGCAAGAGGAAAAGGCAGACTAAACACTACCTGGGAGCACTCCTTCACATCGCCCGCAAGGCACAGTAAAGTTCCCAGAAAGAGAAACGTTTCCAATGTTCCAAGGCAGCTTTCCATTGCCCTGAGGACTTTAATTCATTTTCAAAATCCATGTGGGAGACACTCCAATTTACTCATTTAGCCCCAGCCCCTCGGCTGACTGACCCTCACTGGCCACAGGTGATAGGCAGAGGTGCTGTGTCCTGTCTTTGCTGCCAAAAGGCTGCAAGGCCAAGTCTGACAGGTTAGAGGGCTGTAACTTCCCTCTGCTCTCCCATCCCAGGCAAAAAGAAACTCGCTTAAAGGGTAGCCCTTCCCTGACACTGGGGCTTGCTGACAAGTAGGAGAAAGTCTCTCGGAGGGTCCAGACAGAAGATAAACAGTCTGAGAGCCCTGCAAAAGCAAGGAGGCGGCTGCTTCCAGACCGGCAGGTAGAGAGACAGGGAGAGAGGAGGCAGCTAGTGTTTGGTCCACAGAGAAAGAGCGAGAGAAAAGGAGACAGGGTGAGAGATGGCGACGGGGAGACACAAAGACGACGGTGTGAGATATGTAGAGAAAGTGACACACACGGAAAGTGAGAGATGGGAACAGAGACAGTGACACCGGGCGGGCGCCGACAGAGTGGGAGATGGAGGGAGACGAGACAGGCAGATGGTCCCTAGAGGTCCAGGTGCAGGGCGCGGCCCTACCTCGGCGTCCTTGGCCGGACCGCTGGCCGGGGGTAGCTCCAGGCTGCAGTTCGCCCGCTTGACCGTGAGGTAGAAGGGGTAATCCTTGGCCACCATGGCGGCTGCCGGGCCTGCCCTTTGGGATGTCACCGCTGACCCTAGGCGACTACAAAACTCCCAGGCGAAAGGGGGCCCCAGCTCCACGATGCCGGGCGGCGGTGCCTACACGGAGACCGACAGCCGGCTTCCAGCCGGGCGGGACTCGACTGGGCTACAGAGCCGAGCGGGCGGGGCTGTGCCAGTCACGCCTTGATGGGTGGGGAGGGGGCGGGCCGCCGACTCGGCACCGCCCCACGCCCACGTGCCGCCGCACGGACTTCTCCTGGAGCTGCGAGGGGCGTGGGGGCGGTCCCGAGGGTGGAGAGGAACCTGTCTCTCCCAGCGGGCATTCGACTCCGAGCGCCCCCGCGGAGCGTGGGCCGCGATTGCGGGGCTGGCGGATCCCGTGATAGGTCCTTTCGGGTTCTTTGGTACTCTCAGGGTGAGAGAGGCTGCGGGTAGAAAGGAGGCTAGGGCGAAACCGGGCGACGGGGAGAGAGGAGGCTCTAGTGACACCCGGCCGCAGGAAGGAGCCTGGGGGAAAAGCGAGCGTTGTAAAAGCCCACATTAGAAAGGGGTGGTGTTCTCTCTCGCCCTCTTCCCAGGCCACTGCACGCTTTTTTTTTTGTTTTTGAGACGGAGTCTCGTACTCGCTCTGTCGCCCAGGCTTTTTTTTTTTTTTTTTTAAATGAATGTCACTGGAGTATAATCTACAAATGGCAAAATGAACCCATTTTAAAAGTACCGTTTGTTGAGTTGTGACAAATATAAACACCCGTATAACCACCTCCACAGTCGGTATACAAAACATTTCCACCACCCCCGGAAAGTTCCCTGGAGACCTTTCCCTTTGCACCCACTTTTAAATTTGACTAGGATGTTCAGAGGCTGTCTGACACTCGAGGGCAATCTGACAGGGTGTCCTTCAAGTATAAAGCTCTGCGTGGATGACCCGGCACTACCACACCTTTCTGGATCCTTTTTTGAGAAACAATGACATTGGAAATACCCAAGAAGGCGATTGATTATAAGGTTGTTTGCACCAGCCCTGCCTGGGGCAGTAAAAAATAAAAAGTAGCTGGAAACAATGGTAATATATCCATCAATAGGGAGTGCTTAAATAAACTTTACTCACTGTGTAATACCACTTAGCAGCAGTGAAAAAGGAGATGGGTCTATGGATGTGGCATGGAAAGATCTCCAATGTATTAGACTCAGTTTAAAAATAATCGCAGACTAAGCACAATACAATACCATTTATGTTAAAAAAAAAATACAAGTTTACCACAGAATATCATATATTTTCTATAGAGACATATTTGTGGGTAAATAGCATTGAACGCTGTCTAGAAGAATCCATAGTAAGCTTTTACCAGTTCCCCTGTGGCTGAAGGGAGGCACCTGGGTTTAAAGAATTAAAGAGAGTGAACAAAAGGGACTTAAGCTTATAGCTCATGTTTTAAAATTTTTTGTAAGAAAAATACAGCCTGGGCAGCAGTGAAAGCCTGTGTCTACAAAAAAAAACCAAAAAATACAAAAAATTAGCCAGGCATGGTGGTGTACACCTGTAATCCCAGCTACTCTAGAGGCTGAGGTGGGAGGATCACTTGAGCTGGGAGGCAGAAGTTGCAGTGTGCCAAGATCATACCACTGCACTCCAGCCTGGGTGACAGAGATGCTGGAAAAGAAAAAAAGAAAAAAACAGAAAAGAAAAGGAAGGCCGGGCGCGGTGGCTCAAGCCTGTAATCCCAGCACTTTGGGAGGCCGAGAGACGGGCGGATCACGAGGTCAGGAGATCGAGACCATCCTGGCTAATACGGTGAAACCCCGTCTCTACTAAAAAATACAAAAAACTAGCCCGGCGAGGTGGCGGCGCCTGTAGTCCCAGCTACTCGGGAGGCTGAGGCAGGAGAATGGCGTAAACCCGGGAGGCGGAGCTTGCAGTGAGCTGAGATCCGGCCACTGCACTCCAGCCTGGGCCACAGAGCGAGACTCCGTCTCAAAAAAAAAAAAGAAAAGAAAAGGAAAAAAAGAAAGAGAAATAGAGAGAGGAAGGAAGGAGAAAAGATAAAAGAAAAGAAAAAAGAGAAAAGAGAAAAAAAAATTGGTTAGGTTTAGTGGCTCACACCTATAATCCCAACAATTTGGAAGGCCAAGGCAGCAGTGTAGCTTGAGGCCAACAGTTCAAGACCATCCTAAGTAACATAGGAAGATCCTGCCTCTACAAAAAAATTGAAAATTAGCCGGGTATGGTAGTGCATGCCTGTAGTCTCAGCTAATCCCGAGGTTGAGGTGGGAGGACTGCCTGAGCCCAAGAGTTCAAGGCTGCAGTGAGCTATGATTACATCACTGCACTCTAGCCTGGTGACAGAATGAGACCCCATCTCAAGAGAAAAAACGAAAAATATCTTCATTCATGGCACTACTTGGGAAACTATAGCTTTTTTAATATTAAAATTATATCTTCTTCTTTTGTTTTTGTTTTTTTTTTTTTTTTTGAGATAGGGTCTTGCTTTGTCGCTCAGGCTGGAGTGTAGTGGCATGAGCTCAGCTCATTGCAACCTCTTCCTCCTGGGCTCAAGTGATCTTTCCACCTCAGCCTCCCAAGTAGCTGGGACTACAGGCCTGGACCAGTGTGCCCGGCTAATTTTTGTATTTTTGTAGAGACAGGGTTTCACCATGTTGCCCAGGCTGGTCTGCAACTCCTGAGCTCAGGCAATCCACCCACCTCGACCGCCCAAAGTGCTGGGATTACAGGTGTGAGCCACCATGCCCAGCCCTAAAATAATCATCTCTCAAAAGTTATTTTATAGACTGCACTGATGAATCTTTTTCCTCTTCATGTGGAAAGTCATCACTATATCAGGTGGTAATGTACAGAGACATTGTCTTTTGTTTTTACTTCCTGAGGATACAGGGGATAGTGGGAATGGTGATCTCTAGTCCTTGTTTGCATGTTCTTTGCTTCTAGCTGAGGTCAGAACCCAGCAGTTCCTACTTCTCAGGCAGGACACCTGATAATACACAGCTCTTCATCCCAGGTATCAAATCCACACCCTGGCACTAAATCCACTTACTTTCCTACTCAGCTAGTGCAGACAGACTGCCTTTGGAGGCAGAAAGAATCGGGCCCAGTGTAGCCAGCCTGTTATTACCACACATGTAAATGAAGCTCCTGAATGAGTAGAGGTTCCAACTGAAATTGAAGAGAGCACCTGAGTTTTTCCCCCTCTATAGACAACCTGAAGCAATGGGAAGAAAACTGCCTAAGAAGAGGTATGGGGCATGAAAGAGCACCTCAGAACCACTGATTTTTCCTATTTGTATTCCTGAACACAACTTTATCATTTTAGCCTCAGCTGTGCTGATGGGGAGCTCACACAAGTGCCCCAAAAGCTAGCCAAGCTTGGTGGGGGTGTGAGAGTAACCTCATCTCCAAGTAGCCCCTGATTAACTATGCAGCCAAAGGCAGGGCCAGAGGCAGACACATGCTTCACTCAGGGCTTGCCTGGTCACCAAGAACCTGTGCCCAAGTACCTGAGCCACTTCTTACTCCCCTTCCTCTTCCTGCTCTTCTGGCCCTCACAGTCCACTATCTCAACTAGAAGACGCTGGCCATCCAAGCCACTGGCTTTAACCCCCCAAAGAGCTTGCTGGGCCTTGTTCTCCAGTTGGAAAATGTACTTACAGCACCTGGTGAAGAAAACAGTCACCCTGGTGAAGTCTGATAGCCCTGGGACTGGGTTGCTCATCACAGTATCCTTAGGGCTGAGCAGGGAGTCTGACACACCGTAAGTCCAGGGTAACAGTAAACAACCCCTAAGAAATATATTTATTTTATTTTATTGTTTTGAGACAGGGTCTCGCTTTGTTGCCCAGGCTGGAGTGCAGTGACACGATCTTGGCTCAGTGCAGCCTCAACCTCCTGGACTCAAGCAATCCTCACACCTCAGCCCCTCAAGTAGCTGGAACTACAGGCACACGCCACCACGCCCAGCTAATTTTTGTATTTTTTGTAGAGATGGGGTTTCACCATGTTGCCCAAGCTGGTCTTGAATTCCTGAGCTCAAGTGATCTGCCTACCTCGGCCTCCCAAAGTGCTAGGATTACAGGCATGAGCCACTGTGCCTGGCCTCCGAAGAAATGTTAAAGTGCAACTTAGGTTGAAGCCCAACTATTGCAGAGCAATGAACAGTCATATTGATTGATGAGAAGGCTGCCATATCCATCTTCTCTTAAAACATTTCTTTGCTCTTCTTAAAAGATACTGGAGCCATAAAAATCAATAAATACACAGGGCTATACAACATATGTATGGCAAACATATCTCTTTTCCACTATATACGCTAGGCAAAGAGAAAGAGACAGAGGCAGAGAGATTGCTAATGGCCTGTAACAATTTAAATAGTGCTGCAAAAAAGCATAAGCTACAAAAGGAAAGATGGGAATCTGGAATTCCCTTGGGTGGTCTGATTCTTCCAAACTTCTTATAGCATGAAATTCTCACCACCCAGAATAGGATTCTGCTGTTTATAAGCATATATTTTTGGTACAACAAAGCCTATGAACTCAAGCCAGCAATTTTGGGTGTATACAAGCCGTGTATATGGTCCTTGAGGCATTTAATGAATTTTCAGGAGTATTTTTGACCTCATGCAATTTCCACCTTGATCCCTGACTTCAGCACCTTCCCCATATGTAATGCACTGCCCCACCATTGACAGATTTGGGTTTTGTGCAATCTGCCTGGGACTCTGTCTGGGGGTGTCCGTGATCAAAGACTGTCAGAAAACAGGCAGCGCTGCAGGAGGGCTTCCAAGCATATCCCTAAGGTTAGTGTCACAGTTGAGGGAAGCTGGTCCAGCCCTGCAATGCTGCCGAGCTAAGTGGCCCCAGGAGCCCGGCGCTCCCCATTTTGCCTGTGTGTGTGTTTATGGGTTTAGGAACAACACTGCTCTAACAGGCAGCTTCACTCAAAGAAACGGCACAAAGTGTATTTCAGAACTTGCCTTCGGCACAGCCCGTTATAATCCTATAAAATGCTTCACAGTTGGGCAGTGTTCCCTGCCAGCCAGAAGCCTGGAGACTGAAATAAAGAGGGCTGTTCTGCATTTGCAGGAACTGTGCCAAGCCCAGGGCCTGTGGTCTTGCCTGTGTTGAGCGGGGGTCATTTGGGCTGCTGGTGGAATGGTGGGCCTGAATACAGAAGCCCACCACTGGTTATTAGCCCCTTTTAGACTTGTAGACAACCAGGCAAGGCTTGGAGACCATCTGTCAACTCCTTAAATCCCAGTCCCATGACTGGGAGCAGAGCAGGCCCAGCCTGAGGATAAAACCAGAAGCTAACGTGGCTGTGACAACCTTCTCAGCCAACAGGACAATGCTTTGTCCTATTAGCATTATATTTTAACATGAGGAATAGCGAGTTCTATTTTATTTTATTTTATATTTTATTACATTTTATATTTTATTATTTTATTTTATTTTATATTTTTGAGACAGAGTCTTGCTCTGTCGCCCAGGCTGAAGTACAGTGGTGTGATCTTACTCACTGCAACCTCTGCTTCCTGGGCTCAAGCAATTCTCCCGCCTCAGCCTCCTGAGTAGCTGGGATTACAGGTACACACTACCACACCCGGCTAATTTTTGTATTTTTAGTAGAGACGGGGTTTCACCATGTTGGCCAGGCTGGTCTCGAACTCCTGACCTCAAGTGATCTGCCTGCCTTGGCCTCCCAAAGTGCTGGGATTATAGATGTGAGCCACCATGCCAGGCGTGAGTTCCTTTTTCTTGAAAGGCTTGTTCATCCATCCATTCATTCATTTATCAAATAATTAATGAATGCTTATTACAGTCAGGTGTTCAATTAGATACATTTCTCCCTTCCTCTTCTCCACCCTTTCCTGAACTTCTATGCCAGGCAGACATTTAATACATAGTTGCTCAAAGAATATGGCCGATTTTAAAATATGGCCGTTCAATTGTAACCTATGTGTTTACATTTGAAGGAGCTCAAGGAACAGTAGCTGATCCCCCAAAGCCTGGGCCTCCAATATGTGTATCTCCATCTGCTTTCCCTGGTATCTGAAGTCATCTCTTCTACCTGCGAATGTGGTATGGATGGTGTAGGTATATGTTGGGCACATGAGTGTTGCAATGCCTTTTCCCTCCCCTTCCATTTGGGTGACATTCCCAGTTAATGCAAGCCCCCTTCTCCTCTCACTAATTTCAGTTTTGATGGGGAGGGAAACTGAAGAAGTTCTGGCAGTGAATTCTGACAGATCAGGACTGTGATTTACTGCTAGACAGGTAAAAATGGCATGAATGAAGCACTGATCATCTCTGAACTCATATCAGTATCACTATTCTCCCTTTGCCTGAGGAGCTGTCCACTGACTCCAGTCTAGATTTACAAAAATGTATCCCTGGGCCGGGCACAGTGGCTCATGCCTGTAATCCCAGCACTTTGGGAGGCCAAGGAGGGCAGATCACCTGAGGTCAGGAGTTCGAGACCAGCCTGACCAACATGGTGAAACCCCGTCCCTACTAAAAATACAAAAATTATCCAGGCATGGTGGCGGGTGCCTGTAGTCCCAGATACTTGGGAGGCTGAGGCAGGAGAATGACTTGAACCTGGGAGGCAGAGGTTGCAGTGAGCCGAGATTGTGCCACTGCATTCTAGCCTGGGCGACAAAGTTAGACTCTGTCTCAAAAAAAAAAAAAAAAAGTATCCCTGGATATTCTAAAGCTGGAAGTCTTAATTCTTGCATTTTCTTTAAGGTCTCATTTTCTGAAAAACTGGTTAAAGGAGAGAATCTCTCTCTTTCTCCCAACTGCACTAATCCTGTGGATTATCAGCTACAAGGCAAAAAGTAGTAATAATAAATTAGCCAGTCACAGTGGCTCACGCCTGTAATCACAGCACTTTAGGAGGCCGAGGCAGGAGGATTGCTTGACCACAGGAGTTTGAGACCAGCCTGAACAACATGAGACCCCCATCTCTACAAAAAAAAAAAATCCAAAAATTAGCTGGGCGTAGTAGCATGTGCCTAATGGTCCTAGTTACTTAGGAGGCTGAGGTGGGAGGATCCCTAGAGCTCAGGAGGTCGAGGTTGCAGTGAGCCATAATCATGCCAGTGTACTCCAGACTAGGCAACAGAGTGAGAACCTGTCTCAAAATAATTAATTAGTTAAAATAAAAATAAAAAATTAGCTATGAAATTAGCTAAATTTTATTTTTCAAAAAAATAATGTTGAAGTGTTTTGTCCTGAAACATCATAAACATTTGCTAGCCTCTGGTTCATAAGAGCAATGCTTCTCAACCAATGGTGATTTTACCTCCCAGCAGATATTTGGCAATGTCTGGATGTATTTTTGATTGATTGTCAGTGGACAAGGCCAGGGTGCCATTGGCATCTAATAGGTAAAGGCCAGGGATGCTGTTAACACTTATAAGACACAGAACAGCTTCCCATAACAAAGAAGTAGCAGGTCCAAAATGTCAATAGTGCCACTACTTAGAAACGCTGTGGTAAACAGAGAGTGGCACTGAAATATGGCATTGGAGCCAAGGGAATCTGTGGGTATTGACCTCAAGGTATTTTCACTTTAGTTTTTGATCATTGATTGGTATCAAATATCAGCTTAGGCTTGGTGGGGCAAAGAAGAAATGCTTGAGTGCCAAGAAACACCAGAATAGGGCAATGAATCAAGTCTTCCCTGATGCCCAGACCTGACCCTTGGCTGAATAACAAATTCTATAAAATACAAGACAGACAAAAGAATAAAGAGGAATATAGGAGTAAGAGAGTGAGGGGACAGAAAATTATCTTAAACTGCTTCAGGTACACAAATATACTTTAAAACACCAGTGAAAATTAAAGTTTCAATGAAGTATAACAAAGAAGAAAACAGGGAAGAGGGAATTTTTTTCAAGTCTTATTCTTTCCCAGGACAACCTTTGCCACTATATTTGTTTTGGGGGGCAGAAATGCAAACTCAGTGATTAAATAAAAACCCCAAGGGGTTTAATTTACGATTTTCTTGATATATGGTGTTTCTGGATGCACGGCTTGTATAAACAAAAATCTGTCTCACTCAAGATTTTGCAGTAAGAATCCTGACCTTCTCCAGTTTGAACTTATACCTATCAGCAGGCTTGCTCTGCCCACAGAATTAATAAAACATTTCCTGTGTACTACTAGAGTATCTTTGAACTTTATGGAGAGTCTGCCTTTGTTTGAGAGTATTTCATATTTGGGGGTTAAGGATTCAATAAATATGTTATATTTAATTTTTAAAATTTTTTTACTTTTTTTTTTTCCCTTTGTGACAGTTTCACTTTGTCACCCAGGCTGGAGTGCAGTGGTTGCAATCTCAGTTCAATGCAACCTCCACCTCCCAGGTTCAAGCAATTCTCGTGCCTCAGACTCCTGAGAAGCTGGGATTACAGATGTGTACCACCATGCCTGGCTAATTTTTGTGTTTTTAGGAAAGACTGAGTTTCACCATGTGGGCCAGGCTGGTCTCAAACTCCTGGTCTCATGTGATCTACCTGCCTCGACCTCCCAAAGGGATTACAGATGTCAGCCAACCATGCCTGGCCATATATTTATTTAGTTATTTATTCCCCTCAGGCTACAACTAAGGTATTCGTATTCATTTATGTGGGTTTCATATACTAACCATTATTCAGAGAAATTAGAACCTAAAATGTGCAAATTCCAGCTTTGGATATTAGAGGTGTTTTCTTTTCTATCAACTACAAACTCAGTAATCAAAGTACCATATTTCGTCGAACCTAAGACTGTAATATGTGCTGTTATTTTATGTATGCTCTAGAAAGAAAAATAGGCTGGGTGTGGTGGCTTACCCCTGTAATCCCAGCACTTTGGGAAGCTGAGGCGGGCAGATCAGTTGAGCCCAGGAGTTGGAGACCAGCCTGGGCAACATGCTGAAACCCTGTCACTACAAAAAATAGAAAAAGTAGATGGCATGGTGGCACACATCTGTACTCCCAGCTACTCGGGGGGCTTGAGCCCAGGAAGCAGAGGTTGCAGTGAGCTTAAGACTGTACCATTGCACTCCAGTCTGGGCGACAGAGAGAGACTCAGTCTCAAAAAGAAAAGAAAATAAAAGAAAAAAGAAAAATATTGCCAATTAAATTATATGATCAATTGTAAGACCCTTGGCAATTCCAGGGAAGTTAACATGTGGAGGAAAATGTATAAAACAGCAAAATATGGCAGTATTCATATCATCTGGCCTGAATTTGAAAACCCATACATTTACAGAAAAATGACTTCTGAGGAGTCAGGGACACTTCCAGAGACCACCTGCTATGAAATTGACTAAGAAGCTTATCAAATCCATATATATCCCTGAGCCCCACTTTGGGTCCAATGAATTGGAATCTTTGGCAGCAGACCCAGAAATCTGTAAAACACCCTCAAAAAGCACTGTTTGAGTAACATACATTGTGTTATGAATCAGAATGATCAGCAAGCCCAATAACGAACCCCCAGCCACAGGCTAGAAATGCTCTGACCACAAATCTTCAGTCCTGAGGTGCACAGGGGGTAATTAGCCCAATGGCTGTAGCATCAAAACCCAGAATGGGCATAGGGAGCCTCTTAACTTGTTCATCCAAACAAACATGCACTGAGGAACTACTGTGTGCCACACCACGCTATATACAGATGGGTACCTCAAGGATATGATGAAAAATCGACAAATCTATACTCCGAGTAAACTACCAAGTAAGCCACCCACTAGGAGATGTGTTCTGGCTCTTGAGACTTGATTTACAATCTGGTATCCAAGGTTCCAATTTAAAACATATTTATCTTCATGGCCAGAGGGCATGACAGCATTTACATTTTTAAAAAAATTAGCTGTAGAGCAGAGAATGGGCGGAGGGCACTTGGCTTGAGATGTTTACTTGAAAAAAGACCTGGGGCTGGGGCTGGGGCTGGGGCTGGGGCTGGGGCTGGGGCTGGGGCAGGTGGTGGGGGTGGGGCATGGGCAGAAGACTTTAATTACAGAACAAGTTCAACTAGTAGAAACAGGTTCAGGTACTCTTGGCAAATACGTGTATCATCTGGTGGGAGTGGAAACTGGCTGGTGTATGCTAGAAGCAGCATATTAGCTGAAAGTGTTTTGTGTGCTGTGGGTATCTGACACGTTTCACAGAGGGGCTAGTGGGTGTGGGTTAACTGAATGCTTTGGTTAAGTGGGAGCTGAATTAAGACAGTTTCTGCTTTACTTGAATTTTTTTCCAACTCACAGCCAAAACCAAGCTCAGCAAACAGTTCTTGTGCCCACAATTCTGATTAAACCAAAAGCCTTGGCAATAGAGGACTGAACAGAAGCACTTAGTCACTAGTTCCCCAGATTTTATCATAGTACTATCATTTGGTTCTTCAACTCTAGCATTAATAAGTACAACCACCTGATAGCTGTGCCTAGCTAACTGCTCTTATTCAAGGTTGTCTGTGACCCCCCAGGCTAGGGGAATCCTTGCTTTGTGCCCCCAAGGTGCCAAGTACCTCTTCTTCCCCAGTAGTCAGCCTGCTCATATTGACTGATTTTATGTCTGTCTCTGCTGCCCGGCTGCAAGCTACAAGGGGACAGGGACCATATCTATCTTGCTCATCACAGTAGCCCCAGCTTCTCCTATGATGCTGGCACATAGCAGACTCTCAGCTCATATTTGTTGAAATGAAAATTAAATTGAAATGGGGCTAATCAAAGAACATGTCATGAAGGAAGCAAACCCAGAGAAGATTTTTGCAAGGAGGAACACACCATATTTAAAACTTCTGAGATGGGACCAAAAGATAATATGCAGAATACTATAGTGGGCTGTTTGAAATTTTGAAAGGTAATTCAAATAGGCCCCTAATTTTAATGTTTAGCTTCTTGAAGAGTCCAAACCACTTTGAGAAACAGCTCCTACAGTGTTAGACTGTGGGGGCCTCTCAGATATGATAGAGCTTTCAGTTCCTTCCAGCTGTTTACACACTAATTCCTGAACAAGGTGGACTTGCCAGGAAGGCTGAAACTAGTGACAAAGGGACGTCAACTAGCTTATTTTCAAAGACACTGTGCAACATGCTCACCTGCCCTTTTCCTTCCCTTTAAAGGTTATTTCTTTCATTCCCTTCTCTACGTTTTTGATTCCAGGTTAAACTCTACAAAAATGTTTTTTCCTTCTTTACTTGCCATGCTCACACCTAGTGTCATTTGTATCAAAACTTTGTTTTCTTGAGGTGGGCCCCAAGGGGCTGACTTTTTAGGGAGGGGGAAGATTTTGCCTGATGTTTCTGCAAGATTAAACATGGTGCTTATCTGAAGTTCCAGGCTGATGATAAATTATAGACTCAAGAACTTTTTATTCAAAGAAGCCAAAGGAAGAAGGAAACTTCGCTGCTAGCTGCTCCACCAAAGGGGGGTCATGTTCTCCCCTCCTAGAGTCTTACAAGAGATATTTTGAGAGATCATTCTGGTTTAGAGACAATACATGGTGAACAAAGCTTATCTGTCATTGAGTGGGAAGAAGGGAGGCAAGAAGGTAAGACAGAATTAAAATTGTAAAGCCAACATCACATGGATTCCTCCTTGAACTTTAATAACCCAGTGCTGCCTGCAGGCTCAGAACAACCAAATGCAATGGGTAGGTACAAGGATTGCTCTGGTGCCAGGAAAATGCAGTAAGACATAACTTTTACAAGGTAGGCAATGAAAGAGTGCCCTGCAGGAACAAAACAGGCTTTTAACATCTCCAAAGTTGGCAGCCAGATGCCTGAAATGTTGGCTTGGTGCATCCAAAACACACAACAGATAGAACCACTTTCTTTAAGATGAAGTCATCTTCCAGGAGAAACAATAGCTGGGCTGGGTTTTTATGATTCATGGGAGGAGGAGAATTTGATCTGTATTTTCTTTGCCACAGCCTATCCCATTTTAATGCATGTTAGAGGTTTTCCACGTTAGGCAAATTTTCTAGAATGTTTTGAAAGGGAAAAAATTCTGCAGACTGCCTCAGTTACTGAAAGAGTTCTCTTTCTCCCCTGGCTGGTGAGGGATCCAATTCTGTCTTACTGTGTTATCGAAAAGATCTGAAACTACAACTCTTCATTTGGATTCTGCTGTTATGAAATGCAGTTTTGGGTATCTTGTTACACTTTACCCCCAGAAGTGTCAAAGGAAGTGCCTGTCATCAAAATTCAAAAATAAATATAAAAATGATGCTGGCAGAGTTCAAAAACTAAAAGGATCAGCATTTTGCTTCAGTTTCCTGTTCATAAAACTTTATAAAAACAACCCACCCATTTAAAAAAAAAACCCATAACAATAGTTCCCTATTCTTTTCCTAAATGCTTGCCTCATGCCACTCTGAAATTAGGTGCCATCACATTTCCTGAGTTATGGGCTCCAAACACCACATCCTTTTCCTCCCTCCCACACCCCTACCTCACCTGGCATAATTCCTGAATTTAGATGCTTCTCCAGTTTATGAGCTCAGTAGAGAGATGCCAACATTCTCCCTCCTACCTGTCCTGAAGAGGCCAAGCATCTGTACCAGCTGGAAGCAGGAATAATTGAGGCTTCCTTCCCCCAAATTAATTCTCACTTCCTAGAGAAGCTTTTAATATGGAAGGTTAAATTACAAAGTGAAGAGCTAGTAAACTGAAAAAGAATAAGATATTTCCCTCCCGGTCTGGCTTTACAGCAAAATTTTCTTTGTGGAATATTCAACACTCTGTCCTTCTTCCTGGAAGAACGTAGAATACAAGCTCTAGAACAAGCTTTTCCAACCCATGGCCCACAGGCTGCATGCATCCCAGGATGGCTTTTAATGTGGCCCAACATAAATTTGTAAACTTTCTTAAAACATTATGAGTTTTTTTTTGCGATTTTTTTAAAGCTCATCAGCTATTGTTAGTGTTAGTGTACTTTATGTGTGGCCCAAGATAATTCTTCTTCTTCCAGAGATTGGACACCCCTGTTTTAGAATGAGTAAGCGTGGGTTCAAATACCAAGTTTTCACTTGCCAACTATATGACTTTGGACAATTTACTTAATATGACAAACATCAGTTTAAGCATCTATAAAATGGGGATATGAGAGTTTCAAGGCTTTAATGAATTAAAGACACATGAACAATCCAATGAGATAATTTGTGTGTCAGATTTCTAGGCATACAGTTAGCACGTAATCCATGCTATTATTAACCCTTCTGGTAAATAAATCATCCTTCTCCTTTTTTTTTTTTTTTGAAATGAATTAAGGAAAAAAGATGGAATTTGGAGAACTTTTCCAATACTCCTTGCTTCCAAAGAGATTAATTCTTTGATTTAACCCTATAATTTCAAAAATGGATTTGACTGTCGCACATATAAAAGCAGCAGCACAGTGAAGAGTGAACTGACCTAAATTAGAAGACATGGGCCAGGTGCAGTGGCTCACACCTGTAATCCCATCACTTTGGGAGGTCAAGGTGGGAGGGTCACTAGAGCCCAGGAGTTTGAGACTAGCCTGGGCCACAAAGTAAGACCCCATCTCTACAATAATAATAATAATTATAATTATTATTATTATAACAATGAGCCAGGCACAGTGGCATATGCCTATGGCACAAGCTACTCAGGAGGCTGAGGCAGGGTGATTGCTTGAGCCTAAGAGTTTGAGGCTGCAACGAGCTATGATCACGCCACTGCATTCCAGCTTGGGCAACAGAGTGAGACCCTACCTCTAAAAAAATTAAAAAAAAAAAAAAAAAAAAAGAAGAAGACATGGTATACAATCTGGCCCTGCCATTAAGTCTGTGGTCTTGGGCAAGTCAATTGATCTCTCTGAGACATAGATTCTTGAACCATATAACAAGGTGATTTAAACATAAATGTGTATGCTTCTGTGATTCTATTAAACAGCAAAGACTGAAGTGTATATGGAGTATTATCTTGATTTTATGCTATTTAATTTCAAGAAAGCTTTCAAATAAAAATTCTTATCTTATGCACTGATGAAAGCACCCTGTCTAAAATTAGCTCGTGTGGTATAGGCAGCCCATATTTTGGGTTAGTTCAGCATGGTAATATTTTATAAGGGCTCATCAGAAAATTAAGCTCAATGTACTCATTTGTCAAGAAATGCATATGCACATAGATTCTTTTAATATCAAATGGCAAAACAAACAAGAGGTTGAAACAGAGGAAAAATCAACTATGAGAAAAGAATTACTGAGGGAAAATGGAGATAGACTACAAATAGGACAGAACTGGCCTAAAATACACCACTGTCACTTAAAAATAGGTACTCGGTTACATAGTGCCTGTGTTATCTTTATAACAGCATTTGGTTCCTACCCTGTCTTCTTCCTACAGGCCTCTTATGACTATGAGAGCTATCTGTTCCTTCAGTGGACCAAGTCTTGCTGCCTTGTGGATTCTGCCCAGTCATAGCTTCCCTTCTGCCCTTTGAGGGTGGGCTGCTTGCATCTAAGTAGTAGGGCCATAGCTAATTCTGTTCTGGATATAACACAGATGACTGGCTGGGCATGGTGGCTGATGTCTATAATCCCAGTACTTTGGGAAGCTGAGGCAAGAGGATCACTTGAGGCCAGAAGCTCAAGACCAGGCTGACCAACATAGTGAGATCCTGTCTGTATACAAAATGTAAAAATTTAGGAGGGCATGATGGTGCATTCCTGTAGTCCTAACTCCTTTAGAAGCTGAGGCAAGAGGATGGTTTGAGCCTAGGAGTTGGAGGTTACAGTGAGCTATGATTGTACCACTACTAGACTCCAGCCTGAGTGACACAGCAAGACTCTGTCTCTAAAAAACAAAACAAAAATACACACATAGATGGCTGCTGGCATGAGATGCTAAACCACGGGCTTCTCAAAGCTAAGGGTTCTGTGAAACCCTGGCCAAACTTCTTACCCAAAATATTTACATTAATGTTGTCCATTTAAAAGAATTAGAACTAAAAACAAAGATACCTTGCAGCAACTTCTAAATAGTGCCCCATAAATAACAAATAGCACTAGAATTACTTAATAAATCATAATCTTCATCATTCTCTAGCATCTGTTTCCCCTACTAGACTATATGCTCCACAAGAATCATGAATCTCTTGTACAAGGCTATATCCCCATTGCCAAAAGACACTGGACAAGTGATGAGAGCTCAATAAATGATGCTGAGAGCTGATGAGGTGTTTGTTCTCTGCCAGGCACTGTTCTTTGACTTTAATGAAGTATCTCAAGTAATCCTTAGAACAATCCTATGAAATGAGTACTTCTATAGTAGGAGAAACTGAGGCACAGAGCATTCAAGTAACTTGCCCAAAGTCACACAGCTAGTAAGTAGCAGAGCTGGGGTTCAAATACAAGTACTTTGCTTCTAGAACCTGAAGTTCCAGTTCTCAAGTGGAACATTAATTCACAGGCTAGTCACAAACCAGGGAGTCCTGAGGCCAGAGCCTATGATGCAAGGGTCAAGGATTTGAGCCCATATGATGCGACTGAAAGAACACTGAATGAGAAGCAGCGCTGACTTGGGTCCAGTCCCGTGACCTCTTTGCTCACCAGCTTCCCCTGTTGATCAACCAGGGGGTTGGGTGTTCACTCAAGTCCCTGTCAGGTGTCAACTCCAAGTGCTAGAGTCACCCTAGACATAATCTCACATCTAGACAACTGCAGAGCACAGTGTGCTCCTCTACCTTCCACGAGGGAGAACCACCAAAATATCTTCAACTATCAAGCAAGTTACTCAGTCTCTCAGAACCTCAGTTTCCTCATCTGCAATTAGGACTGAATAGCACCTACTTCAAAGGGTGGAGGTGAAGATTAGAGAGAAGCCTGGTTCAGGGGCTTCCACATAGTAATAATTTCATAAACAGTAGCTAGGTTTATTATGGTCCCAAACAGAACAAGGAGGTAAGTCTCTTCAAAACCCAGGAACCAATCAACCAGTCGAAAGACAGCTCTGAAACTCTTATTTTTAAACAATTTCTAACAGTAGACTACATGTGTGGCACATCTTCCAAGCAAAAAGTTCCATATCAGATTCTCTTTCAACAAATGGAGTAATAAAAACAGGTCTGAGTTAACTTCAGATGGAACAGAAAGAACCATTATAACTTGGGAAGTTCACATCTGAGTGCTGAAAATTTAGAAAATAATGTTAGGTGCCATTTGCCTTATGCCAGACCTGTGACAAGTATGTGACATGTAGTACTTTATTGAATCCTCACAACCTGCTGAAGAGGGTATTGCCCTGTTTTATAAATGAGGGCATGGAGGCTCAGAGAAGATAAGTAACTTGCTCAAGGTCACACAGCTACTAAATAGCCATGCCAGAACTTACTTAGTCTGCCAGAATGTTGATGGTCTTAACCACAAAGCTACACCCTTTCCCAAAGATAGCGTGTCACTGGCCCCAGCATGCCCCATACCCACAGGGCAATCTTGTCCACACCATGGACAAGGGCTTTAGAGGAAGGCTATGCATGGGGGATCAAGTGGCCTTGGGTTTTGGTCCCTGTTTACCCACAGACTGTGACAGCTATGGACAAGTCATTTAACTTTCCTGGACCCTGTTTTGATCAAACAGAATGCACTGGATTAAAGTTTTTCAATCCAAGTCTTGTGGAACATTAATCACTTACATTTTATACCTGGAAGGTTACGGATAAAAGAGGAGCCAAAGACATTATGAGCTAACCCTCTGTCCTGGGACTCTGGCTAGGGGAAGAAGTGGAACACATTTGTTACCAAACAGAACTGGGTGACCCTCAGTTTCCTTCTATCTTGAAAATTCTGAAACTCTACTGAAAATTCTGAAATTCTCCTGAAAATTCTGAATTTTATGCGATAGGAGAGGACAAAGAAGAAGAGAGGGACTTCAGGGTGGCAGGGTGGCCATCTCAAAGCTATGTTGGCACAGCAACTACAGTGTACATACTTAGCTTGTAAGCTTATTTGGAGTGCTTCTGGAGTGAGGGGGCTGGTGGAGATAACGGGAAAGGAAGCTAAATTCCTCCTCTTGAAATGACTAGTATTGCACACAGCAAGCACTCAATAGATGCTGATAGAATTGAATTCAAAGGAAAAAAGACCTGGATCAAACTGATAGAAGTTGAGCTGCTGCTCAAGATGTATGAATATGTCAAAAATGCTAACAATGTCTTCTGTTCTCAGCCACCCACCCTGCCATAAGCCATTTTCAGTCTCGAGATCAATTCTTTTTCGTGAGAATGAGCACACCTCTTTCAGCAGGATAACCACAGGTAAACCTCCCCCTGCACCCCCTGCTGCCATCCCACGTGCTTGGAATATGAACAAAGGTGAGCTGTCTGGATGCTAAAGAATTCTGCTTGTTTTCATTTGTATCTTTGCCCAGGGTCGTGGCAAATATTGTTTCATGGGTTTCCAGCTTTGTTTTTGGAGCTCAAAGGATAAAGTGCTCCCACAAGAAAGAATAAAGAGAGAGGAAAGAAGGTAAGGAAAAAAAACTATTTCATTCAAACAGCAGAAGTCCTTTCTTCCCAGGAAAGGTGACAGTATGCTACATCCTCTGTCTGAGCTGCCAAAGTCTCTATCTAGAGATACTGACAGCAATAATAACCTTAAAGAATTTTTTTGTACTTCTATTCTAAAAACAGGCCTTAAGAGAAGACTAAAGTCTTCTGATTCCCAGCTGATGTTTTTACCATAAAACTAGGCTGCATCATGAACACATTCCCCAGGCCACAAAAAGGTTGGCTCATAATAGGCACTCAATAAATATTTGTTGAATGAATTAAAGAACAAAAGAAAGGAAAAGGCACAGAAGGTATGTATCAAGGGCTATCAACATAAGAGGACCAATTGGTTGACATTTAAAAAGCTTTGTGTATCTTTGAACTCAGGTCCAGAATAGTCCCTCCCTCATTCTTCTCCATGTTTTAAAATACTACTCATTATTCAAATCTCAGACCAAGTTTTTCTTCTGAGAAGCTTTCCTAGGTCAACCCAGCCCTGTGGAGCTAGTTTATTCTTTTGAGTTCTAACAATTCTTATTACTAACACTTAATTAACCATGTTCTACCAGGTGGCAGTTTTGTTTTTTTTTTTAAGACAGAGTCTAGCTTTGTCTCCCAGGCTGGAGTGCAGTGGTGCAATTGTGGCGCACTGCAGCTTTGACCTCCTGGGCTCAAGTGATCCTCCCATCTCAGCCTCCTGAGTAGCTGGGACTACAGATGCACCACCATGCCTGGCTAATTTTTATTTTTTTGTAGGAATGGGGGTCTCACTACATTGCCTAGGCTGGTCTTGAACTCCTGGGCTCAAACAATCCTCCTGCCTTAGCCTCCCAAAATGCTGGGATTATAGGCATAAGCCACTGCACCTGGTGCAACTTTTTTTTTCTTTTCTTTCTTTTTTTTTCCAGGAAGGATCTCATTTTGTCATCCAGGCTGGAGGTCAGTGGCGCAGTTGTGGCTCACTACAGCCTTGACCTCCTGGGCTCAAGCATTCCTTCCACCTCAGCTTCCCAAGTAGCTGGGACAACAGGCATGCACCACCATACCTGGCTAATTTCTTTAGTTTTTGTAGAGATGGGGTTTCACTATATCGCCCAGATTGGTCTCAAACTCCTGGGTTCAAGTGATCCTCTCCCCTTGACCTCCCAAAATGTTGGGATTACAGGGGTGAGTCACTGCACTCAGCCTAAGCTAATATCATCACTTATTCCTACATTCAGCTTCTATTGACCAACCAGTTTAATGGTCAAGTGAATTATTGTGTTCTACTACTACCAGGGGAGGCCAGTAACAACTGGTATCTGGTCAGCTGTACAAGACTCTACCCAGGGAGGGATTGTGAGGATGTGTTGTGCCCTCAAAATAACTTCCTGCTAAAATTAAGGAAGATGCTTATCAAACCTCCAGATCTACTCACCACTTTACAGAAAACGGGGATGGAGGAAAACATTAAAACACATCATGAGAAAGCATACCTGAATCCTGGCTAGAAAATATTCTGCCAGAAAAATGACCTGGTTTCCTCAGCAAGAGGGTAAAAAAAGGGGGGAAAAGCGAGGTTTTTCACTATAACAATGATAAGAAATGGGTGGGCCAGTCAGGCACAGTGGTGTATGCCCGTAGTCCCAGCTACTTGGAAAGCTGAGGCAAGAGATCACTTGAGCACAGGAGTTTGAGACCAGCCTGGGTAACATAGTAAAGACCTTGTCTCTTAAAAAAGAAGGCAAGAGGCAGGGCGCAGTGGCTCACGCCTGTAATCCCAGCACTTTGGGAGGCTGAGGTGGGAGGATCATGAGGTCAGGAGATCGAGACCATCCTGGCCAACACGGTGAAACCCCGTCTCTACTAAAAATACAAAAAATTAGCCAGGCGTGGTGGCAGGCACCTGTAGTTCCAGCTACTTGGGAGGCTGAGGCAAGAGAATGACATGAACCGGATGGGGCGGAGCATGCAGTGAGCCGAGATCACGCTACTGCACTCCAGCCTGGGCGACAGAGTGAGACTCCGTCTCAAAAAAAAAAAAAAAAAAAAAAGGAAAGAAAGGAATGAGTGGACCATGTTGGGATTGGGATACTGATTCAAACAAGTTAACTGTACAAGGACGTCTTTGAGACAAATTAACAAGAATTCTTCAATATCACCTCATGTGCAGTCTGAAGTAAAATTTGCATATGAGGACATTCAACTTTGGACTGAAGATTAGATAACATTGAGGAACTATTATTAATCTTGCCAGATGGGATAAGGGATGGTGACTTATGAAAAAAAAGTGGTGGTTCATGCCCATAATCCCAGCACTTTGTGAGGCCAAGGTGGGTGAATCACTTGAGCCCAGGAGTTTGAGACTAGCCTGGGCAGCATCGTGAAACTCTACCTCTACAAAAAAAATACAAAACATTAGCCAGGTTTACTAGGTACATGACTGTAATCCCAGCTACCTGGGAGGCTCAGGTGGGAGGATCACCTGAGCCTGGGAGACAGAGGCTGCAGTGAGGGCAGTGAGCAGTGATTGGGCCATTGCACTCCAGTCTGGGCAACAGAGTGAGAGACCCTGTCTCAAACAAACAAACAAAACAAAAAAGGAAGGGTCCTTATCAGGTAGAGAGGTATAGCAGAGTACTGATGAGTAAAGTGATATATGGCCAAGGTTTGCTTAAAATACTCCTAAAAACACAGTGTAGTGAGACTGGGAAGAAGTTAGTAATTGTTGAAGCAGGATGATGGTGACCAGGTGCTAATTATACTATCCTCTCTACTTTTCCAATATGAGCAGATCACAAGGTATCATGATAACAAACTAAGTTATTCAACTTAGAAAGTTACAATTTCTTGCTGGTGAGGGTACAGTTTTTCCAGGTATCATATTTAACACTAAATTATGCAACCTAAAAATTATCATTTCTGGTCAATGCTAGTGAGGTTGTAAGTGAAAATGGCATGTGTAGAACCATTGATGACATAAAAACTACGGTGATATCAAGAGATGTCAATATCTACCAACAGCAATACAAATATGCAAATATCTTAGCCCGATATCCCTACATGTGTGACTTTACCAAAAGAAAATAATCCAATGGCTGGGCTCACACCTGTAATCCCAGCACTTTGGGAGGCTGAGGTGGGTGGATCACCTGAGGTCAGAAGTTTGAGACCAGCCTGGCCAACATTGTGAAACCTTGTCTGTACTGAAAATACAAAAATTAGCCGGGCATCGTGGGGCAAGCCTGTAGTACTAGATACTCGGGAGGCTGAGGCAGGAGAATCACTGGAACCCGGGAGGTGGAGGTTGCAGTGAGCTGAGATCACGCCACTGCACTCCAGTCTGGGCGACAGAGCAAGACTCTGTCTCAGAAGAAAAGAAAAGAATCTAAAAGAAGAAAAGATTTTCAGTGTACTGTCATCTAAATAGTGATAATTAGAAATAATAATAGACTAGCTACTAAGTATGAAGAATACACTATGTACCAGGAACTATGTTAAATGCTTTATATACATTATTCTCCTCTAAACAACCCTTTCAGGAAAGTATTATCATTCCCATGGCACAGATGAAGAAAGCAAGCCCTCAAGATCGCACAGCTAGGAAGTGGCACAGCAGGAAATCTGGGTCAGGCTGGCTCCAGGGCCTGCACTAATTGCCCTGAAATCCAAATGTCAGGCAATAGTTTAATTAGATTATAGGCCATCTACTGCACGAACACTACATAAACAAGTGTACTCATGAAGCCAAGCAATATGGGAACATGCTAAGTTAATAAAAAGCAGGATGAAAACTGTTTATGAGGGCACCTATGATATATGTATGTGTGTGTGTGTATATATATAAAAATATACTAATATATATATGAAATATATATGTGGAAAAGCTTGGCAGGGAAAATATACAAAATAAAAATCACGGTTGTGGCCAGGTGCAATGGTTCACATCTGTAATCCTAGCACTTTGGGAGGCCAAGGCAGGTGGATTCCCTGAGCTCAAGACCAGCCTGGGCAACATTGTGAAACCCTGTCTGTACTAAAAGTACAAAAATTAACTACGTGTGGTGGCAGGCACCTGTAATCCTAGCTACTTGGGAGACTGAGCAATGAGAATCGCTTGAACCTGGGAGGTGGAGGTTGCAGTGAGCCGAGAACATGCCACTGCACTCCAACTAGGGTGACAGAGTGAGACTGTGTCTCAAAAAAAAAAAAGAAAAAAAAATCACGGTGTATCAGAAGGAAGGTCTCCCAATCATGGGCCACGTGGTTATGTTATTTTTATAAAAAGGGGAGAGGTAATGGAACTGAGGTGCACACAGCTGCTGATAGAACCAAGGCATTTTGGTAGTGGTGTTTCTGTTAATATTGTAAACCATCAGTTTCTTCAAATTTGTTTCTTCTTCTTTGGAACACTATCGAAACTAAAAGAAGAAATATTCCACTTTTCCTCCCCATATATCTTTCCAATGACCTCTGCTAGGAATTCACCTACTTTTGATCAGGAAGCAATTATTATTATCCTACAGTTTCCTCTTGCAGCAGATGCAGAGTAAAATGTTACAATATAAATGGATTTCTTAAACATAAGAGGGAAAAAAGACAACAGCTCAAATGAATGTATAAAGGCTTGTTTAGTGATTGAGGTTCTCTCTGAGTCTTGTGAAATCCTATCACAGGTCATTTGTTATTAGCATGACTGAAAAAGGCACCAGAAAGCAGGAGTCCCAATTCTCCATCTTGTCATGGTCCAGCCAGGCATATCCTAACTGCATCTGCCAGACTGATGATCACCTCAAAATCCAACCCCACAGCCCAGTCTCCTGCTTTCACTTTTCTCCTCCTCCCTTTTCACTTTGCCTGGAAAGACACATCTGAATGGCTCCCAGAATCAAGTTCACTAGGAGATTGTGGACTTGGAAGTGCTTTGGAATCTATGAAATGCTCTACAGATGAGAGGTTATCTTGATTAAAAAGCTGATATGTGCCCTTGTGTGTTTCTTTTGCTATACATGAATTCCAGAGATGTTCCTTGGGGAGAGAAAGAAAACCCCAAATAACTAGACCCCAGGTTATTTTAACTGCCGGAACCAGGGTTGCCATAAATAATCAACTTTTTATGACAAAGCTTTTGTAACTGCCCAGGGGATAATTATCACCTGAAAAAGGCACTAATCTGTGAGCCAAACCACATGACCATTTGTGAGTCTATGTGGTATTTGTCAGTACCTGTCACCAAGATAACAGCTTAATCTTGAAAAGGGGAGTAAGAATATTTTAGAGGAGACTTTCAAGGGATTCCCCTTTAAAAAACTAAGCAAAGAGAAAAGATCTTGAGGAAAAGAAAAACAAACAAACAAAAACAGAATGAGCCAGAGAGCCAGATGGACGAGAAGGCCGTACTAAAACCACCAATCCTTCAGGGAATTAGTGCAAACTTTTGTCAAAGATTATGGAAAAGCTACTGTTTCAAAGCCTGTGGACGTCAGAGGAAAAAACACAAGAGATAGTTTGCTGAACAGAGAGCTTTAAGCAATTCAAGTTCAAACAGAATTCCAGGAATTAAGAAGAGACGAAATTGCAAGGTGCTTTTCAAACCACTGCAAAGAAAAAGATGTTTACAAAATGTCAGTGATAGAAATAGAGATTTTGTTGTGGTGGTATTTATTTTGGAGGGGGAAGGAGTAAGAACAAGACATAATAATAGTAATAGTAATAGTAATAGTAAATGGTTGCATTACTAGCAGCCAGGCTTTTTTGATCACAATTAGGGGCAGCATTGTGCTGAGCACTTTGTAAGTATCATCTCCTTTAATCCCCAGGACAACCTTTAGAGTTCAATCCTTCTAATGACTCCCTTTATAGATGAGGAAACTGAGATTCAGTCAGGCTTTACCTTTACTTCTTTGAGGTCAGAGTGCCAGGATTATGATATAAATCCAAATTTGCTTAAAAGCCTAGCCTTTGAACCATTTACACACTACTATGTAATTACCAGGGTTCACAGCTCAATACTATTTTTGAAGATCATTGGCAATTATTAAGTTCAGAGCTAATGGCCAGCTTGGTCAGCTTGGTCTGTCTCCTTGCCTTCTTTCCTAAAGATAAAATGAAAGGAATGAACTACTATCCAGTCCATTTTAGTAACTGTTTAGGGTGTTTTCTGGAAATGGTGGGAAGGAATGGATTAGAAAAATCTAGGGAGTTCATTTATAGCCCATCATTAAGAACTAATGATACAACAGGATTCTCAGAGTAAAACACTTTAGTGGCATCACTGTTTAAAGATTTTGTTAAACAATGTACACTGTAAAAAAGAGTGAAGAAACTCTGTGAGGTGACAAGATCAGGGTGACACAAGCCAGTTAATTATGGAGCACTGCTAGGAACCCATATACTGGAGTCTAGCAGTCCCAGTCCGGATTCTGATTCTACCAGTAATTTGCTCTGAGACCCCCGGGTAAGTGAGTAATCTTTCTGAGCCTCAGTTTCCTCACCTATAAAATGGGGATGAAAAGAGTACCTCCCTCATAGGGCTATTGTGAAAACTGCGTGAGATGATGCATGGATGGCATAGGGCACAGTGCCAGGCATGGTAAATGTCAGCTAATATCCCTGGCACAGCCAACAAAGTAGCCATGCCACTCCATTTACAGAGATCCCTGCACTCCACGCCGCATTCTTCACAAGCTATAGAATATTCAGGTGTGGAATCAGTTCTAAGATGACATTCACAAAAGCACCAATTTAAGAATCCACCCCATTTTAAGACCTCATTCTTTTTCCAAACCATAGTCAGCGGTTGGGAAGAGGGAAACAATCCCTCTCTATGTTCTTTTCTGCTGGGATTTGGTATTTGACAAATGCCAATTACATGATGATAGCTTTTCTGACAAATTCCATTTAGGATCTCAGAACCCCATCATCAGTAATAGGCAGCAACATTTTCTGTTTGTTTAGTTTTATTTTGTAATGCAGTTGAGAATTGACTAAAGTTATTGCTCTTATCACATGACAGCAACTCAGTGAGGCTTCATTTTTATAGGCTTAACGGAGTCTATCTACTCTATTCAAGACTTTCATTGTTTGCGATGCTGGCCACCTGGAGCCAATTATTTAAGAGCTTGGAGAACAAGCAGCTCATACTGCGGTGCATTCTGGGGCTTTGGCTCACTCAGCTTTAGTTCCTCCCTTTTCTGATCATGTCTCTACAACTTTCTTTAGGGAAACTGCCTCTCCCCAATTCTCAGAGCTTATGGTTAAAATGGAACTGAGCCTGCTATCAGTTTCTTTGGAGTACATGTGACTCAGGACTGACCAATCAGCAACCCTTCCTTCTAGTAACTGGTTCAGTTCCTTCTAGTAATTGGTTCTTCTTTCTAGTAACTGGTTCAGGAAGAGGCATGAGAACCAGGCTTGGGATTTTTGCAAGAGGAACTAGACAAGAAAGTACCCCTAAGTTAGAAGGGGGTAAGCTTGGAACTCATTGTTTGTGATCATCTTTCCACCAGAAGGGGAGAGCATATCTGAGAATGAAAGCAACAAGGAAAAATGAAAGCTGAGAAGTGAGGAGAGAAATAGATTCCTAAGCAAAAATAAGCACCTGGATCCAGCCATGCCTGAAGGTTGCGCTTGACTGTTACATAAGCATGACACCTGGTCTTTTCTGTTACATACGCATAAATTCTCTATTTGCTTAAAGAAATCTGAGCTATGTTTCTGTCACAACTGGAAGCATTTTGATTCATATATATACAAAAGAGCCTCTACCACAAAAATGAATAGCTGCCTTCTTACTTTTTTGCACTGTTCAGGATTTATGTTATATATCTAAGTCTTGCTTCCCTCAACAAGATCATAAGGTCTTTGAGACTAGGAGACAAGCATAGTAACATATTGATACAGTCGTACACTTTGGCCAAAAACAAACCCATGAGGGCTAAGGAATTATTTCATAACAATGACAAAGAGAAGAAAGTGGGAAAATGTCAAGAATGTTTCACAGGTGAGTTTTTGGAGGCTGATGGCATGGGGAGTCAGGGATCTCATAAGTATCCAAAGCTACCTCCAAAAGCTTCATTTGTTTAGCTGCCCACTCCTGAACCTCCCATTTTACACTTTACCAGCTCAGCACATAGGAAAACCCCTACCAAAGTTTCAGACTAAAGGTCTTCTAACTAGAACTGTGAAGAACTCACTGCTTGTCACCCAATGGT
This sequence comes from Piliocolobus tephrosceles, assembly GCF_002776525.5. Taxonomy (NCBI): domain Eukaryota; kingdom Metazoa; phylum Chordata; class Mammalia; order Primates; family Cercopithecidae; genus Piliocolobus; species Piliocolobus tephrosceles. The sequence goes on along the minus strand of NC_045435.1, from coordinate 79,604,610 downwards.
ACCAATAAATCTGCTTTTTTTCTTAAATGAAAATTCACTACCCCAAATATTCTTCATATGCCAACTCTAACCACATTTGGATAGGGTAATTTTATTTGACTGTTTAAAAAGTGTTTTTAAAATTTTTTAATTTTTTTCACATTGTATACCAGGATAAGCATCAAATACATCAAAGATGTAAATGTAAATATGAAAACGTAAAAGTACAAGAAGAAGATGGATCATTCCCTAGTGTAGGAAAGACCTTGCTAACTATGACTCAAAGTCCAGAAGCCAGAAAAGATTGATAAAATTTGTATCCTAAAATATAAAAAGATAAAATCAGTTTAAACACATTTACATGGCAAACAAGAACAACGAGGAAAATATACACAAAGACAAACGACAAACTGGGAAAATATATTTACAACTCGTATCCATTTCAACATCAATCTCTGCAATATATACAGACTTCCTAGAAATCAAGAAGCAAAGGACAACCACCATCTCTGTGTGACTGATTCACGCTACAACATCACAAGGAGCCATGTCAATTACTGGGCATGAACATTTTAAGAGATAGCAGGGTGTTTATGAGTTAAGGGCATGAACTGAGTTGGCCAGGTTTAAATCTCAGCTCTACCACTTTCTTGCTTGTGACCTGGGCAAGCTGCCTTGCCTGCTTAAACCTCATGTGTAATGGGGGATCATAATCTTCACCTTGCATGGCTGTTGTGAGGATTAAACGCACGTGAATGCACTCAGTGACAGTCTGTCACTAAGTGCTCAGTAAATGTCTGCTGTTGCTAGTAAAGCAGAAATTTGAAAATGAAGAGCGTACCCTGGCCAGGCATGGTGGCTCACGCCCATAATCCTAGCACTTTGGGAGGCCAAGGTGGGCAAATTGCTTGAGCCCATGAGTTCGAGACCAGCCTGGGCAACGTGGCAAAACCCTGTCTCTACAAAAAAAGAAAAAGAAAAGAAAAGAAAAAAAAGCCAGGCATGGTGGCACACTCCTGTAGTCCCAGCAACTTGGGAGGCTGAGGCTGAGATAGGAATATCACCTGAGACCGGGGAGGTCAAGGCTGCACTCAGCCATGATCATGCCACTGCACTCCAGCCTGGGCGACAAAGTGGGACTCTGTCTCAAAAAAAAAAAAAAAAAAAAAAAAGGCATACCCTAACCTCAAGATCTTGCAGGTACTACTCAGAAGCCAAGATGTATGTGAAGTACAACAGAAAAAACAACAACAACATTGCTGTACCAGTAAGATTTTTCATTTCATGTACATTGTTATATTTACAACCATGAATATAAGTGTTGCTATTCCTATTTTACTGATGAGGAAACTGAGACTCAGAAGGGTTAAGTGACTTGCTTATTGTGGCAGCTACTAAAAGGTAAAATTTAGATTTTACTCCATCTATGACTGGCTTTAAAAGTTGGGTGTTCATGACCAGGCATGGTGGCTCACGCCTGTAATCCCAGCACTTTGGGAGGCCAAGGTGGGTGGATCACGAGGTCAGGATTCGAGGCCAGCCTGGCCAACATGGTGAAACCCCGTCTCTACTAAAAATACAAAAATTAGCCAGGTGCGGTGGCAGGAGCCTGTAATCCCAGCTACTGGGGAGGCTGAGGCAGGTTAATCGCTTGAACCTGGAAGGCAGAGTTTGCAGTGATCCGAGATCACACTACTGGACTCTAGCGTGGGTGACAGAGTGAGACTCTATCTCAAAAAAAAAAACCAAAACAAAACAAAACACAAAAACCAAGTTGAGTGTTCATTATACTCCATCAACCTGTCTCTCCCTAATTTAAAAGCTAGGAAACAATTTGTCCAGCTAAGTAGTAAGAAAAGACACCCAGAGTTGCCATAGTTCTAAAAGTCCCAGCCCCCAGGCATAAGAACTGACCCTGGTCCAGCAGTAAAACCTGCCATCTGTGGGAGCCTATTTCTTAGTGGAAGGAGAAGATCTATTCTGGGTTACCGCACATCTTTACCACATGTTGCTACTGGTCTTCCTTTTTGTTATACAGAAAGGTTACATAGATCCCTTGTATGGTTGTGGGTGGAGTGGTACATACACCGCTGTTTCTCTGGGACATTCATTTATTTATTTATTTATTTATTTATTTATTTATTTATTTATTTATTTATTTATTATTTTGAGAGGAGTCTCATTCTGTCGCTCAGGCTGGAGTGTAGTGGTATGATCTTGGCTCACTGCAACCTCTGTCTCCTGGGTTCAAGCAATTCTCCTGCTTAGCCTCCTGAGTAGCTGGGATTATAGGTGCGTGCCACCATGCCTGGCTAAGTTTTGTAGTTTTAGTAAAGATGGGGTTCTGTCATGTTGGCCAGGCTGGTCTCAAACTCCTAACCTCAAGTGATCTTCCCACCTCGGCCTCCCAAAGTGCTGGGATTATAGGCGTGAGCCACCACACCCAGCCTGGGACAGACTTTTGTATGGTACAATTGCCCTCTGTCCAGGGCCTGTGGAAGACATGTCTTTGGCAGTGAACATGGACTCTCATGTAAGCTATCTGAGCTCTGGGTGAGTGTATAACTGGAGGGCTTTTCTCACCTCCTGGAAGCTAGTCCCCTGGCTCCAGCAGCCTGCCTGTAGAGGGCATGACAGAGACAGTGATGCTCCCACATTTGGCCCAGGTTGTTCAAAGCCCATAGTTGAAATACTCAGGAAGCTCTAGCTAACCCTGCAGCCCTACAGTTGAAATGAGAATCTGCCTACAGTGGATAAATAAAATGCCCTTGCCAAGCCTCCCTTTAAGAGGTAATGCCTCCTGAAGAACATCTGCCAACCCCCACAAACAGAGCTATTTGAAGCAAGCACAGAATGTCAACACTCTTTTCTGTGGAAATTCCAATACATACTTTCTTTGCCTTTAAATCTTTGGAATGCTGATTTAAAAGCCTGAAGCTAAAATGTTCTGACAAACAGCAGGCTGTCTTGTCTCTCTGAAACAGTGGTATTTCAGAGGTCAGGGAGAGAGCCCTCACCATCAGCCTCATCAGTCAATGGGTTACATAAGCAGGGATTTGTTTCCAGTCTCTAAGGAGGATATCCACAGAATGTCAGAACTTTAGCAAAGTTCACCAACTCTCTACCAAGCATGGTACCTTATACCAGTTCCCAAATAATAGCAAAAGTTTAGGGTTTACTATCCGATGATCGCATTATGACACTTCACAATGTCCTATAAGGAAAATACTACGATCACCCCATTTTACAGCAGAGGTAACTGAGATACAGAGAGGAGGTGTAATTTGCTCAGGGTCATAGAACTTGTAAGTAGTAGAGCTGGGGTTTGAATACAAGTAGCATAGCGTGAGTATATACTCTTATCCATAATGCTACACTGTCTCTCCCAAGATGATAATGGTGGGATGGTGGTAATGACAGTGGTGATGGTGGTGATAATAGTGACAGTGAGCCGGGCGCGGTGGCTCAAGCCTGTAATCCCAGCACTTTGGGAGGCCGAGACGGGCGGATCACGAGGTCAGGAGATCGAGACCATCCTGGCTAACACGGTGAAACCCCGTCTCTACTAAAAAATACAAAAAAAACTAGCCGGGCGAGGTGGCGGGCGCCTATAGTCCCAGCTACTCGGGAGGCTGAGGCAGGAGAATGGCGTGAACCTGGGAGACGGAGCTTGCAGTGAGCTGAGATCCGGCCACTGCACTCCAGCCCGGGCGACAGAGCAAGACTCCGTCTCAAAAAAAAAAAAAAAAAAAAAAAAAAAAAAATAGTGACAGTGATGGCTGGAGTGATAGTGGAGGTCGCGCTGGTGGTGATAATGATGATAGGGAGGCTGATGATACTATAACCCTGGCCCCTGTGCTAAATATTTCCCACATATTATCACATTTCATCCAATCTTCCAACAGTGTTAACTTACCCATCTACTTCTCTTCACCTTGCCTGTCTGCCACTGTCCCAGCCTAAGCTGTCATCATCTCTCACCTGGAGTAGTGCAATAAACCTGCTAACTGGTCTCCCTGCTGCAACCAGTACCTACACAATACAATCTCACTGCATTACAGCAGCCAGAAGGATCTTCTGAATGGTTATACTAGATCTTAGCACTGACTCTCTTGCCTGAAACCTCCACTAGCTTCCACTGCACAAATCCCAATTCCTTGCCACAACTGGATGAGGCCCCGTGGGATCTGGTGCTGTTCACCTCTCCGCCCCCTTTCCTGCTTCTCTCCTCCTCACCCATGATGCTCCAGCACAGTGTCCTTTCCCTCCCGACCATGGCACCTTGTTGCCAGGCCAGGACATTTGTGCTGGCTGTTTCCTCTGCCACCAAATCTCTGCAGGATTGGCTCCTTTTTGTCATGGAGGCATCAGCTCAAATAACCTCTCCTCAGAGCCTTTCCTGACCTCCCAGCTATAGGAAATTCTCAACTTCCATCTTTATCCCGGTCTCACCTCCCCTGCCACCACCTCCTATTCCCAGCCCCAGCCACAGCCACCTCAATACTGGACTGTGTCCTTTGTTGATTTGCTGTTATTTACCATCTCCCCACCTAGGCTACAAGCTCTGTGAAGACAGAGATCTTGTCCTTCATGTTTGCTGTTTCACCACCAACACCTCAAACAGTGCACAGCCCAGAATAGAGTCCACTAAATATTTACCGATGAAGTAACTGGGTTATCTCATTTACTCTTCTCAAGAACACCTTTAGAATTGAGGCAACAGCTATGTTTTAATAACAGACCCGAGGATGTATGGTGAGTAAATGGCATTTAACTCCAGAGTCTACACCCTTAACACCAATTCTGTAACTGGCTTTGTCATCTTGACTTTCTATTTCATTTCTCTGCTTCTCAGTGTCATTTTTACTCTAAAAGAAGAAGATAAGAAGATCTTCCATGCTTATTTACCTTCCAAAGGTATTTGGAGTTCAGAGCCCTTATTCTTAACCACTACCAGGGTGGGCAAACTTTTCCTGTAAAGGGAAAAATTCTAATTGTTTTAGGTTTTGTGGACTATTCAGTCTCTGTTGCAACTATTCACCTCTGCCAATGCAATATAAAAGCAGCCACAGACAATAAATAAATAACAGTATGGTTGTGTTACAATAAAACCTTATTTGCAAAAGCAGAAGTGGGCCATTCTTGGCTATAGTTTGCCTGCATCTACACTAGACCACTGGAGAAGCAATCTTTGGTTTCCATCTGTCATTCAGTTATTATGAGGCCTGGTAATCAGAGATGATCTCTTCCCAGCACACTGGTGTGTATGTTCAGAAAAAATAATAAACATTTTAAGAAAGGTCAAGGTCTTCTGTCCAGTTCCACATTAACCAGTTACCATGTTGACAGAAACAGAAATGGCTCTCTTTCATTTTTTTCTGGACCTAAATTTGAGCAATCTTTGGGTGAACTTGGTGGCAGAAGGTTCTCTAAAAACAGGCAAGAGGATTTGTGTCTAGACTCAAGGAGGAGTCAGAAGGGCAAAGGTATGATCACGAGTTACTGTGGACTTGAGAACTTTGACATTCTTGCTAAATCAGAAGTATAATGGTGACTTTGATCAAGAGGGGCCAGTGGAGGCTATACAGAAAGACTGTACAAACTAGAGGGTCTAGGATCCAGTGGGATCTTAGGAGGCAAAGCAGGGGTCTGAGCTGGACAAGAAGGCAGTTCTTTTCAACCTGAGCCCATGCCCCTTGGGCCCATTTCAGTTGTACCTAGGCCTTTTGTATCTGCTGTGATTTATTTTTCAAAAAACGTGAAAAATCATAGCAAACGCTATGGGTAATATAATAAATATTGACATTCTCACATTCAGATTTTAAAACTCAATATTTTGTTAAATTTGCTTCCAGGGCTTTAAAGAATATACGTAAGTAGAGGGTTTACTTACGGCAAGTGTGAGGATTGTAACCAGGAAACACAGATTCAAGTTGCCCAGAATACACACTCTCCCAGTGCTTTTTTAATAGATAAAATAAATAAAACATTACCAGCATAGCTAACATCTCCTCTTCCCACCACCTCAGTCCCACATTACACCTTTGGCCACCCCTAGTGACAACTATTATCATGGAATAGATATATATCCTACCAGTTCATTTATCATTAGAGAAAATTTTCTACTGAGATGAAATTTATACAACATAAAATTTACCATTTTAAAGCACGCAATTTACTGGTGATTATTATATTCACAATGCTGTACAGCCATCACTACTATCTAATTCCAGAACATCTCGGTTATTCAAAAAGAAACCCTTTATCTCCCGAATCTCCCCTCTCCTCAGTCCCTGACAACCACGAATCTACTTTCTGTCTCTATGGACTTGCTTTTGCTGGACATTTCATATCAATGGAATCAAATAACGTATGACCTTTTGTTTCTCACTTATTTTGCTTGGCATAGCGTGTCTAAGGTTCATCCATGTTGTAGCATGCATCAGCATTCATTCCTTTTTATGGTTGAATAATATTCCCTTGTTTGCATATACCACATTTTGTTTTATCCATTCCTTAATTGATGGAATAGTGCTGCTATGAACATCCATGTGCAAGTACCTGTCTGAGTACCTGTTTTCAGTTCTTTTGGGTATATACCTATAAGTGGAATCTGTCATACGGTAACACTATATTTAACTTTTTGAGGTACTGCCAAACTCTTCTTCACAGCAGCTGCACCATTTAAATTCCCACCAGCAATGTATAAGGGTTTCAGTTTCCCCACATCCTCACCAACACTTCTTCTTTTCTATTTCCCTCCTCTTTTTAAAAATAGCCATCCTAGTGGGTATGAGGGATAACTGTGGTTTTGATTTGTATTTCCCTAAAGCCAACTGCTACTGAGCATCTTTTCATGTTTTTATTGGCCATTTGTATACATTGTTTGGAGACTATCACTTTTTACCTCTATATTTATTCCAGACATCTACAAATAGTGTGCAGTATTGTTTTCTAAGTGTAAATCTAAATATTTTCCCCACTTAGCATTGTTTTTGAGCTCCCTCCATGTTGTTGTATATAGATCTAGTTCAAAGCTGAATGTATCCAGCCTTCTCTATACCACATTTTATTTATCTGTTCTCTTATTTATGGATATTTACAGCGTTTCCTTTCTTTACTGTTACAAAATGTGTCGCACTTCCCGATACACGCCTCCTTCTGCATTCCTGAGATTGGTTCTCTAAGGCTCAAACTTGTATTTATAAGGCAGGATCACAGAATATGCACATTTACAATCTTGCCACATGTTCACTTTCTTTTTTAACATATGTTTGGAAAAGCAAATGCAAATTTGGATCACACTTAAGGAGACTCCTCAGCCCTTAGCGTATATCACACTCACACATTTACCAAGCTGGATAACTGTTCAATTTTTCTGAATTTTCAATATTCTTTTCTTTTTTTTCCCCCCCGAGACGGAGTTTTGCTCTTGTCACCCAGGCTGGAGTGCAATGGTGTGATCTCGGCTCACTGCGCCTCCACCTCCCGGGTTTAAGTGATTCTCCTGCCTCAGTCTCCTGAGTAGCTGAGACTACAGGCACGCGACACCACGTCCGGCTAATTTTTGTATTTTTTAGTAGAGACGGGGTTTCACCATATTGGCCAGGCTGGTTTCGAACTCCTAACCTTGTGATCTGCCCGCCTTGGCCTCCCAAATTGCTGGGATTATAAGTGTGAGCCACCGCGCCTGGCCTGTGAATGTATTAAATGCCCCAGAGCTGTACATGTTAATGTTATGTGAATTTTACCTTAATTAAATAAAAAGAGAGCTATTACATGGGAAATGCTTCACATTGGCACTAGCTATGAAGTAGAAAGCAGGTATCGTTATTGTAAAAGATGAAGTTCATAGTAAGAAAAACTAGAAGCATACTATATATCTAACAATGGTGGGTTAATTAAATAAAGTTATGTCCCAGTTGAACAATCTGATACTATGTAGGTATTCAGAATAATAAGGTCTTGGCCAGGCGTGATGGCTCATGCCTATAATCCCAGCATTTTGGGAGGCCGAGGTGGGTGGATCACCTGAGGTCGGGAGTTTGAGACCATCAAACTTTGTGAAACCCTGTCTCTACTAAAAATACGAAAATTAGCCAGGTGTGGTGGCACATGCCTGTAATCCCAGCTTCTCCTGAGGCAGGAGAATTGCTTGAACCCGGGAAGCTGTGAGCTGAGACAGTGCCATTGTACTCCAGCCTGGGTGACAGAGTAAGACTCTGTCTAAAAAAAAAAAAGAAAGAAAGAGTAACAATATCCAGGTATAAATATGAACAGGAACAATGTTGATGTGTACCAAAATAAGACAAGCAAGACACAAAGCAGTATCTGTGCATCATGTGATCCTATTTGTGTGTCCATGTAAACATACATTTAGCAGGGCTATACTCCAAAATATAGGGTACCAAAAAGATGATTTTAATAGTCTTTCTTTAATTTACCTTTATTTTATAATTTTCTACAACATCCACATAGTGCTAGTATAATAAAGAAGTAAAAGTTTGAAACATATCAAAATAAATGCATTCTGGTACTTTTTACTTAAAGATGAATTGCGGTGAATTATTACCTAAAAGTATTCTAAATATAAATTCCCTAAATTATCTTGTTTTATGTGTTCATAATTTTAACAGTAGGCTTTTTTGTTTTTTGTTTGTTTGCTTGCTTTTTGAGACGAAGTCTTGCTCTTGTCCCCCAGGCTGGAGTGCAATGGCGTGATCTCAGCTCACTGCAACCTCCGCCTCCCGGGTTCAAGCGATTTTCCTGCCTCAGCCTCCTGAGTAGCTGTGATTACAGGGACGTACTACCATGCCCAGCTAATTTTTGTATTTTCAGTAGAGACGGGGTTTCACCACATTGGCCAAGTTGGTCTCGAACTCCTGACCTTAGGTGATCCACCCACCTCGGCCTCTCAAAGTGCTGGGATTACAGGTGTGAGCCACCATGCTCGGCCTAACGTCAGCCTTTTTAAAAGCACATGTTCACCCCTATTTCATGCATTAAAATTAAACAATTATAAGACATGCTAAATAATATGCTAAATTAATGCTAAATAACAGCATTAATTCAGAGTATGACTTAAGTGTTTAATTAATTGCTATTTCTACTTCCAAAGGTCTAAGCCATGTGTAAGGACTGCATTACCTCCCCAGAATAACTATTTAGCTTTAGCAGAAAGACTTAAAATGCACCACCTCTGGCCAGGCGCGGTGGCTCAAGCCTGTAATCCCAGCACTTTGGGAGGCTGAGGCGGGTGGATCACGAGGTCAGGAGATCGAGACCATCCTGGCTAATACAGTGGAACCCCATCTCTACTAAAAATACAAAAAAATTAGCCAGGCACGGTGGCGGGCGCCTGTAGTCCCAGCCACTTGGGAGGCTGAGGCAGGAGAATGGCGTGAAACCGGGAGGTGGAGCTTGCAGTGAGCCGAGATCGCGTCACTGAACTCCAGACTGGGCGACAGAGCAAGACTCTGTCTAAAAAAACAAACAAACAAACAAACAGAATGCACTGCCTCTCTCCCCCTTTTTCATACAGCACAGAACATGACCCATGAAGTCCAACACACCCCAGGCCGGATAGCTAAAATGGGCCTGATAAATAAAGGGACCTGTGGCTGAGTCACCCATGGTTCATCCCTGACCTCTGGGGAAAAAAGAATACAAAAATTGAATCATGCACTTCCACACAGACTTCCTGTGGAAAAAGGATTTCTCAGAGAGTCAAGAAATGACTTAAGTCTTTGTTTCCTCAGTTTCCCAAAAGGGAGAAAAATCATGTCTCTTAGAAAAACTGTTGGTGTTTAGTACAAGTATTTCTGTGGTAAAAATGACCTTCCTGACACAATTCAGCAGGCCAAGGTATCCCATTCACATCTGATTAATGCAAGCTGCCTTATCACTCTTGGTCTTTCCTTATTCTTCAGATAGCTCCGAAAGAGGCTGAGTTGCCAATATTTGGAAAAAACGGACTGAAAAACAGATGTGTATTTTTGATCAATAGTTGATGAAAAACTCCTAATGAATAAAGTTCATCTCTTTCCTTTAGGGAAGAAAGTCAGCATTAGTATAAGTGTTTCAGGATTTCATCATACTTTCTTTGTGCACAGAAATGCTCCACTAACTTCAATCTATTATTATTCTTTGGGAAATGGGATATAGTTGGGGAAACAATTTAAATTAAAAATTAGTTCTGAAACAGTATAAATCTCACCATGAGATTAATTAGTTGCCTCATCCATTCATTCAGAATGTATTTATTCCGTGACTCATTCACTCACCTACCCACAGAGTCCCTACAATCGTATTTGGGATGCCAAAGTGTTTTCAACCCATTCCCTACCCACCTGGATTTTGTTCTTGTTTTGCCTTATTCTGAATGATACAAACCAGTTCTAAAGATTTTATACAACAATCAGACAAGATACAAAAAGTCACTGTGGGCCAGGCACAGTAACTTACGCCTGTAGTTCCAGCACTTTGGGAGGCTGAGGTAAGAGGGTCGTTTGAGCCCAGGAATTTGACACTAGCTTGGGCAATATGGCAAAACCCCATCTCTACAAAAGAATACAAAAATTAGCTGGGTGTGACAGTGCACGCCTGTAGTCTCAGCTACGTAGGAGGCTGAGATGGGAGGATCACCTGAGCCTGAGAGGTCGAGGTTGCAGTGAGCCGTGACTGCGCCACTGCACTCCAGCCTGGGTGACAGAGTGACACCCTGTCTCAAAACAAAACAAAAAGTCACTGTGCAAAGGCCAAGGATGATGTGAAAGAATCAGTCTGCATTACGTAGTCTTTATTTCACCCTCTTCCAGAAGACCCATTCTCCAAATATGCGGCATGAATTCATGCTTTCAAGGATGCAGAACCTGCAGAAAGCACACTTTATTTGATAAGCAAATGGTTTCCTAAAGAAAGTGAAGAGTCAGGATCAGAGTCAGGAGGTTCAGAAAATATATTTTTAGCTTTTGCAAATATTGGTGCTAATTAAAAAATGGTGACTCCTATAGCCCAGAAGAGTCTAAATAAAAGAGACTTTACTTAAAAAGAAGGGGAGGAAGCAAGCAAAGAGACCAGACGTTTTTCTACTCTACTACCATACTCTGAAAAGAGCACGGCTGACTGAGTTCATGTAGGATCAAACCCTTGTCTTGTGGTCCTGCATTAATGCCACAAACCCACCAGCTGAGCTAACTGGAATTGACTGCTCAATGGAATTAGTCTTCCATCTTTAATTGGCTAGAAAACTTGCCAAGAAGCTCTGCCTGACAGTCCATCAGGCAGAAAACATGAGGATAAAATATGGTCCAATAATTACCAATGGGAATTGAAGAGGACGATTATTCAAGAAATAGACTATTTCATGAAGCTACTAAAAGCTGGAGGGTAAAAAATGTTGTATGGAGCAGGGCCTGTGGAAACCTGCCCCTTGTAAACCCTCTACTCCAAGGCCATCGCCTTCAACAGATGAGGTCACAATAAACTGCAGCAGGTCCTGACAAACGGTTTCCTCCCAGGAGTCAGTAAGTTACCTGAAAATGCTTAGTTCTGACTGTTTGAGTTCACCCCACCATGAATACATGACCAGCGATTCTGGTCAGGTCAGGGCTGTTTCCTTTGCCATGATGTGCACACAGCCACCTGAACAACATGCTAGAACGGTAGGATTACAAGCTTCCTCCAGCAGCCAGAAACTTACATATTTCTAACACACTGCTAAATGTGGAAGTGGCCATTAAGAACCATCAAAGTGTGCATTTTTGGCTCAATAATTCCACTGATGGGAATATAGCCTCTTGGATATGTGCAAAAGAAGACTGTGTGCAAAAGTAAGAATGTTCATCACAGGAAAATGCCTATTTTTTAAAAATAAAAACAACATAAATATCATACTCCATGGGCTAAATACAGCCATAACATATAATATTATGTAGCCTTTAACAATAACGGTATAAAAAAACTTATCTGTATTTCCCAACTTTTCTACAATAAACAGTTTTGTAAAGTATGTAGAAAACACTGTGGGGGGAGATAATTAAAAATTTTACATAGATCAATGTTTACCAAGTTAAATGATAACTTAAGTACATGGAAGAACATTATACTGGGGTGAATGTTTTTTGTACAAATCTCTACATAAGACAGATATTCACTCCCATATATTTAGCTATTAAAATATGATATTACTTAATTATCTATTACTTAAATTATTATTTCACTTTTCATTGTTTTTACCTCAAAATCTGGTCCAAAACTGGGAAATAAGATAATAAAAAGGCTTTTTAAAAAGTCATAAAATCCACACATTAATGTTGTCCATGTGCCTCATTTACAGGTACTTTTCTTTCCATATATACACAGTTGTATTATCTTAACAGTTAGCAGCTGCAGTTTAGATGTGGGAACAAGGTCTGCACAGACAAAAATGCTGATAGCGGAGAGAAACAACAGCTGACAGCTTAGTAATGAGAGGAGAGCTAGAAATACTATGATGAGCCGAACTGAGAATTCAAAAAGCACAAATTCCTGGGACTAAACAGCCCTAAAATACTAAGAGATCAAGACACTATAGCAAAGTATAATGATAGATGGTCATTGTGTGTCCTCTAAAAAAGGCAAATGATAATTTGTATGACCTGGCCGGGTGCAGTGGCTCATGCCTCTAATCCCAGCACTTTAGGAGAACAATGTAGGAGGATCATTTGAGCCCAGGAGTTCAAGACTAGCCTAGGCAAGGCTGTGTAGTGAAATCCAAATAAAGTCTGTCGTTTCCTTAGCAGTACTAAACCAACGTTACTTTCCTGATTTTGACAAATATACTGCATTATGTAAGACGTTAACATCAGGGGAAGCTGGGAAAGGCACATAAGAACTCTCTGTGTTATCTTTGCAACTTTTCTGTAAACCTAAAATTATTCCAAAATGAAAGCTTATTAAAAATATAAAACAACGAAACAAAGAAGAATGAGGTCTTGGTTGTCTAATCAAATTGTCTACACTGCACCCTATCCCCAAATCTCAAGGGGTCTGGCAGCTGAGCTTTCACTGATGTGGTCTGGTTACATCAAATCATCATTGCAAAGATGCTTTGACCGTAGAAAGCTACCCTCCTTTAGAACCTGACAGCTCACAACACAGGATCATGTTACCACCTTTTACCCACCTGAGGAAGGGAGGGTCTGGTCCCTAGGTCTGCAAAATCTGGGAAAGAAAGTGGTACAATTCTGAAGGATCCTGGTGCTCTTAGGCCCGGAAACGTTTCATCTGACAGGAATCCTCCCGGGAATGACTTCAACCCCCAGATCCCAGGCATTATCTCATCTTGGCTGTGTGTCATCCTCTGCATTTTCCTTCAAGTTGCTAAGAGGAAATGGAGGATCAGACGGAGCTCTGGAAGCCCACCTTCTTCTTAGGTGGATATTTTTAGCACTTTGAGACAAATAACTTGCTTTTTAAGACCATCCCAGACATTCTTCAAATGAAAGGTACAGGCTTTCTCTGCTAGACTCAGTGAAAAATGCATGCAGTGTGTAGGAGAGCCAGCCAACAATAGTCAACAACAGGAAAAAACACCCCGATTTAGGGGATCATAAATATTTACAGCATCCAATGGTGTATTTACTATTCAACGATCACGCAAAATAAATGTTCTAGCACAAGAAGTGGTCTGCGTTTCTGTAGGATCCCAGAGTTTCAAAGCTGGAAAGTGAACAGAGATGCGTCCAGTTCCCACACTTTACAGGTAAGAAGGTTGAGGCTCCAAGCATGCTCCCATAAAATGTCTGCTTTTAAAAATATCTCTATTATAACACGCATTCCCTGAGCCACAGTTCATTGTTTACAGACCGTCTTTCACAGGAGAAGTGGGTGTTTGCCAAGGGACTCAGTGCAGTGCTGTGAGTAAGCATCATAAGCAATCAATAAAAGCTTGTTTGAGACACCAAGATGGAAGCTCATCTCTGCCCTGACTCATGTTTCTGGGGACCTCTTCTCTGAACCTAGTTTTAAAACTGAGAAGACAAATCTTATTCCTGAATGGCTGAAAGAGCAACCAGGAGTGCATTTGGAAATTCACCTGCTGACATATTATAACATGAATACTATTTATTCAAAAATTTTTTTAAAAAATTTCATTTCCTTCATGAGATAAACACTAAAATTTTTCATTTTCTTTGGTGAGAATTTCTAGAATGCTGCTTTATTAAATTTCACGGTTAGACAGATTTACTGAGATACAAAAGGTTTTTTAAAAAACTGTAAGATTAAAACAGCAAAGTTCCTGTTATTAACATACACACAGTTAAGCAATGCCAAAGAAAGCTGTTTGTACCAGAATATGTCACCTAATCCTAAGAATATTTAAATTAGCACTTTGGGATGCAAAAACACGGAAAACCTCTTCTCTTTGCTCCCAATACATAAATACCCCTGGTTCCTCATCTATACTGATCAAGTTCAGGTCAAAACAGAATGATGAATTATTAAGATCCCTAGATATGCCCACTGTGACATCTCAGTGCAAGAGTGAGATGAACAATTAACCTTGGCTGGGATCTTTCCCTAAAGTAGCAATGGCAGGAAAAGCTTGAGTCAACCACCAGCTGGTCAGGCAGAAATTTCAAAGAGGTGGTGAGAAGAAGAACTTGCTGGCTTCTTACTGAATGGGTTTCCTCAACCAAATCCCCCTTTCGGTTGTTAGCATGCTCCTGCTTGTTGGTCTGACATGAGATCTTCCATGTCCTCCATTTAGACATAACTTACCCAATTAGTTGCCATCAGCTCTGCACAGCTCACACTCCCACTTTCTCCATCATGGCAGTCACTTACAAGCTGAGTAGCTGAATCAACTTCACTTTTCTATGCACACAGTTAACCAGAAATTTTAAAAATTTAAGTTTAAAAATAAGCACCCACAATCTGATGTTTCTAAGTCTTTAGTTACATAGTTTCATACTCAGAGACCTCACCCCCACAAAGAGCATTTAATTAGAAAAATTCTTGGGTGTGATTCTATGCATTTCAGAGTAGCTATGTAATCACTGTGATTCCATGCTTTACCTTCTTCAGCCATCAGATTGATTTGAAATAGGTAATTCCATGAATTACAGTCAAAGTATTAACAAAAAGAGGACCAAAAAGTGTGTGTGGGAGGGCGCCAAAACCCACAAATTCCCAAAATAAGAAGTTGAGCACTGAACCATCCTCAAAAGATGGCATCTTTTGCAGAAGTTATATTTAATCAAGGTCTTGGCATTTGTTTTATTATTTGCAAAAGATCTTTTTTCTTTTACTAACATTTTGTAGGCACTACACATTATCCTTTACAGACACTAGCTTAAGTAATTCTGAAAAATGCCATATGAGGTAGGAACTACTAGTAAGTCCACCCTGAGATGAGGGAATGAAAGCTAAGAAGGTTAAGTTCTCAGGTTACCAAGTTAGTTGTGGAGGCAAAATTTGAACTCAGTTCCTCTCCAAAGTCCAAGCTGATCACATTTCTTGCAGTGTTTCCCCAAGCATGGCCCATGCATCACTAGTCAAATGTGAGATTTTATGATGCATATGTATAAATACATTTTTATTTTAACAGTTATATATGTATTTATTTTAATGTGGATTAGAAAAAATTGTCCAGCTAGCAGATATTTCTTTGATGTTATATTGCTTGGGACCTAGCTAATTTTGCATCAATTACATGCTTTGCAAGAGCTAGAAAAACAGTTAAGCTCTAATGCCATTTCTTCTAAGAAATAAGTGATTTGACTCACCAAGGAATGGAGTCCATACCAGCTTCTATAGACTGCTTCCCAGCTGAATTAATCAGCCTGGATATTAAATGATCCCTAGCAGATGTCTAGAATCCAATGCTTTTAACTTCAAAGAAGAGTTTCTTCTGGTACCCTTCTCTTCTCCATCATTTAACCCCTTCATCTTTTCCCCTACCCCCTACAATCATCTAGCCCTGGAAGATTACCTAAGCTAAGACAAAGTGGTGAAGAGTAGAGATGTCTGGAAGGAAGCAGAGCTGCTCACTCATCCTTCTGTCCCCAACATGGCTCATCATGGAACTCTCCCTAGGGTGGTCATAGCTGATCCCTGAGCAGGCGCCCCGTTCAGATAATGGCCAGACATCAAAGCACCAGCTGATATAGAAATCTCTGGAGGAAAAAGCTATCTTGGTGACATAGTATTTTTAGTTCATCCTTTTCTTTATTGTTGAAATGACTTACAAATAGCTCCAACTTTTGACCATGGCTAGTCATGCCACCAGTGGGCTGACTTTGTGTTCAATATTTTACTTAAAAAAACCCTCCATCTTCTAGTTATACAAGTAACACATGAATTATTTCTCCTTGTAAAAACTTTAAATATTAAATGTTAGACTGCCATTGGAGCCACCAGGCCCCCTCCTCAGAGAGAACCAATTTAGGGTTTTAACTCAGAATCAATTCAATGAATTTAGGGTGTTATCCTTTCAGACTGCTTTCTATGCATGGATGTATCTTTGAAAAACAAGCAGAATTGTTCCGTGGTGGCTTAGCTTAGCACACAAATGATATCATACTTACATTTCTGTAACTCTATTTTTATTTTTTATTTTTCTAAGACAGAGTCTCACTCTGTGTCCCAGGCTAGAATACAAGGACATGATCTTGGCTCACTGCAACCTCTGCATCCTGGGCTCAAACGATCCCCCACCTCAGCTCCCAAGTAGCTGGGACTACAGGCATGTGCCACCATGCCTAGATGACTTTTGTACTTTCTAAAAATAGAGACAGGGTTTCACCATGTGGCCCAGGCTGATCTCAAACTCCTGGACTCAAGTGATCTACCTGCCTTGGCCTCCCAAAGTGCCAGGATCACATGTGTGAGCCACCATGCCCAGCCCAAATTTCCATAACTTGAAAAAAGAAATCTGGCCGGGCGCGGTGGCTCAAGCCTGTAATCCCAACACTTTGGGAGGCTGAGACAGGCGGATCACAAGGTCAGGAGATCGAGACCATCCTGGCTAACCCGGTGAAACCGCGTTATTTTAGTCTCTACTAAAAAATACAAAAAATTAGCCGGGCATGGTGGCGGGCGCCTGTAGTCCCAGCTACTCAGGAGGCTGAGGCAGGAGAATGGCGTGAACCCGGGAGGCGGAGCTTGCAGTGAGCCGAGATCCGGCCACTGCACTCCAGCCTGGGCGACAGAGCGAGACTCCGTCTCAAAAAAAAAAAAGAAAGAAAGAAAGAAAGAAATCTAACAGTATGTCTTGGCAATCTTTTCATCTTTCACTATCTTTCTTTCCTTTTCTTTTTCTTAATGTTGCATTGGATTCCATGTATTCTATAGTGTAGACATGTTTTTATATTGTAAGGTGAAAATATCATGCAATTTGACCTTTGGCTTTTCTATAACACTTTTTCTCAGAGAGCAATGATATATAAGAAGATTCCCTTTACTTTCTGCCCCTTCTTGTTTCTAGAAAACTGCCACTAATGGCAATCTGAGTGAGGGACTGGCATTATTAGTTCTATAATTCCCGGTGCAACGGCAGGTTAACAGGACATAAAATCAGGCAGAATTGTGACTCACAACTGTATGGCCTTGGATTCATTAAACATCTATGAATCTCAGACTCATCATTTGCAAAATGAAGAGAATAATATCTACCTTTCAAAGTCACTGGCAAGATTCTGTAAGAAAAGGAAATTAAGAACAAGCAGAGTACCTGGTACTTTAGTGCATGACAAATTATTTAAAGCTGTGTGGCAAAGTTCTGCTCAACAGTGCGGAATACAAATATGTTTCTATTATGTAGGATTTTCAGTTTATGTTCAAAAATTATTATTTCCCTTTGGAATATCTTATTAGTATGGATAATGCACCCTGTGGATTTATAGGTAGGGAAATTGAGACAGAAAGATATGCTCAAGGTAAATCCATCGTGGTGCCAGGATTAGCTTTACTAAGAACTGTTAAGCTTCTTTTCTTATGACTTATCATTAAATGAATAAACAGAATGCTTGAAATTGCTACCTGAAAACTAAGCATGTTGTCTGGAATCTTGCCTGCCTCTTTAATTTTCCTCAAATGACTATTTAGAAACAAAAGATACAAAATCTTTCAGGTAAAGAAGATAATATTTAATAAAATGAAACAAAATAAAAAGGAAAATAACACCAATACCAACTGCTGCTACCACCAGGATTCCAGCCAACAGGTAATTAAACAGGTTTTGCTTCAACCTGCCAGCAGGGCTAAAAACAATCAGCCTGAAGCATTGCGGGAGTGGGAAGACTCTGGATCAATTTCCCAGGATTACATGGAACAAAGATTACATGTATGTACAAAAACACAGGGTGGTTTTGTGACAACCCCAATGTTTTCTGGGAGCCTTCACCAAGTCACTGAACATTACACATAGTAGACGGCCTCTTAAGGTGTCCCCCAAGATCCCTGCCTCCTGGTGTTCACATCCCTGTAGGGCCAGAACAGGCTGGCGTACTGATTTTCTTCTAGCCATATAGAACATGGAAAGATGACAGGATGTACATGATTATGTGTTATGATTACATTACATAAGATTGGGTTATGTACTCATATTTTGAGGCAACTCTTTCCATTGCTGGAATCAAAGAAGCAAGAGGCCATGTTGAAAGGCCCATGTGGCAATGGCCTGAAAGTGGCTTCCTGGAGCTGAAGGTGGCCTCCAGCCAACAATAACAAGAAACTGAAGCCCTCAGTCCTACAACCACAAGAAGATGAATGCTGCCAACATAAGTTTGGAAACAGACCCTTCCCCAGTCAAACTTCAGATGAGACCATAGCCCTGGTCAATGCCTTGACTGCAGCCTTGTGAGACCCTGAAGTAGTAGAAGGCCTACCTAAGCAATGTTGAACTCCTGATCCATATTAAATGATCCAGTATTAAATGTGGTAACTAATACATCACATTTTCCTCCATGTCTCCATCTGAACACAGGGGAGAAATCAAATACAGCTTGGTCTCACCAGCAATGAGGGACTAAACATCTATACTAGAATTGACCCACATGGTCTATTTGGTGATACCCGAATTGAAATCAGTCCTATAGCATTATTCTAAAACCCAGTGCTGTATTTTGTGTTTCTTTGTTGATTTTTCCTTTCCTTTCACCGTGAGACAGAACAGTATACATTTTAATATATGATGTTCCTTCATGAGCAAATTATCTCCCTGGGAGATTTCCCTGACTTCCTAATTGATTTACTAGTCAGCAGGCCCTAACTTCACTAAGCCATTCCTTCAGTCCTTGACCTTATTAAAATACCATTCCAATCAGATCATATCCTTCTTCCAAAACTTTCACTGCCTGGAGACTCAAAGCCAAACCCTGTAGGAAGGTCCCACAGTCAGGTTTGTTGAATGAATAAAGAAATGAATAAAGGTGTCTGGTAGAACACTAACAGACCACACTGAAGTTTTGCTTACACGTGGCAAAGACTGCATCTCATTCATCTTTATTTACCCAGTGCCCAGCATAGTGTTTACTGTGTAGCAGCTGTCCCTAGACTTCCATTGTGATACTGAAACAAAAATGCAGCATCACTCGCTCTCTCGCTGCTTTAAGGATCTCTGTGTTACCCTTGTGTCCCTGAGCCTGGTAACCCATACTATTGAAAATGAACCCAGACTTTCCAAGATCATTAATCTGTTTGTTATAGCATAATGTTTAACACGTAATCTGTTTAACAGTTCTAAAATTCCCATTTGGGTTCACAACAATTCCTTCTTCACTCCAACCTAAGGGAGCTTTATATATGTCTTTAATATGTTTTACTCTACTTCATGCCCAAAGGAGCACAAGAATACAAACATGGTTGGTCAGAAATGTAGAAATTAGAAAATGGGGCAGGGCCAGGCGTGGTGGCTCACACCTGTAATCCCAGCACTTTGGGAGGCCGAGGTGGGTGGAGGTCAGGAGCTCGAGACCATTCTGGCTAACACGGTGAAACTCCGTCTCTACTAAAAATGCAAAAAATTAGCTGGGTGTGGTGGCGGGCACCTGTAGTCCTAGTTACTCGGGAGGCTGAGGCAGAAGAACGGCGTGAACACGGGAGGCGGAGCTTGCAGTGAGCCGAGATTATGCCACTGCACTCCAGCCTGGGCGACAGAGCAAGACTCTGTCTCAAAAAAAAAGAAAGAAAAAAAGAGAAAATGGGGCAGGAGGAAATAGGTGCTGAATGAGAACATCAGATCATGGTCTCATAGCTCAGGGAGAGGTGTAGATCCTGAAAGTGGGCTTCAAGTGCAACAATTAACAGAAATTAATCATTAGAGATGGTGAAAATGACTGGAGAACTTCCAGGCCTAGGTGATAAAAAAAATTTTTTTTTTATAGATTTAGTGGGTACAAGCACTGTTTTGTTACATGGATATATTGCATAGTGAAGTCTGGGCAAAAGGGGCACATTTGTATAAATAGCTGGGAATGGACTCAAAGTATGTGTAAGCTGTTTGATTCACTGTCTTTGCTGCTTTGAATGGGTTCCTGTATACCCAAAATTATATAGTAGTATTTTAGAACAGGACTTGTGTGGACTAACTTCACAACTTTTTCCCCATATAATTAGCCCTCCTCAGATCCAGCCATGGACCAAATTTGTCTCTAGTGATACCAGGGTCTTGTGTCCTGTTCCTTTCCCTTTCTTTCCCTGTCAAAGCTCTAAAATGCTAAGATTCACTCACAAAGATAGATTACTATTCAAAGTGCTCTCCTCTAAAGGTTGCATTTTAACCAGGAAAACATCAATAATTCTTACAGGATTTCTTTACAAATTATTTTGACACAAACCATCTTACTTGATGCCCAGTGCCCAGCACTTAGTAGGCACTCAGTAGTATTTACTGAATGGATGGATGAAGAAACAGGCTCAGAGAGGTTAAGTGACCTGCCTAAGGTCACAGTGAATTAGAGTCAGAATACCGGGTGGAGGGGTTAGAACACAGGTTTTCTGACTCTACCTCCCAAGCTCCCTACATTTCCACCAAACCATAAACTACAGACAGAAAGATTCACAAGAAGAATTGTAATGCAGGGGTAATGTGGTCTTCCCAGCTCCTCATAATTCACTCCATGAAAGCAATTTCTTCTGTCTTAGAGCCAGTTCCACCAAATTGAGGCATAATTCTTTTTTTTTTTTTTTTTTTTTGAGACGGAGTCTCGCTCTGTCGCCCAGGCTGGAGTGCAGTGGCCGGATCTCAGCTCACTGCTGCAAGCTCCGCCTCCCGGGTTCCGGCCATTCTCCTGCCTCGGCCTCCCGAGTAGCTGGGACTACAGGCGCCCGCCACCTCGCCCGGCTAGTTTTTTTTTTTTTTTTTTTTGTATTGTTAGTAGAGACGGGGTTTCACCGTGTTAGCCGGGATGGTCTCTATCTCCTGACCTCGTGATCCGCCCGTCTCGGCCTCCCAAAGTGCTGGGATTACAGGCTTGAGCCACTGCGCCCGAGGCATAATTCTAAGACTTAAATTTGCAAATTCATACCACATTCAGCCTCATCTTATACCTTCAATTGGGTTTCCCAAGCACGTTTTTGGCCAACTGTGCTGGACATTTAGTAAGATGCTTTTAAGGTGGAAGCAGAAAGCTAGAGGTGAGGAGGGAGCATTTTATCACCTCTTTCTTCAAAGGTTCTCTTGTTTTTCTGGCATTATTTGAAAATAGTGAATCTCCAACTTGTAAAAGTTGATAAGTCTTTAAGAGCATTTACCCTTGATTTCATTTTTTATCTTATTTTTGTTTTGAGACAGAGCCTCAATCTTGTAGCCCAGGCTAGAGTGCAGTGGCGTGGTCTCGGCTCACTGCAACCTTCATCTCCCGGGTTCAAGAGATTCTCCTGCCTCAGCCTCTTGAGTAACTTGGAACACAGGTATCCACCACCATGCCCAGCTAATTTTTGTATTTTTAGTACAGACAGGGTTTTAGCATGTTGGCCAGGCTGTTCTCAAACTCCTGACCTCAGGCGGTCCGCCTGCCTTGGCCTCCCAAAGTGCTGGGATTACAGGCGTGAGCCACCACGTCTGGCCTACCCTTGATTTTGTAAACAGTAGTCAGGCCCTGCTGACTCAGTGTAGAGTGCAGTGCTATGCACTGTGGTTAGGATGTGGGGGAAGGAAGGCACAGCTCCTGCCCTCGAGAAGCCAACACACAAAGATGGAGACATCACAACTACAATAAGCACCATGGACTCGGGAAATGTGCACTGGAGAGCAAAGAAAGGCTTGGGCTGAGTAGGAAGTAGCTTTAAAGACATAAATGTTAGTGTGACATTTAAGCTACCTTTGGGTTTTACTTGTGGATTAAATGATAGGGTGTCTGGAATTTGCTTTTTTTAAAAAGTGTGTGGATGAGGGAATAGGTAAAAGAATAATGGTAAAGTATGGTGGCTGTTACGGCTGGGTGAATGATAAAGTGACTTCATTATACTCACCTCTTGAATTTTGTGCTTGCTTGAAAATGTCTATAATAAACAAAAATAAAATATTTGGGGAATCAGTTCTAGGCTGTGCCACATGCTAGCTCTGCAGCTTTGGGCAATTCACTTAACTCCTCAGATCCTCAGTCTCCCCAACTGTACAATGGCTATAATACCCTCTCCCTTAGAGGGCTTTTTTGGATACGTAAATGGTAATAAAATAATAAAAATATATGCAAAGGGCCTGGTACCATTCCTGAAAAATGTGGGAGCTCAACAAAAGGTAGTTTATTGTTGTTATCACATAATAAAAGTCATTTGGTTGGGGGCAGGGCTGCAGAGAACACAGTCTTACACATACACTGTTGAACAACGGCTACACAACTCTCCCACTAAGACTTTTTTTTTTTTTTTTTGAGATGGAGTCTTGCTCTTGTTGCCCAGGCTAGAGTGCAGTGGTGTGATCTTGGCTCACTGCAGCCTCTGCTTCCTGATTTCAAGCAATTCTCTTGCTTCAGCTTCCTGAGTAGCTGGGATTACAGGTGCCCACCACCACACCCGGCTAATTTTTTGTATTTTTAGTAGAGATGGGGTTTCATCATGTTGGCCAGGCTGGTCTCCACCTCCTGGCCTCAGGTGAGCCGCCCCACTTGGCCTCCCAAATGGCTGAGATTATAGGCATGAGCCACCGCACCTGGCCCCACTAAGACATGTTAATACACTTGATGTACCAGCGGCAGAGGCTGAACTGAACACTAATTATTATCAGCAGGTATCCAGCTCCTTATTTAGTAAAACTACTAAAAGAGCTTTATTTTTATCTTAATTTCAGTGACTCGAGCCTCACTCAGCTCCTGCTTACGTGAGAACAGCCTTTTGTGAGGCTACTTCATTCTGTATGTTCCTGGGGGTTATAAACTAGCACCTAAGTGTCCTGTACCTACAGAATCAGAAGGTATTTTACCAGGAACTTACATAATTCTTCTCTACAAGTGTGCATGAGAAGCTAAAACTCTGATTTAAAATAAAAATTACATATGTTTGATGAGGTTTTTTTCCAGGCAAATAGACGTACAATCTGTATGTATATTTACATACAGCTTAGTGATTGTCTCTGGATTCATTTTAGCAATGTAAAGATACAGCCTTGATCCAGTTTCTTCACCTCTTTCAGCCTCATATTTTTCATCAGTAAAAATGGGAACAGGGATAGTAGCAACTTCCCAGGGTTGTGGAAAGGATTAAAGGAGAAAATACACATTAAGTCGACAGAGTAAAAGCTAAATGTTAGCCGCTTTTATTATTCATGTACCCTGATTTCAACTAAAAAGCTCTCACTTTGATATCACACTTCCCTCCCACAATGCCCATGTCCTGTTGCCTTAAAGATGCTGTTATACCAACCCTAGTAGCCCAAAATAGATGGTCCCTCCTCACCTCTGAGTAAAAAAAAAACAAGAAATCTAATTACCAGACAAAGAAAACACACTTTGTTTTCTATTTCTAGATATCAATGTTAAAGTAGCACAAAGAGTGGAAAAGTGTCTCTGAAAACACATTTTCATCTAGGTTGGTTGTTTCTAGAATTTAGAGAACAATGCATTCTAAAAATACTGTGCCTGCATTCATCTTCCCTTGTTTCCCCGCTCCGAGGGCCACTTTATACTCCAGCTGGGATATGACAGCTGAAAGGACTTTTTGGAAAACACGCCTTACCAAATGGAGTCCTCGGGTGTTAGATCTTATCAATTTTTGTTCAAGATCCAAAACTAAGTTGCTTTATGCATTTTCTGGGTTTTAAGTATTACCCCCCTGCACCCACCCACCCCCCTTTCCAGTAACACACAGCCCAAGCCTTATCAACACTGTTTCTAAGCCCTATTTGTTTCTTAATTGATGCTTTCCCACATCACCCATCACATGTAGGTACAAGGCACTGCAGTTCCTGGAATTTTTGAAAATATCAGCAGTCCCCATCTGATGAATTAGTTACATACCAGAATTTCTTTATAAACTTGGTTATTTGGGGCTGGACATAGTGGCTTATACCTGTAATCCCAGCACTTTGGGAGGCTGAGGCAGGGGGATTACTTGAGGTCAGGGTTTTGAGACCAGCCTGGCCAACATGGTGAAACCTTGTCTCTACGAAAAATAGAAAAATTAGCTGGGCATGGTGGCACATGCCTGTAGTCCCAGCTACTAGGGAGGCTGAGGCAGGAGAGTCACTTGAACCTGGGGTGCAGAGGTTGTACTGCAGCCTGGGTGACAGAGTAAAACTCTTGTCTAAACAAAACAAAACAAAACTTGGTTATCTGGAACCTGAAATGAAGTGGGGTCATTTTCCATGAGTAGGAAACAAAGCCCTCTGAGTTCTGTTTAACTCATGGTATAGTCAAAAAAATAATTTAAAAAATTGAATTGTGTATTCATTTGACAACTATTTATGTAGTACCTATAATATACCGGCCTGGCACTATGTAAGGCTCTTGGAGAGAGGTCAATTAAACACCCATTCCAGGCCTTCAAGGGGCTCACACTCTGGTTTCAATTTTTATCCTCAATCATTATACGGAGCTTACTACATGCTAGGAGCCAGGCTAAATACTTTAAAAATATTAATTAATCTAATCCTATCCTCATAACAACATTATGAGGTAGGCACTATTATTATCTCCAATATATGGATAAGGAAACTGAGGCACAGAAGAGGTCAAGTCACTTGGTGAAGGTCGTGTAGCTAGTAAGTGGTAGAGTGAAGACTGAATCCCAGGCAGTCAGGCTCCTAGCTTTCTCTCTTCATCGGTTTACCATCTTGCCTTTTGGTGGAGAAATTCCCTCAGATTCTACCTGACAGCCCTGGTTGTGTACTAAAGTGGGTACACGTGTCCCCCATATCCTCACTTCCTCTGTGCCTGCAGGGACACCCTCCTTCTCCCTACCCCATTAGTCCTCCATCCATCTCAGCTCTAGTTAAGGACAAAAGGCTATTGAGTCCTCACGATCACCATCCCACCTCCCTCCTAGCACTGTGGATTCAGC
Organism: Piliocolobus tephrosceles; assembly: GCF_002776525.5. Classification (NCBI taxonomy): domain Eukaryota; kingdom Metazoa; phylum Chordata; class Mammalia; order Primates; family Cercopithecidae; genus Piliocolobus; species Piliocolobus tephrosceles. Next base: position 79,579,149 of record NC_045435.1, on the reverse strand, counting down.
CTGAACCTCACCTCTCTCCTACCCTCCTTCAACACCCAAATCATTCTCACCTGGACTATCTCTATCACCACCTAATGGGCTTTCATCTCTCCAGTCTTTCCTTCAATACTATTGTCTTAGTCTATTTTGTGTTGCTGTAACAGAATACCACAGGCTGGGTGGTTTGTAAAGAAAAGAAATTTATTTCTTACAGTTTCGTAGGCTGAGAAGTTCAAAAGCATGATGCTGGCATCTGGTAAGGGCCTCTGTGCTATGTCACCCCATGGCAGAAGGTGAAAGACAAGAGAGGCAAACAGCAAGAAACAGAGAGGGCCAAAGTCACTTTTACAACAACCCCCTCTCAAGATAACAAACCCAATTCCGCAACAACATCAATCCGCTCAGGAGGGCAGGACCCTCATGGTCTAATTACCTCTTAATGGTCCCATCTCTTAATACTGTCACAATGGCAGTTAAATTAAACTTCAACATGAGTTTGGGAGGAGATGTTCAAACCACAGTGACTGTGTTTTCTTTTCTTTTTTCTTTTTTTGAGAGAGTCTCACTCTTACCCAGGCTGGAGTGCAGTAGCGTGATCTTGGTTCACTGCAACCTCTGCCTCCTGAGTTCAAGCAATTCACCCACCTCAGCCTCCCAAGTAGCTGGGACTACAGGTGCACACCACCATGCCCAGCTAATTTTTGTATTTTATGTAAAGAAGGGGTTTCACCATGTTGCCAAGGTTGTTCTTGATCACCTGGGCTCAAGTGATCCATCCACTTCAGCCTCCCAAAGTGCTAATATTATAGGAATGAGATACCATGCCTGGCCCTCTTTTCTTTAAAAACAAATTTTTTCAACTTGTAAGTAATATATGATCTTTGAAGAAAAATTAGAAGATATAGACAAAGCAAAAAGAAAAAATTAAGTTACTCAGGGCTTTTACCATGTTGCCCAGGCAGGTCCTGAACTCCCAGGCTCAAGTGATCCACCCACCTCAGCCTCCCAAAGGGCTGCGATTACACGTGCGAGCTACCATGCCTGGCCTTATGAACTTTACTTTTAACAAAGATTCAGTATTAATGTTATGCTAATTGGGTCATATCATGTCTGGGTAAGAAAATGTCCGTGGCTATAGGTGGCATCCAGCCTTGATTTGGCCCTTGGGGCCTCTGTTATCTGACCCTTACCCTGGAAGGGGCAGTCACCCCCGAGGACCTGTGAGTCTCCCCCATACATGACTCACTGTGCTTCCACCCTAGTATTTCCCAAACCTGGACATTCCCTTGGGCAGGGAAAACCTACTAGACAGCAGAGCTATGGGTCATTCTGGAAAAAATTCCCTAGGGTAGAAGTGAGAATCTTCCTCCTGAGCACCCTCTGTGATGAGGTCTACAGGGCCCCACGGTGCTCTGCATGTTCTAACGTATTTTCATTTTCCTTTGTTTTCTTGATTTCTTAGGTGATTTCATCTCACAGGAGGCAGAATCTGAGTAAGTGTTGTTTTGTAGATTCTTTGAATTGAATCAGAGCCCAGAGATGTCAGAGACCAGACAAAAGGGGACTGCTGGACCTACCACGCTGACCCTATTGCAGTACCAGTCCCCAGAAGGTACAGCCTGACACACATACACACACACATGTGAGCATGCACACACACACACACATCCAAAGACCAAAACTGCTGTTTTTTCAAATTCTCTAATGCATCAGCAGAAGGCTACAGAGCTGAGATCCTTTCTCCTTATCTCTACAGACCAAAATCATAGCTAGTTCTCTTTTGTTTCATGGGATTAAAGAAAAAAAAAACCCTACAGAATTGTCACAAGTTGATTCACACGCTGCAAAAAACCTACTTGTATAATATGCCATTCTTAATGGTCAGCTTGGAGAAGAAAATGTGAAATATGCAGCTGATAATCTTTCCAGCTTCGGGCCGGGCTGGCTGATTCATCAAACCCTGATCTGACATGTCCCCTCCATCCTCTCAACCATTCCCTTGACTCACTAGAATTATTACTTCCAAAAGAGGAACCTTGTCTGCTCAATGGATGTATAGATCATGCATTGCATTTTAGAAACAGTGAAAGCAAGGGCTAAGAATAGCCAGAAAGTACTTTAGTTGAGAATCTCTAGTTGAAGTTCAGGGGCATGTGTGTTCAAGAAAACAAGACCTCCCAAGAACAGCAGATTTTTAAACTTTGAATTTGATCCAAAGATGGAAATCTATACATATGATGAACTGTGTTTCTTATTTCTTTCAATTCAGCACTCTCCTGTAGTACCTGAGCATGGGGTACAGAGGTAACAGAACAGAGGACATGCATTGTTAAAGAAAAATCTGGGGTGGTGACAAGTCAAAAGTCTACCAGCCAAAAGGTCAGGAGATTGTGTAGAAGGAAGCTCACATCTTCCACACTCAAAAATATAACTGAGCTACTTTGCTGCTCAACACTTCTTGCTCAGTTTTTATTTATTATTATTATTTTTTTGAGATGGAGTTTACCTCTTGTCCCCCAGCCTGGAGTGCAATGGCACAATCTCGGCTCACTGCAACCTGTCTCCTGGGTTCAAGTGATTCTCCTGCCTCAGCCTCCCAAGTAGCTGGGATTACAGGCACGTGCCACCATGCCTGGCTAATTTTTGTATTTTTAGTAGAGACGGGGTTTCACTGTGTTGGCCAGGCTGGTCTCCAACTCCTGACCTCGTGATCTGCCTGCCTCAGTCTCCCAAAGTGCTGGGATTACAAGCATGAGTCACCATGCCTGGCTTAATTTTTATTGTAGACTATGTTGTTCAATGTTAAGAACCAAAATTAACGTATGCTTTAAAATTTACGAGACTGCTTCCACACGCCATGGATGCTCATTCCTTCCCGTCCTTTGTTGAGTATTTGTGACGCACATACTACATGCCAAGAGTTATGCCAGGCTTTGCAGGCACTTGCACAGCAAGTAAGAACATGGGCTCCTATGGAAGCCTTCGGAGGGGTCACCTCTGTTTGAGGGTCGGGGGAGGGCTCTCAGTAGAAGTTACATAGAAAGACAATTGTCCAGGCATGGTGGCTCATGGTGGCCCGTAATGCCAGCATTTTGGGAGGCCAAGGTAGGCGGATCACGAGGTCAGGAGATCGAGACCGTCCTGGCTAACACAGTGAAACCCCATCTCTACTAAAAATAGAAAAAACTAGCCAGGCCTGGTGGCAGGCGCCTGTAGTCCCAGTTACTGACGAGGCTGACACAGGAGAATGGCGTGAACCCAGGAGGCAGAGCTTGCAGTAAGCCGAGATCGCACTCCAGCCTGGGCGACAGAGCGAGACTCTGTCTCAAAAAAAAAAAAAAAAAAAAAAAAAAAAGACAATTAGGCACAAAAAGAGTGAGGACAAAGGAAGGAAAAGAAAGATTCCAGGCAGAAGGACCAGCAGGTAGAAAGGACTATGTCAAGAAAGTCCAGATCTGTTTAGCTGGCATATGGAAAGGGAGCAGTGCAATGTAGAAAGACATAAGCACGCAGGGGCTGGATCTCGAAGCCATGTTAAGGAGGAGGCTTTATTCTCAGGCTTCCTCTGGAGGAAACAGGGAGAAGCAGCAAAGGATGTAAAGTGGTGGAGTGGGAACCCAACTTGTGTTTTAGGAAGATCCCTCAGGTTTAGTGTGGGGAATGGATTTGAGAGACAGAAAGGAGGCAGGCAGATCTCCAAGTTAGCAGCAGGAACGCAGGCCAAAGACTAAGCAGCCTCTGAAAGGGAGAGTCACGGGGCTGAAGAAAACTGGAGGAGTCTGGAGATATTTAGAAGGCAGGCAGGTTGAGATTTGGTGGGAAACAAGAGAAAGGAAAGAAGCCATGATGCCACCCCAGCTTCTGGCTTTGGCAACAGATAGGTACTATTTGGGGGGATGCAAATACCTAGAGGGGTGGTGGGGCTGGGGGGCACATAGGAAAGGTATGAAGTCTAGGGGAGAAGCAGCTGTCCCAGAGGCATCTGTCAGGACCCTGAGGGATACTCCCAATTAAGGGATGGACACAAGGGGTACCTGCAAAGGAATTCAAGGTGGAGTGGTCAGAAATGTGAGCAGTAAACAGGACAGTGTGCAGTCACAGAGAAACAGTCAACCTTATGTAGCATGTGGCAGAGGTCAGAGTGGAAAAAGTCACTAGATATGGCCATGGCAAGACCTGGTGGCCAAGGCAGTTGAGTCACTTATTCAACACAATCGTATGGAGTACAATAACAAGATCAGAGGAGGGGAAAAGGAGGAATCCAGGCTGAGGTGGGTGGAGAGGAGGGAGAGAGATGAGGGGCAGGAGGGAGGGGTGCCTACAATCCTTTCCTGAGATGGGAAAGACTGAAGGTTGTCAAGCACTATTTATTGTTGTTCCCATTTTTATCTGGAGATCTTTTCTCAAGACCACATATCTGAGAAGTGGAGGAGCAGGAATTCAAATACATATCTGCTAACTCTTTTCAAAACATCTAATTTTGGCAGCAATAAATGGACCTTTACTAATGCAAAAACAAGTACTCTGGGCTGGGTGCAGTGGCTCCCGCCTGTAATCCCAGCACTTTGGAAGGTCGAGGTAGGCAGATCACTTGAGGTCAGGAGTTCAAGACCAGCCTGGCCAATACGGCAAAACCCCTCTCTACTAAAAATACAAAAATTAGCTGGGCATGGTGGCATGTGCCTGTAATCCCAGCTATTCAGGAGACTGAGGCAGAAGAATCGCTTGAACCTGGGAGGCAGAGATTGCAATGAACCGAGATCACGCCACTGCACTCCAGCCTGGGCAAGAGTGAGACTCTGTCTCAAAAAAAAAAAAAAAAAAAAGTACTCTGGACTGCCTGTCTTCCCTCCTTCTCCACTCTCCCACCCCCTGTAAATGACTGCTACATACAACTACGACACTAAGGTGGAAGGAAAAACTGTCATGCTGAACCACAGCTCTCCCAAATTTGTGACATAGATGTACAGATGATGATGACATAGTTACCATCGGAAAAGGCATTCCAAATACTTACCCTTAACCCTAAAATGAAAGGAAATTTAACTTCTAAAACAATATCCCAGAAAAGACAAGTGTCATTTTTCAATTCCACTACTTGGTTCAAAGGGCTTCTTTTCTTTTCCTGGTTGTGACATTTCACTGTTTTACTCTCAAAGGAGCAGAAAGCCTGCAGACCAGCATGGGGCCCTGCCTCAGAGGAGGAAGATGTGGGGTTGGGGGCCTGGCCAGTGGCGGACGAGATGTCTGGTAGGGGTCTGGACAATCTGAGTCCATAACCAGTCAATCCTGGGGGGCATCACCATCAGAAGATACCAAGCCACATAAAATACACGTAACTCAGAGATAAAAAGGAAGCAGAGGGATAGTAAGAGGAAGAGGATAAAGAGAAAGAAAATAAGAAAATGATCTATGTCTAGTACTGTCTGGAAGGAGAGTGACTCAACATTTTTGTAAATCCAGGCTCTTTCTCTAGCCTTTCACTCCAGAGCCTTCAAGGGCTGACATGGGATGGAAGGATTCTTATGTCATCAAGTCTAATACTGCAATTCTACTGTGTCTATTTATTGCTAATAAACTGACACTGCCTTTCATTGATGTTTTGTTACACCGAATGAATGAATACAGATCCTCTTTACAGATATGGCTTGATTCTCCTTGGGTACCCCTCCCCCTTCCCCACCACCCACCATGTCCCAACCCCCATCCCTGACCTCTATCACTGGGGCCCTCCCTCCTCTGCTGCAGAGGTACAGGTAGCTCTCTTTTCATGCCCTTCATTTGCTTATACCTCTTGTTTTATAATTTTCCTAAAGTGAACCAAATTATTTTCCATCTTGAGAGGTTTTTGTTTTTTTTTTTTAAACTTCACAGCATCCATCTGGATAGTGGCTGATGCTTCTGCTGTAATAAAACTGGAATTAAAAAAAAAAAATCTAGAGGCTTTCCAGAACTCACTTAGAGGCTTCGCTCTGCCTCCCAAGATCAACCAACTTGCTCTTCATAATCTAAGCAAGGTCTGAGCTATGTTATTTCTTTGAAAATTTATATTAGAGCTTTTCCAAATCCCTGGCACACACTCTCCATTTAAAACTAACTGTGGAGACCAAAGCCTGTTATATAAGCATCCAAGTCTGCAGCCATGGGCCATATTTCTTCAGCTGCCAGATCACATGACTGATAACAAAGCCAAGATAAAGGTAATAATTTTTTAAAAAATTTTTTCTAGAAGAAAAAAGCCCTGCATATTTGAAAAAATAAAAAGATTAGAGTCATTCCTATCAGAAGCTCTTCTAAGTGGTTATTCCTCAAAATTGAAACAAAAATAAATTTAACTTTAAAACAAGCCACACCTACAGTGGCCACTGTGGGTTGCTTCCTAACGTTGATTTCCCTTTCTCCCTCTTTAAGGAACTTCTGTTGTCCGAAACTATTCACCCCGTTCATCCCCAAGGCAGAGTTTGAGTCAATCCTCATGGCATTTCTCCCGGGACTATTATTGACCCAGGGATGAGCATGTGACCTAATGTACCCAATCACACTAAAGGGAAGAACTTATTTTCTGGGAAAGGGAAACATACCACCCCAGTGGCTATTGGCAGCCATCTTGCAACCATGAGGGACACCAGCCTGAAGAGCATAAAGAGTTTAGGGAGATGGAAAGGACCTGTGTGTTTGGTGATAGTTTAGTAACTGAGTCAGTCAATCAGGGATCAACCTAACTCTGTACTTTTTATTCTGTGACATACAAAGCACCTCTAGCTAAGGCTCTGTGAGACAGGATTCCTGTTGCTTTCTCCAAATGGCGATAACACCAAAGAAGGGGAGGGGGGAATCTGGTGCCATTTCCTTTTTCTTTTCTTTAAAAAGTTTAGTTGTTCTTTTGTTGTTTTTTAGGAAACAGCCTCTTACTATGTTGCCCACACTGGAGTGCAGTGGCTATTCACAGGCACAATCGTAGCACACTACAGCCTCAAACTCCTGGGTTCAAGCTATGCCCTGTTATGCTTTAGCCTTTGCATAGCTGGGACTACAGGTGCAAGCCACTGTGTCCAGCTCTGGCATCATTTTTCTGACCTACAAATTACATTTTAAAAGGTTTCTTGGTTTAGTGGCTCATGCCTGTAATCGCAGCACTTTGGGAGGCTGAGGTGGCAGATTGCTTGAGCCCAGGAGTTTGAGACCAGCCTAGGCAACATGGTGGAACCCCATCTCTATAAAAAATACAAAAATTAGCCAGGCATGGTGGTGCATGTCTGTAGTCCCAGCTACTCAGGAGGCTGAAGCAGGAGGATCGCTTGAGCCTGGGAGGTGGAGACTGCAGTGAGCCATGTTTGCACCACTGCACTCCAGCCTGGGCAACAGAGCAAGACCCTGTCTCCAAAAAAAAAAAAGGTTTCTTCTTTCCTTTACTGTAATGGTTGCACTGTCCATTCACTGTATCTACATGCATTTTTATAGCTGAGTACATTTTTCCAGGTTTTGTAGGAATTTTAATGGGTTTAAGCCTAGTGATTAAACAGACATTATTAACTGGCTGCTACCACACAAAGTTGAAGAGAAGCAAACTCAGCTCTGAGGGTACTGAGCCCCTGCCAGTGCCTATAATCAAGATGCTAGAGATTATAACAATTGACAATGGTAGTCCCTGTGTGTGCTTGTGGATTTACCTTCTGGTGAGGGGAGGAAGACAGTCAACAGGAACAACAGATGGTTTAGATAGTAACAACTGCCCAGAAAGCACTTGCAGGGAGGGCAGGGCTTGCTTTAAATTGAGTTACCAGGAATGGCCTTTGCAAGGAGGTGACATTGAAAGCTGAGATCAGAACAAGGTGGGAGTCAAATCTGGGGGAAGAAGAAAGGAAAGAATAAACCTCGCATGTTTCAGTACCCTCAATAAATTCTGGTTTATTAGAAGGTGCCAAGAGATGGAGAGGGTGGAGGGAAATGGGGTTGGCAGGTGGGCAGTAGCCTAGACATTTGGGCCCTATAGGCCAAGGAAAGTGGATCTACATTTTATTTTAAGTCAGGGATTCTTACTTGTTTCTGTGTCATGTACTTCCCGGGCAGCCTGCTGAACCCTGTGGACCTCTGCTTGCAAAATGTTTTTAAATGGTAAAGACAAAAAAAAAAAAAAAAAAAAAAAGTAGAATTATGAAAGACCAAGGATAGGGCTGTGGGGGCAGGGAGATTATGGGAGTGGTTTATCCTGCCAGGGAGGAGTATTTTTATCATGGGCATTGTTTAGAGTTACCAGCTTATAGTGATCATAGAAGAATAGACTTAGGTTGATTGTATTATTGTTTTGTTTTGTTTTTTTGAGACAGAGCCTCGCTCTGTCACCCAGGCTGGAGTGCAGTAGGCAATCTCAGCTCACTGCAAGCTCCACCTCCCAGGTTCACACCATTCTCCTGCCTCAGCCTCCAGAGTAGCTGGGACTACAGGCGCCCACCACCACGCCCGGCTAATTTTTTGTATTTTTTTAGTAGAGACAGGGTTTCATCGTGTTAGCCAGGATGGTCTCGATCTCCTGACCTCGTGATCCACCTGCCTCAGCCTCCCAAAGAGCTGGGATTACAGGCGTGAGCCACTGTGCCCGGCCTGTATTATTGTTTTTAAATAATAAAACCATACCACCTTGTTGCCTAAATCCAGGGAAGACTGCGCCCACATCCCTCTTGCCACCCCCGTGGTACACCGTTTTTTTTTTTGGAGATAGGGTCTCACTCTGTCACCCAGGCTGGAGTGCAGTGGTGCAATTTCAGCTCCCTGCAACTTCCACCTCCCAGGCTGAAGCGATTCTCCCATCTCAGCCTCCGAGTAGCTGGGACTACAGGCACAAACCACCACACCGGGCTAATTTTTGTTTAAGTAGAGACAGGGTTTTGCCATATTGGTCAGGCTGGTCTCGAACACCTGACCTCAAGGGATCCACCCACCTCAGTCTCCCAAAGTGCTGGGGTTACAGGCATGAGCTACCACGCCCAAACCCCTTGGTACACTTCTGATTAAGAAAACTCATTACATTGAGCTGGGCACGATGGTTCACACACCTGTAATCCCAGCATTTTGGGAGGCTGAGGTGGGTAGATTGCCTGAGCTCAGGAGTTCCAGACCAGCCTGGGTAACATGGCAAAACCCTGTCTCTATTACAAATACAAAAATTAGCCAGTCTCATAATCTGGTCTCAAGATAAATAGATAGACAGACAGACAGAAATTAAAATAAATAATTTAATTTAAAATAAAATGTAGTTTGCAACATAAAAAACTAATTTATCAAATGACTTCTTTGTTCATATTTATTTCATTTTATTTTATTTTTTTAGAGACAGAGTCCTACTCTGTCACCCAGGATGGAGTATAGTGGTAGGATCATGGCTCACTGCAGCCTCAAATTCCTGGGCTCACATGATCCTCTGCCTGAGCCTCCTCAGTGGTGTGCTGAGACTACAGGCATGCACAATCATGCCCAGCTGATTTTATAATTTTTTTATAGAGATGGGGGTCTCACTATGTTGCCCAGGCTGGTCTCTAGGTCCTGGCCTCAAGCAGTCCTTCCACCTCAGCCTCCCAAAGTGTGAGCCACTGTGTCTGGCCTGTTTATACTTTATTTTATTTTATTTTATTTTGAGACGGAGTCTCGCTCTGTCGCCCAGGCTGGAGTGCAGTGGCCGGATCTCAGCTCACTGCAAGCTCCGCCTCCCGGGTTTATGCCATTCTCCTGCCTCAGCCTCCCGAGTAGCTGGGACTACAGGTGCCCACCACCTCGCCCGGCTAGTTTTTTGTATTTTTTAGTAGAGACGGGGTTTCACCTTATTAGCCAGGATGGTCTCGATCTCCTGACCTCGTGATCCGCCCATCTCGGCCTCCCAAAGTGCTGGGATTACAGGCTTGAGCCACCGCGTCCAGCTGTTTATACTTTAAATAACAGATATGGTGGCAGATCTAACCACTACTGTCATTTTGAATAATCAAATGGGCATACAAAATATTCTGAGATATATGCAACCAGTATAATATGAAGAGAAAATCACAGTGGGTTCTTTTGGTGACAAAGTCACAAGTAACTGCTGATATTGCTGTGGTTTTTTTGTCCTCATTTATAGAAAGGAAATGTAAATTTCAGTTGGAGGTTAGTGAAAATACAGATGTAATTTTTTTTTTCCAATCCAAATTTACGGACCCCATGGAAGCTCCTGGAAGTCACAGGCGAGTTTGACTAAGGAGTGTAATGTAATCTGATTTATGTTTCTAAAAAGATCTGCCTAATGGATGGTGGGGGATGAGGTGATTAAAACGTGCCAAGTTCATTTCCTGCTCAGAAGCTGGCAATGGTCAGCTGGAAGGAAGAGCAACGACAGGGTTTCTTTTGAATCATGCCTATTAAAGAGCAGAGAAGATCTGCCTTTATGAGTGGTCTCTGGGCCCACAATGAAAAGGCAATGCGGCAGAAATAAAGCACCTCCAGTCCCCTGCTGCAGGGAAAGGAGAGGAGATTCAGGGCCAGGACAGGCCCCTGTGCAAATCTGCAAAGGCTTAGAGAAAAGAAACTATGTCAGCCTTAGCTTCCTGTAAGACAAGTGTGATAAGCACCTCTCAGGCTTGTTATGCAGGCAGAGGGGCTGCTGCAGTATGAAGCACCTATTACCAGTGAGTGGTGGTCAGTGCCAGGGTGGTATCTTCCCTTTTGGTGCCTTCTGCCTGGGACTTTGGCCATTAACTTCAGAGTGGGGTGGGACATGGAGGAGTCTTAGGGGCCATCTCACTTTGAAGAAGTCAAGGGACAGCCTTAGATTGTCTAGAAAGCTTGGGGCTGGAAGGAACTGGAACCCAATCTGTCATCTAGGTTTGGTAGAAAATCAACACAAGCTCCTTAAATGCTCAACATTTAAAACCTAGATTGCCCAGGTGAAAGCATGCAAAAGAAACAGTCTTCCTAGCAGAAAAAGCAAGGAAATTTGAGCCCAGTGGAGGTTTGGGGGCAGTGGCTAAAGCAGAGGCTTCAAAGTTCCCTGAGCCCCGGATTTTCTCTCTTGATACATTTACAGAAGGGGCTATGGATCTCCCACTTCTTAATGGAATCTGAGTATAAAATGTACAAGGGCCTGGGGAATGAGGGCTGGGGTCAGAAAGGCCTAGATCTGCTAGGCCCTCAAGAGGCTGCTCAGAGCCTTGCAGGGAGCAAAGAGTAGAGTCTGCCACTGCCAAATCCCAAAGCTCCTGCTGGAAGCATCCCCTCTCCCCACAAAGCTATAGAATGTACCTCAGACTCTTCCTCCTTTCTCTCTTCTAAAAGTGAATGAAGCCTTCTAACCTGTCGGGTTTTTTTTTTTTTTTTTTTTTTTAACTCTCTCTCTTCCAAATGTCTTCAATCTAATAAGCAGCAGCTCTACTTTCACTGGTCTATACCTATAATAGTTCCCAAATGATCCCCAAAACTTATACACAGCAACAGAGTGCACTAAAAAAATGGGGTTATCTCTGGCCAATCTGATACAAAGGCAAAAACACAGATTCTAATCCACAGCTTAAAATGAAGGAGCAAATGAAAGAGTAAGCCTCTGACCCTCCTCACTCACCTACCTTTTGGGATTTTAAAAGGAATGGTACGGAGGCAAAGGCATGGTGAGGGGAGTGGGGGTGGCGAGCAGGAGCGGACTGCCCTTCTGTAAGTGTGAGAGATGCAACAAAAAACCTTGCAGATGACCTCAGAACCACCCAAGAACCTCTCTACTCCACAAATCACCCCACTCCAACGCCCACTGGTTCTGCAGGACCCAGGTCTGCTGAACAGCCAACACCAAAACACTTTAAGAGGATGGGGAAATACTCTTTCCCTGAATCCCTGCTCTTGTTCCAATGGCTAAACAAAAAGCTTTTATCAGGATTATTTCACTGGGCAACATGGCACAAAGAAAGCAGTCCATTTGCAGTCTGAAGGTCAACAGGGCCGCTCTTGTTTCAATGTGTTGCTTCTCTATGAGGCTAAGGCTGAATCTGGGCCCCCCTCCCCTGGGAGCCCCCATGCCAATGTGCATTCCCTTAAAGTCACACAGGATGAGGCTGCTGCAGGCAGCTGACTGAGACTGACCAGCAAATTACACCTCTTGCCTTCCCCTTGACCCTGCCATTAGATTTTTTATTTTTTTAAGGTCAATGAAAATGCTATCGACACTCCTCCATTGGAAAATGTTTGTGGTTGCAGCTGAGCATGCCTGTTACAACTGCTGACAAAGGATTCCCAACTCACAGGACACAAGAGTCAAATGCACCCCCTTAGCAAAACCTCCCCTAGCTTTTTCCACTTCATTTAGGCTGTGTACCCTGGGCTGATTCATTAGAATTCTTACATTCACTCCTACTCATTTGAAGAGTTTGGTTTTGTTTTTCTAGTGACTCACATCTGGTGTGCTTTAAAAAGGCAACCTAATTAAAGAACAGTCTTGTTTGCTATAAATGAAATCTAAGTGTATACAGTGGTGCCCCCCTAACCACGTCTTCTAATGTCCAAAGAGTTAGAGAGAAGGACTTGAAGAAAGATGGTTGTGTGAGTAAATCCAGATACCGATCTCCTAGTATTAAACCAACACATTTACCTTTTTTTTTTTTTTTTTTTTGAGACAGAGTCTCACTCTGTTCCCCAGGCTGGAGTGCAGTGGAGCAATCTCGGCTCACTGTAACCTCTGTCTCCCATGTTCAAGCAGTTCTCATGCCTCAGCCTTCCGAGTTAGCTGGGATTATAGGTGTGTGCCACCACACCCAGATAATTTTTTTTTTTTTTTTTTTTGAGACATTGTCTTATTGTGTCACCCAGGCTGGAGTGTAGTGGCACAATCTTGGCTCACTGCAACCTCTGCCTCCCAGGTTCAAGCGATCCTCTCACCTCAGCCTCGCGAGGAGCTGGGATTACAGGTGTGCGCCACCATGCCTGGCTAATTTTCATATTTTTAGTATAGACAGGGTTTTGCCATGTTGGCCAGGCTGGTCTTGAACTCCAGACCTCAAGCAATCTACCCACCTTGGCCTCCCAAAGCACTGGGATTACAGGTGTGAGCCACCACACCTGGCCATATTTGTATTATTTAGTAGAGATACGGTTTCTTCATGTTGGCCAGGCTGGTCTTGAACTCCTGGCCTCAAGTGATCTACCCGCCACAGCCTCCCAAAGTGCTGGGATTACAGGTGTGAACCACCGTGCCTGGCCCACATTTACCTTTTAGTCATCTGCCTAAAAAACCGATAGTACCCAAAACATCATGAACCTAGGGAATTTGGCACTGGAAAGGACATAATTCATCTATATTATTTTATATTTGTGGAAACTGAGGCCCAGAGAGGTGAAGCAACACATACAAGGTCTGATAGCTATACGAAGACAGAAGGTAAAATAAAACCTATATCCTCTAACCCATGCCAAGAAGGGAAACATTTACTAAGTGCCCACTCAAGACCAGACAGTAAAGACACAAAACTATATACGTCTCTCAAACTTGTCTGCCCTACAGACAGCTAAGCCAGGACACCACCATCTCTCATCAGGAGACTAAGGCAGCCTTCTACTCATCATCCACATCTACCCTTGGTTTCATAATCAACCAGAGGAATGAAAGCACATATGACACCCTTGCCTAACACATCCCCTCCCTAGTGACTCCATACTGTTCTTAGTATAAAGATGCAAATCTTGAGCATAGCCTTTGAGGCTATGCATGGTCTGGTTCCTGTCAACTACTCCAGTCTCACCATCTCCCACCTACCAGCTGCAGTTGCCTTCAAAGCAGCATGTTCCATCCTGCCACAGGGCCCTTGCACATGCTGATCCCATGGTCACAGCTCTTTCACTCAGCTCTTTGACCTAGTTAACATCTTTCCTTCTTTCAGCTTTCACTTTCCCAGAAAAGGCTTCCTTGGCCTTTCATGACTAGGTCAAGGTCCCTGGTTAAATGCCCTAACAGCAACGTGTCTCTCTTGCCTTCAAAGCTGTTGTTTTCATTTGTTATTATATTCTTGTTACTGTGATTATTAACATCTGCCTCCATAATTGTACTGTAAGTCACCAGAACCTTGCCTGGTTTGCTCACCATGTTATTCTCTTACCACCAATTAACACAGTGTGACTATAGGAGATGCTCAGTTAATGTGAATATCAATGAAAGAATGAGGAAAGAATAAAAGAATACATGTACGGTCCTTGAGGACCTTACAGTCTAGAAATGGTCTTCCAAGTCACCTGTAAATCAGGAAGCTATTCAATGCTCAATGCCATTTAACATAGACCTGCCTCAGAGAGAGTGTCTTGATATCCCTCTCTTCAGTCATCATATTACATATAATAAAATTTCAAAGTTTACTCAGCAAAATGTCACCCTTTTGTCAAGAACATGAGACCTTCAGTCAAACATAAGCCCCCAAACTAAACAAAGCCTCCAAGGTCCCAAAGGCAATTTTGTTCTTTACTGTGGTTTCTTGGGAGCCCATTAATCATTCCCTTTATTATATAAAACACAGCAATAACCCTCCCTTCATACCATCCCTATTTTCAGACACATTCTTCATGAGTTGCCAGAAGCTGGTTCACTCCTCATTTCAGGCACTCCTCCACTTCCCTGTGGGGATGGCGAGCACATGGCAGGCCTATTTCCACAACCTGACAATATTTAAATGAAATCACAGCCTCAATTTCTGGTTGTATTAGAGAGGGAACATTATCAAGGCACATAGCAAAACTTAAACAGCAACCTAGAAGATAACACACTACCTCAGTGCACGGATTGGTTAGAAAGGAGAATGATTCCGCTACAGCAGACACAGCAGAGCAAAGCAAAATACAGCAGATTGTCAACAGCTATGAGAAATACACATCAGAAACTTGCTTATAATGAAACCTCTTTTTCTATGTGAAGGCAAAACCACATGAAATATCAAATGTAAAGGAAGATAATTTATAATTTTTTAAAGCCATGTCTTTTCAGTTACACATAATATTCAAATTTGTGAAAACTCACTGTATCCAAACCATGTTAAAAAAGATGTTTTTAAAAGGGTTTTCTCTCCTCTATGGAAGTTAGTAAATTACTGTGGCTTTAATGACATTTAGGCAGGTGGTTAGTAAGGTATGATCTGTGAGCTTAGACATTGTTATGAACAGATTATTTGTGTACCCCTGAAATTCATATGTTGAAATTCTACCATTAATGTAATGGTATTAGGAGGCGGGGCTCTTGGGAAGTATGTAGGTCATGAGAGTGGCACACTCTACAAACCAGAAGAGGGCCCTCACCAGAGCTAGAACCCTGATCTCACACTTCTAGCCTTCAAAACTGTGAGAAATCAATTTCTGTTGTTTATAAGCCACCCGGGCTATAGTATTTTGTTATAGCAGCCCAAAGTAAGACAGACATCCTGTTCAAAGTGCAGTCACCTCTGTTAGCCGTAGGTGAAGCATTTGCCTTTTGGGTTATGTGCAAATAAAAAAAGGGAGGGAGGGAGGGAGGGAGGGAGGGAAGGAAGGAAGGAAGGAAGGAAGGAAGGAAGGAAGGAAGGAAGGA
>NC_045435.1:79545671-79563610 GCF_002776525.5 Piliocolobus tephrosceles | reverse complement strand
GGAAGGAAGGAAGGAAGGAAGGAAGGAAGGAAGGAAGGAAGGAAGGAAGGAAGGAAGGAAGGAAGGAAGAAAGAAATCAGCCAAGTGTGGTGGCCTGCACCTGTGGTCCCAGCTACTCAGAAGGCTGAAAGGTAGGATGATCACTTGAGCCCAGAAGGTCAAGGCTGCAGTGAGCTGTGATCATGCCATTGTACTCCAGCCTGGATGGCAGAGTGAGATCCTGTTTCAAAACACAAAACAAAACAAAATAAAACAAACCCCACTTTTCTTTATTAGCATGATTAAGCTGAGTAGATCATCAGGTCCATTTTTAGGTCCATTCAGCACCTCCTGTTTAGTTTTTCCCTGTCTTGGAAGCTTATAATCAATAAAAGGTATTTTCAACCAAAACCTTATTTACCTTTTCCAAGTGAAATAAGCTAAACACGCAGGGCAAAAGGGAGACTAAAGATGGTGGGCTAGTATGACCAGTGCCCTGTGTCACATTCCTAGGGGAGGCTGCTCCACTCACCCTGGAGGGAAAGTAGGGAAGCATTCCACCTTGTCCAGCAGGGAGAACCTGGCACATTCCTAGCTCCAACAATGCTGGGTCTCCTCGAAGTGGCTCCTGTATTTTTCTCACAATATTGAGAATGCTGAAGCGGCAAGGCTTACTCATATTTCAATGTAACAGCCAGAACATATTCTGGATGAGATACAAAAGATGTACTGGTACTTTGCCGTTTCTATATCATCTAGAATACACTCCTTTCCACAAGCTTGGATAAACAAGCAATGTATGCTGACTGATAACTCCTTACAAGCATCTTTCATTCTGTAACCACATGGTGGGCACGAGGCATAGTGTTGTGCACTCAATAAACACCCGTTAAGTGGAAAGGAATTGAGACTTAAAAGTGCGATGTTTTTCATTTTAACAGAAAATTTCCATTCCTATCATGATCCTGAGAGATCTTTCCATACCAACTGAGTTAAATGTGAAAGCACTGGTGTTAACAATTCCACATCCATATGAGATCATGTGTACATTTCACATTCCTTCTATCCTCTTGTCTTAAGCCTGACTTATTTACTAGCTCATAAAAGCCTGGCATTATTTTCACCTATTTTGCTTTGTATATCACAAGGTCTCTTCAGGTAGACCCTGATTTTGCCTTTTGTTTTACTTGTTTTCTTTAAAAATGAGAGAAGGCAAATATGTATATAGAGGAAGACATGTTCTTAAAATGTTGCCAAGATAAATCCAGTTCATGTTTACAGTAACCTTCCAAAGACAGCATGTAACATATGAACAACCAAGTGGCCACTCAATCATTTATCCAACAAATGTTTATTGGACACACAATGCCAGATACTGTCCCAGATGTTGATAATATGGCAAAAACAACAAAATAAACATTATATTCTACTTTGAAGAGAAAAATATAATAAATTTTTAAGATACATAATATGACAGGTGATGATAAAGGCTATGAAGAAAAAATAAAGTCAGATAAGAAGAGAAGGGAGTGCCATGAGGAATTAAAATGCTATTTTTTTTTTTTTTTTTTTTTTTGAGACAAGGTCTTGCCCTGTCACCCAGGCTGGAGTGCAGTGGAGAACTCATGGCTCACTGCAGCCTTAACCTCCTGGGCTCAAGCAGTCCTCCTGCTTCAGCCTCCCAAGTAGCTAGGACCACAGGCACACCACCATGCCCGGATAATTTTCATATTTTTCATAGAGACAGGGTTTCGCTGTGTTGCCCAGGTTGGTCTCGAGTTCTTGGGCTCAAGCAATCCTCCTGCCTCAGCCTCCCAAAGTGCTGGGATTACAAGTGTAAGCTACCATGCCCAGTCTGGAAATACTATTTCACATAGCAGGACAGAGGAATTCTAAGAACATCTGAGCAGAGAACTGAAGGAAAATGAGGAAGACCAGGTTGGAAGGCCCTAGACATCCAGCCACTGTGGAGATGAAGAGGGCATGACCATCTGGAGGAGGTGATAATGGCTTGAATCTGGCTGTATTTATCAAACCATCACCCCATTGATCACATCTGCTTGGATATGAATGAAACTTTACAGAATAAAATCAATAGCAGAGGCATTTTCTTAAATACTACTAATAACAATTTACAGAAGTGGCTCATTTAAAACAACCTCGTTCTCCCTAAAATGGAACAGTACCCCACAACCACTCCACATGAACAAAATGAAAGGTCCTCTCTAGATGTAAAAAATCCTAGCGATGTTTCTTTGAAACTCAATGCTTCTAGAGCTTAATGCCTAACTGTAAGGAGAGCACAGATGCAAAGCCCACCACAAAGTATAATTTCTCAAGGTTGGTTTTTACATAAAATAAAGTGAAGCACCTTCCTGACTGAACCTTCGAGTTAACCAGCTAAAAGCAAATACGTTAATTTCAAGGATATTCTTTTTTTCTCTCTTTTTTTCTTTTTCGAGACAGAGTCTCACTCTGTTGCCCAGGCTGGAGTGCAGTATGGTGCGATCTCGGCTCACTGCAGCCTCCACCCGCCAGGTTCAAGCAAGTCTCCTGCCTCAGTCTCCCAAGTAGCTGGGATTACAGGCGCCTGCCACCATACCACGCTAATTTTTGTATTTTTAGTAGCAATGGGGTTTCACCATGTTGGCCAGGCTGGTCTCGAACTCCTGGCGTCAGGTGATCTGCCTGCCTCAGCCTCCCAAAGTGCTGGGATTACACTGCGCCCGGCCAATTTCGAGGATATTCTAAGAGAGAAAAAAATTACCAGAAAAGAATCTATAGTAAAATTTCTTTCAAAACCAACTAAGAGTCAAAATTGCTCCCTTAGAGAAAGGAGAAAAACAACCATGGGTACAGCTTAGATGTGCCTTCTCTGTGCTTGGTTAACTTGTTTCAGAAGCAAGAGTGCAACCCCCGCTTGTCTGCGATGAATGAGTCTTAAGTTTAGCTTCTTTCAGTGGCCCGTGTATGACGTATGGCAGAGCTCAGTAAATGCCAGTTGATTGAATTAGTGGATGCACTGACTGAATGCACTAAAGAATGAACAAATTAACTCATTAATTCTAAAATAATACATATTTTCTTCAATGGAATTTATATAGAGCTGGCCAGCAAAACCATCCCTTTCCTCTGCCAAATAAAGACAAAGACTCTTTAGATTTATTGATTTTAGTGCTGAGTAGAGGATTCCAGTTTTGGAAATTGATATTTTGAGGTACGTGAGGAGTTAAAAAAAAAAAAAAGTTCCATTTACAGTATTATAAGGGGAAAAGGTCAGTCTGTTGGGAACAAACCCATTCAGGTTTCCCTGCAGGATTGCTAAGGAGTTAATCCAAACCTGGCATTGTGACCACTGAAGATAAGCCCATGATTTGTTTTCAAACGTTTCACCTTCAATACCAGCCATGAATGTTATGCTTATAGAGAAACCACCTGCTCATACTGAGTCAGTTCTCTCCATAAAATGATCAGCACATAGCAGGGTAAGTTAAACAGCAGGGTAGAGGAAGACACACAAACCACGAGAATTCTCCTGGTTACTTCATTCTTTTAACATTTCTCTGAAGTTACCCAAGAATTTCAGTGTCCGTCAAGTAATGTAAAATTCTATGCATGGTAAGGTCAAGGGCAAAAGTCAACACATCTCCTTCTCTTCACAGAGAACAGGTATCAGACACAATTGAGAAAAGTAAGAAAAACAGAAAAACAGCTTCTGCAATTGAAACCAGGAATATATAACCAGATCAAAGATGAGGCTTCATATAATTACTTAAGTCATTTAGGGGTAAACTCAATTAGCTGGGCATGGAAGTCCAGATGAAACTTCCTAACCAATATTATTTCCATAATTTTCAGATGGACAGACCCAGGCTACAGCCTAGAAAAAAAAATCAGAAACAAAAGTATTATTTTCTAGTAACTTCTTACTGCAAAAATCTCATCAAAATAGTATTAATGATAAACTGAAAACATTTTAAGACAGTTGAAAGGTAAACCTTGTCAATATAACATTCTTTAAATTCACAACTACAATTTATATATATATATATATATATATTTGTTTTTTTAATTATGGATTACATAGAAGGAATATACTTCTGGATATATAAGTTTAAGAGTTGCAAACACTGTTATTTAAATGGAGTGTACCTTACTACTTGCTCTGGGGTGTAGAGACAGTCATTGTTTGTTATTGGGAAGTACTGGACACAACAAAAATGTTTCTCAATGGAGAACTGCGTTAAAAATAAACTATACCCATCTGTTTTATGCAATAATAAGCAGCAGTTTCAAAGAATAAGATAGAGCTTACACTAAATTAATGGATAAACAAACTGTGGGACATCTATACAATAAAATATTTTTCAGTGATAAAAAAGTAGTGAATTACCAAGTCGTGAAAAGACATGGAAAAATCATAAATGCATATTACTAAGTTAAAGAAGCCAATCTGAAAAGGCTATATACTGTATGCTTCCAACTATATGGAATTCTGCAAAAGGCAAAACTATGGAGAGAGTAAAGAGATCAGTGCCAGAGGTTAGTGAGGAAGGGGAGATGAATAGGTGGAACAGAGGATTTTCAGGGTTGTGAAAGTATTCTGTATGAAACCATAATGGCGGATACATGTCATTACAATTTTGCACAAACCCATGGAATGTACAAAACCATGAGTGGACTCTAATGGAAACTATGAACTTTGGTTGAAAGATGATGTCTCAATGGAAGTTCATCAATTGTGAAAAATGTTGGAAACTGTTGAAAATGTTGGAAACTGATGGAAACTGTTGAAACGGGAAGACTACGTATATATCGATTTAGGGGCATAAGGGAATGCTCTGTACTTTCCACCTAATTTTGCTGTGAACCTAAAACTGCTCTGAAGAAAAAGTGAAGTCTACCCTATATAGAAGAAAAACTTAAAGATAAGGCATTCCTCCTTTTGCTTTCTGAGGATGCCCTATTCTGTAACTGAATAGCTTTCAATATACTATCTCTTCTCACAGCCATAAATAAATGAATAAAATCTATTTAAGAGGGGAAAAAAAGCAAGTTGAAAATTAAAATAGAAACAATGACAACATGTCCTCAGAAAGCCATCACAAACTAATTTTTACATATCTATTTATCTCTCTATCTAACTCTATCTAAATATCAGGAAGGAGACAGTAAACTGATCAATATACCTGAGGAGGTAAAGTGGGACTGGGGCATTGTTAGCTCTCTATCTGCTGTTTGATTTTTAAATGATAAGACTGTATACAGTGTTACTTGTATAATTAAAAATAAAATCGTTTTTCTCTTTAAAATATTCACTTTATATTTTATGCTAAAGAATTTGACAGTAAATTAAAGATATCAAGACATTTTACCCCTAAACACTTCCATATTCATCTCTAAAAAATAAAACATCTTTCTATCCCCAAATTATTTTTTCAACAGTAGAAGAAGCAGAAAAGATTTTCTACTAAAATACTGAGGTGGCTCAAGTTACCTATTTCAAAAAGCAATGTGTAGATGGGCAGATGAAGCATAAAAAACTAAAAACTAAAAACAAAAACAAACAAACAAAAGATTTAAAAAAGCAATGTGAAGGACCAGTAAGCTAAACTGTTCTCAAGGAAAAATCTAAACACCAAGTGCTGAGAACTGATTTCATGACTATTACATGGTCTTCCTAAAAACAACTTATATAATGTTTTACATTCTTATCTTTACTAACACTAACAATCTCATATACCAACAGGTCAAAATCTATTATACTTGTATTTTTTGCAGTCATTTGTATTACAAATGTAATGTAATAGAAAAGCTTATTATAACAGATTGTCTTAAGCAGAGATTCATAATCTAGAATTCTCACACCCTCAAGGGTTCACTGAATAAAATTCAGAGCATCTTCAAGCTTGGATGGAAAAATGAGATACATCTTTATTTTCACCAATGATTGAAATTTAGTATTTCTTTCCAGTAGGAATGGCGACTACACATCACAGAAGCATTCTCAGACCTGTGACTGTCAACATAGAAATCACTATATTTTCAAATGACAGTGTAGTTGGTGTAGGTATTTCAAAATATCATTTATTCTTATTCTTATCATATCACTGAAGGTGTATTAGTTATTAGACTTGTTGCCAGATGTTACTTAATGCATTAAGAAGCACATGCTCTAACCATAAATTTGTTTTTAAACGTTTTTATAACTATATTTCAACATAACTGGTTTGCTGTAACCTTGTGAATTTTGCTTTGGGCACATATAAACAGTCTTTGTGGGGAAAGGGGTGTTCACAGGTTTTGCAAAATACCAAAGCTCAGGAATCCCTAGAACTTAATCTCCTCATCCCCACAATTCCATTCTCCCAATCTAAGGACTATCCACAATACAGTGTATGCTCTTCCATACTTCTTCCTTTATATAGATAAATGCATATAAACATATAGGAGCATAACATATATAGCATGTGTTCTGTAACTGCATTTTACACTTACATTCTCAATGCATGTACAAGTCTATATAATTTGGATATTCATGCTGTTTCCAGTTTTGGCTATCATAAACAATGCTGTAATAAAAATCCTTATATGCCTCTTTTCATATACTTTTTATTTTTATTTTTAGATGGAGTCTCGCTATGTCGCCAGGCTGGAGTGCAGTGGCATGGTCTCGGCTCACTGCAATCTCCCACTCCCTGGTTTAAGCGATTCTCCTGCCTCAGTCTCTCGAGTATCTGGGATTGCAGGCATGCACCCCTACACCCAGCTAATTTTTGTATTTTTAGTACAGACGAGGTTTCACCATGTTGGCCAGGCTGATCTCGAACCCCTGACCTTGTAGTCCACCCGCCTCAGCCTCCCAAAGTGCTGGGATTACAGGCGTAAGCCACTGTGCCTGACCTCATATACTGCTTTTTAAAATTACACGATCAATTCTATTTATGGAATACTTGTACTAATAACAAAGACCCCCGAACTTAACAATAAAGTTGATTTTGTATAATAAAATCAATAGCAACAATAGTTTTTTGTTTGTTTGTTTGTTTGTTTTTTGTGCTTATGATAGGCCAGGTACTAAGTACTTTACATAAATTAACTTATTATTTTATTTTATTTGTTTGTTTTTAAACAAAGACAGGATCTTGCTCCGAAACCTAGGCTGCAGTGCAGTGGCATTATCTTAGCTCACTGCAATCTCTGCCTCCTGGGCTCAGGTGATCCTCCCCCCTCAGCCTCCCAAGTAGCTAGGACTACAGGTGCATGCCACCACACTCAGCTAAGTTTTAAATTTATTATTTTTTAAAAACATCAAACAAGTTTTACTTTTCTGCTATGTGGGTTTTTTTTTTTTTTTAACTTTTAAGCTCAGGAGTACATGTGCTGGTTTGTTACATAGGTAAACATGTGTCATGGGGGTTTGTTATACAGATTATTTCAACACCCAAATATTAAGCCTAGTACCCATTAGTTGTTTTTCCTGATCCTCTCCCTCCTCCCTTCTCCCACCCTCCACTCTGATAGCCCAAGTGTATGTTGTTCCCCTCTATGTGTCCATGTGTTCTCATCATTTAGCTCCCACTTATAAGTGAGAACATATAGTATTTGGTTTTCTGTTCCTGCGTTAGTTTGCCAAAGATAATGGCTCCATCCATGTCCCTGCAAAGGACATGATCTCATTCTTTTTTAATGGCCATATAAATTTTTTTTGTAGAGAAGGTCTCCCTATATTGCCCAGGCTGTTCTCGAACTCCTGGGCTCAAGCAATCCTCCAGCCTCAGCCTTCCAAAGTGTTGGGATTATAGGCGTGAGCCACCTCACCTGGCACGAATTAACTCATTTTTATCCTTACAACTTTAACACAGGGCATTGTTACAATTTCAGTTTTACAGGTGAGGAAACTGAGGTACAGAATGATGTTCACTCTCTAACCTCCTGAAGTTTGTAATTCTGGTGATAAATTCCAACAAACAGGTGTTCTGGGGCACAAGCACCCTCATTTAACAAGGGCCCCATCAAGGTCACTTTGAGGGGGAATGAGAAAAGGTGAATATGCTAACTTATACTTTGTTATATCATCCACATCTGAGAGTGTGTCCTGAAGCTCCTTGGAATTTCTTTGTCACTGTGCTTTTCAAGAAGTGAGTCAAAGATAAAAGATCACAGCAACTATCATCTACCACCTAATCTATTAGGCCAAAGGCAAGATGCAATGTGTCTATGTGAACACTCAAAGCACAAGTAAATTTGCCATCAGAGGTGGCAGCATCAGAACAACCATTGGACCAAACATAGGGTGTCTGCTACCTTAGCCCAAACAGTTTCACAGACAGCAAGAATAGACCATAAATTCAAACAAACAAAGAAAAATGACGACAAGTTAAATATAAGCATGTGCTAATGAAGACTCAATCTCAGCTAGATGCCTGGTCTCCTCGGTGATAAGAGCATTATTAACCTCTCCCACATAATTCATCAAGGCCCCATGCTGGCCAGGGCAAGGCTAATCTCCCCAGTTAGCAAGTTCCAGAACAGACCAAGAGAAACAAAACCACAGAAATGGTATCTTTTTTAATTATCTGGACTCTGCTGAGCAGAGATAAAATAAATCTCGCAGCTATTCTGTGCCTGGTTTAACATATCCTGGCAATGAAACACCATTTAGCTTAAATGAGACAGGAAAGCTTTTTTTCCCCTCTTCTATATCAATGCTTGTGCTTTGGGCATGCATACGACAGCATAAATAACTGGAGTGCACAGTTAATGGAAATTTGGGGATGCCTGTCATAAACCTCAAAGCAACTTTGTCAATAAGACCAGCTAGCTGGGCGCGGTGGCTCACGCCTGTAATCCCAGCACTTTGGGAGGCCGAGACGGGCAGATCACGAGGTCAGGAGATCGAGACCATCCTGGCTAACACGGTGAAACCCCATCTCTACTAAAAAAAATACAAAAACTAGCCGGGTGTGGTGGCGGGTGCCTGTAGTCCCAGCTACATGGGAGGCTGAGGCAGGAGAATGGCGTGAACCCGGGAGGTGGAGCTTGCAGTGAGTGGAGATCGAGCCACTGCACTCCAGCCTGGGCAACAGAGGGAGACTCTGTCTCAAAAAAAAAAAAAAAAAAAAAAAAAAGACCAGCTAAAAGCACTAAACATCATCCAGCACTGAAAGCCAGGGAGCCAAAATCTTTCTTCTCCTCTCCTGTCCTGGAGGTGATGTGGGGAGGCTACGGAATCAAACCATCCTGGGCTTAAATTTACAAATGGCTAGAGTAGCATGGCTGTGAGAGACTCATTAGATACATAGTGACAAGAGCAGCTACTGTTGATTTAGTGCTTACTATGTGATGGGCACTGTGCTATTATACATTTTATTATTTAATCCTCATGTTACTGTGACTTTGAATCAATTGTTTATCTCTCTGACTCTCAGTTACCTCATGTGCAAAAAGGGTATGATACATTCCATTGTCACAGGACCATAGTACTGTGAGAATTTAATGAGGTATTTGGAAAGCACAGAGCATATGAATACTTAATTCATATTAGCATGCTATAGTATGCTATTTACTAATATAATAGCTATAATTAGCACTGTGATTGGGAGGACAGGCCTGAGACTCAGATCCAAAAGCTATGGTATTTGCTAGCTGTAAGGCCTCAGGCAAGTTTATAACTTCTATCCACTCCGTTTGCCTCATCTCTAAAGGGATAACATGAGGATTAAATAATAAAATGTATAATAGCATAGTGCCCATCACATAGTAAGCACTAAATCAACAGTAGCTGCTCTTGTCACTATGTATCTAATGAGTCTCTCACAGCCATGCTACATAAGAAAGGACTCTAGCCATTTGGTCCCTTCCTCCCTGAAATTCTGATTAATATTAATCCCAGGAAAACCATGCTAGTAAGAATAATACTGAGCATCTCAGAATACCCATATAAGTAACTCAATCTGAGACTCATTCATTCATTCATTCATTCACCCATCCCAGACATATTTATGGAGCATCTATGATGGACACTATGTATTTGCTTTGAGGGAATTCGCAGGCTATTGGTGAACTTATAAACAGATCACTTCTATACCATGAACTACAAAAAAAAATCAGGAATAGCCTTTTGTACACCCGAGTGAATGAAGTCCAAAAGACTTCCTGGCATCACACATCTGAGAAAAATATGTTCATCTCATCTTCTGCCTTAAATTTTTAAAATTCTATCCCAACCCTCCTTTTTTTGGAAATGCTACTGACTTTTAAACATTCATCTGTCCCTTTCTTTCAATTATTCATACAACAGAAGAAACTTCAAGCATACCTTCATTCAGTGTTAATTCAGCACCTGCTATGGGCAAGGCCCTGTGCCAGGTGTTGGGGATATAACAAGAGTAGAACACAGCCCTCCCTGTGAAGGGCTCACAGCCTGCCTCTGAAGGTGAAATGGAAGCAGGCATCACAGTGCTGGGTGATAAAGACTAGGACAGGGACACAAGCGTGTGAGCATGGGGTAGTGGTGGTAGGGAATGGCTGCAGGGAGAGGTACAAAGGAATCCTGCAAAGTCTGGGAGCCTCTTAGAGGAGAGCTAGATAAGAAGGGTAAGGGAGCACGAGCCAGGTGAAATGCGGGGAGAAGAAGGAACAGCAGGCCTTCCACACACGGGAGAATAGCATGTGCAGAGGCCCAGGGACAAGATGGAGCATGACGAGTTTGAGAAACTGAAAGAAACCCAGCATGGTTGGCCTGCATGTGTAAAAGGTGGAAGGGAGTGGTTCAGGAGGTAGGCAGGCGCCACATGGTGCAAGGCTTTGGAAGCACAGTCTGGGAACCTGGAGGCAGCATGGCATCTTGGAAAGATGCCCCTGGCTGATGCTTAGAGGGCAGACTACAAAGAGGCAGGGAGGCCAGTGAGGAGGCTGCAGAGATGCTGAATACTGCTCAACCTCAATGAGGGTCTTGCAGTCATGTTAGTGAGCTCCAGAAGAGCCTCCTCCACTGTTGGCAGACCATAGCTCAGCTCTTCCTCAACTACTGCCCTTAGGAAGAGAGGGAAGGGGTGAGATGCAAACATTTGCCATGTGGATTTCTGTGTAGATTTCTCAAAAGGGACAGAAGAATCCCAATACAAAGATCTCAAAAGCACTGAGAGCTATGAGCACATTCTTCCCAAGTATTCCTTGCCAGGAGCTTAAACAGGGCTCATCTTGATGGTTGCAAATCAGCAAAATAAAAATGCAGGAAGAATGTGAACTCCAATCCTATCTCACCCCAAGTGATGGTCCAGCCACGTGCTCCCATGGGAAAGCTCCAACAGCATAGAAAAGATGCCCCACCATCAGCTCCATCCACACCAGCTCCATCCCCACCAGTCAAGAGAGGAGTGTGGGCCCTGTCAGGGGCTCTCCTAAAGGGTGGCAGGATGGGTGGAGGGGGGAAGCAAATGTCCCACCTCAAGTCACAGTCTTAGCAAGGGACTGGCCATGTAGTGGGAAGAGAGAAGGACCAGGGAAAGCTGAAAACAATCTCCCACGCCTGTGAGATTCCACACAAGATACTCAACAGCTCTAAACTTCATTTGTACTTCATTGCCAGAAGCAGAGGATAAACCTGTTCACAGATTGTAAAAATATTCATACTCTTTTAGCCAGGAATTTCATATCTCAAACTTTATCCTACTGATAAAAGAGATTACACAAACATGTTCCTGGATGCCCATCAGCATTACTTGTAATAGTGAAAAGTTGGAACTTATCTAAATACCCAGTAAAGGGTCGGTGGAATAGATTTAAATTAACTCATTTGATAAAGTACTCCATTGTCATTAAAAATAATATTCTTACAGAATATTTCATAATATGATGACATGTTCTTAATATAGTATGTGAAAAATTCATGAATAAATTAATTTGTACTATAACCCCTTTCTTTTCTTTTCCTTTTTTTTTTTTTTTTTTTTTTTGAGATAGGGTCTTACTCTGTCACCCAGCCTGGAGTACAGCAGCACATTAACAGCTCACTGCAGCAACCTCCCAGTCTCAATCGATCCTCCCACTTCAGCTTCCCAAGTAGCGGGGACTACAGGCATGCATCACCATACCTGGCTAATTTTTAATTTTTTTGTAGAAACAGGGTCTCCCTGTGTCGCCCAGACTGGTCTTGAACTTCTGGGCTCAAGTGATTCTCTCACCTCAGTCTTCCAAAGTGCTGGGATTATAGGCCTACTGTTTGTGCCTGCCCGATCTCAATTTTTAAAAACTATGTATGCTTATCTAAATTTTAAAAGCATATATATATGTTATTTAGGGATACATATCCATAGCAAATTTATGGACATGCAAAGCAGAAACAAACATCAAACTCCACAAAGCAAAGGTTTTGCAAGGGTCTTTGGCATCACTGTTAAAGGCGTATTTCTTCAGTTGCATTGGTAGCTACATGGGGTTTTCTACTATCTTTATACCATTTGTATGTCTGAAATATTTCATAACGAAAAAAATATAAAGGTTTGTATATAATGACAGGAAGGAAATTCATCAAAATGTAGCTATGGCTTTGAGGTGGGATTGTCAAACTATTGTTCACATTTTCCAGTTTTTCTAGAGAACATATATTCCTTTTTATTTTTATATTACTTTATCATTGGAGGCTATTTTTATTTCCACCCAGAGCTCATTTGTTTTATGAGAAAGAATGTGTAGTGCTGAGCTGTGCTCTGCAGCAGGAGCTCTGGCACCAAGGGCCTTTCCTGTGGTGACATGAGCTACATCGTCTCTCGCCCATTAGAATTTAAACTAGAAAAGTGCTGTGGGGGAGGCAAGCTCCCTGAAACCATCCTACTCATATCCTCTGACGTGAGAGGAGATTCGTAGGTGGCTGCTGGGAGCCTTCTCCACTCGGCAGATTGCTCTCAAAAGTGTACGTTGCTTTTTATTTTCCCTCAGAAATAATTTGTGTTCTAACCCACCAGGAAGTTGGGGGCCCAGTCAGGGGATTGGGTGAGGCGGTGAGGCAGTGAGGCGGTGGGAAAAAATAGTGACCGATTATATCATCAACTAACATTGACTCTCCAGTCAGAATTCATTTTTCAACAAGTGCTGGGAGTGGAGAGTCAGAAAACAATTATTTGGAGATACGTCACCCATCATCAAGCTTTAAGACCCTTCCAGTTTCCTCTGTAACAGAAACCCTTAACATGGGGTCTTGACTGGGATCCATGAATCCCCCGAAATCACACATCAATCTTGTAAAATTTCCTGTGCTATCACCAGATTCCCAAAAGAGTAAGTGATGCATCCCTCCAAACAATCGAGGATCCCTGTTCTGTAAGAATAACGTCAGTCATCCTGAAGGGTGTCTGAGTGATGATAACATCAAACATTCTATAGGGCCACGGAACCAGGCTGCACAGTAAAAGGTGAGTGGCAGGCGGGCAAGCAAGCACAGTTTCATCTGTATTTACGGTCACGCTCCATCTTTCTCATTATCGCCCGAGTTCCGCCTCCTGTCAGATCAGCAGTGGAGACTTTAGATTCTTATAGGAGCACACACCCTATTGTGAACTACGCATGCAAGGGATCTAGGTTTTGGTCCCTTATGAGAGTCTAATGCCTGATGATCTGTCACTACCTCTTGTTACTCCCAGATGGGACTGTGTAGTTGCAGGAAAGCAAGCTCAGGGCTCCCACTGATTCTACATTATGATGAGTTATGTAACTATTTCATTATGTATTACAATGTAATAATAATAGAAATAAAGTACACAATAAATGTAAAGTGCTTGAATCATCCTGAAACCATCCCCTACCCCACCCGGTCAGCGGAAAACTGTCTTCCATGAAACCGGCCCCTGGTGTCAAAAAGGTTGGGGACTGCTGCTATAGGGCACTTACTTTTTAATCAAAGGGGGATTTAGTCTATGTTAATATTTCTCAACTTTAAGTCCTAGAGATATTTCTTTAGAAGAGGTATACATTAGGCGAGTTCACTGTTTCGTTTTGTTTTATAACCCATCAACAGTATTTATCAAGAATCTACTGTGTATCTAGCATTGAGCTGGGACTCAGTGAAAACTTGACTATGATCCCCAAAGACCTGTTCCCTCATCTAGCAATTTCTTGTTCAAAGCACGTATCTGGCAAATGTCTTACGACTTATTAAATGGAATAAAAATTGAAAGTTACTCATATTACTTTCCCAAACCCTCGCATCCTCTGGTATGAGTCAGCCAATGGGACCCACCTTTTTTTTGAAGATACTTTCCACTACACATAGAAACAGTCCGAAAAAAACTTTTCAGTAATACTGCCAGTTAGCTCAGGGATAGTGACTCTATTGGATATCATCATTTAAATGCACAAAGATAAAGTTCCTTTGAGTAGCCTGCAGAGGTCATTTACTT
This sequence comes from Piliocolobus tephrosceles, assembly GCF_002776525.5. NCBI lineage: Eukaryota > Metazoa > Chordata > Mammalia > Primates > Cercopithecidae > Piliocolobus > Piliocolobus tephrosceles. Next base: position 79,549,232 of record NC_045435.1, on the reverse strand, counting down.
ATTAGAGCAATTAATTTATTAGATTCAGATATTCATTTCACCATTGTTGCCTTAATGGCAAAACATCTTCTCCAGTGTGGCTCTATCTATGATTTAATTCCATTCAACTCATCTCTCCAGAGTGCCTACTGGGAGAAAGTTACTTAAATTTAGTCACACTCCCTCCATGGCCACATCTGGATCTGTCACACCCTCTATCATCTCTATATGACTCTAATGGTCAGTGGAATCTGCAAAACAGCAGTTTTCATGTTCCTACAACAGTTTCTAGAATTCTTCCCAACTTCTGCAATAAATGGAGGAAACTCAGCCCTGTTTGCCAAGATTCAGGAAAAATGCCAGGTAAATCAGAAATGAGTCTGTCTAGAGTTGAGTCCCTAAGCATAGGGATCGGCCATGGTGGTGGTAATGGAGTAGATTCATCTTCTATACAAGTCTCTTTACTATGACAAAACATAATATATGAGAAAAAGAAAAAAGAAAACATCATCCGTAGCTGCACAAGGAGAAAAGAAGCCAAATTATCCACAGGCTTGTGACCTTGATGGGAAGTCAAGGCTATTGATAACAATCAAGACAAAAATCAAATTATAATTCATAGTTGTAAACAGTCCTTTAATACAATGTTAGTGGTTCTTCGATAAAAAGCATCTAGAGACATGCCTTCTGGAAAAATGGATATCAATAATATACTTGGGGAAAAATGTAAGACAAGGCATAATCTTAGAAGTGACCTGGATTGAAGTCTTGCCTGAGTCATTACACCTCCAGGGCTTCCACTTCTTTATTTGCAAAGTGAAGGGACTGGAATACATACATGGTGGCTAAGGGCTCTGTAAATTCTGACAGTCTTTAAATTCTGAAAATCTTTAAATTCTAAAAGTAAACTTTCACAAAATTAAAAAGATTCAAACACACAAAAAAATCTTGCTGCTGCTAAGAGAAATTCCATAGACTTCACTTGTCAATAACAAAATATTCAATGAGTAAAGTAAAACCCAGAGGAACATCATCTTTTTGTTCTGTTCACCATGGCAACCTAGTAAACTGGCCCAACTCCGTCAATCTGAGGGTCTAAAGACTGGAACAAACAAACACCATATGGTAAAAGAGATGCTGAAGTACATTAATTAGTGCCAGTTCAAGCTCACTCCATCATGGCTGCTTGCACCACAGAAAACTCTGCAGTAATTAAAAATAGCTTAAAAAACATTGTTCACACTGGTAAACAATGTTATCAGTTGAGTACCTGACAATTCATATCTAATGAGTTTCCTTTTCACAATGGTTTTAGAAGGCCTGATCCCAAACCTTTTTTCTTTTTCTTTTTTAACAAATGAAGAAACAGAGGTTCAGAGAAAGGAAATGACTCATCCAAGGTACACTATTAATTATAGGTAGAGCCAGAACCATGACTCAGTTCTTTATTCCCAGCTTGGAAGGCTTCTCATCTCATAAGAGTAGCTTTCATGGTCTCCATAGAGGAGAGCGAGCAGGGCCTAATGTTACATGGATCCACAGAGCACAGTGGTTAAACCACAGGGACATGCAGATGATGAGTTGACAAGGGGAGCCCAGGGAGGGCCTGAATTCCTACTCCACCTCCCAGGCCCTGGATAATGACGGCATCAGAGGCCAAGGTAGGCTTCCCAATTGCACCAGTGGGGAGACAAGGTGGCCACACAAAGAAAGCTATGAAATTAAGCATCCAAGGGCATGTTCTGAAACAAAGCCAAGGAAGCTTTTCCACCTTGATCATCACCAACAGTCTACTACCAAGACACTTGAGCATCTTCTACAAACTTCTGATTAAAAAAAAAAAAACAATGAGGCAAATATTTAGTGGGTGCCCAGTATGTACAGGTAATGTGTTTAGTATTCTCACTTTTATTATTTTATTTGACCCCCTCCCAAATTTTGTCAGGTTAAGTCTTTTCATCCCTATTTTCCAGACGAGGAAACAGGTAAGGAAAGGTGTCACACAGATGATAAGTACAGAATCTGGACTCAAACTAAGATCTGCTGATCCAAAGCCACTCACTCCACTATGCTGCTGGAGTCTTCTTCTGGCCTTTGGCCCATCCGGCTGCCTGAGCTGGGCCAAGCCACTAACTGCCCTCCAAAGGGGGACAAACATCTCTTCCATCTTCTGGAACCAGCCTCTAAAAGAGCACACTCGTATTTATCTAGATTCTACCCAAATGTACTGAGTTCATAATTCATTTTATGAGAGAAAAGACATAGGCAATAAACAACTTAGCCTGGAAGTTTAAGTTGGCCACATAGTTTTCTCCAGTGAAATAAAATATTTTTCACTTAAAAAAAAACTTTCCCCCAGGTCACAACTTCCATAGTCAGATCCTGTGCCCACTTCAAGCACACAGCATATTATTAACAAATAATCTTCAGAGAAGAGAGATGCTCTCGGCGCCAGCGGGGGTAGAAAGGACTATACTTACACTTATGTCGAGACTGCAAAGGCTAACAGCATCTTCATCTTGGGTGCTCTGTTTCCGTTTTCGCTGCAAAACAAATGAAAAAACAAAGTTCAAAGGTAAGTAGGGGTTATGGCTTTGATTAAGGCAAGAAAAAAGCAATCAAACAGTACATGCAATCCTTATCATTTCCACCATGTTACCCAAAACCTGTAACCAAACTATGTAAATGAACACTTCTTTTTTCTTTTTTTGGAGCTAGAGTCTCTGTTGCATAGGCTGGAGTGCAGTGGTGTGATCTTGGCTCACTGCAACCTCTGCCTCCTAGGTTCAAGTGATTCTCCTGCCTCAGGCTCCTGAGTAGCTGGGATTACAGGCACATGCCACCACACCTGGCTAATTTTTGTATTTTTAGTAGAGACAGGGTTTCACCATGTTGCTCAGGCTGGTCTTGAACTCCTGACCTCGTGATCCACCCGCCTCGGCCTCCCAAAGTGCTAGGATTACAGGCGTGAGCCACTGCGCCCAGCCTGTAAATGAACACTTCTAAGACAGCCTAAGAAATTATGAGAAACTATTAAGCTCTAGGATAATTGGTTTGTGTTACTATTTTTATGTGTGCTGTTATAGTTTGTTTCTTTTTGAGTTCCATTTTTTTCTAAATGTCTCCATATATCAAGGCACAGAAATTTAGATACAAAGTTCAGATTATGACTAACTGGGAAGAGGAGATTAGATTGGAAAGAAAATCTAATTCACTTGAAGACATTCCATTTTTAGAGCTGCTTTGTACTTAAGTAATTTAAACTTTGCTCTAAACCATATCCAGGGTCCTAATGTAATCACAGAACTCTAATGTTGGAAAGAAACTCAGACATCTTCTCCAACTTTCCTGCTTTACAGCCATATGATTTTTAAAAAGTCATTACTGGGACTGAAGATAACTGCATTTGAAGTGAATTTGTAAATTTATGACCACGGCAGTCTGCCAAGTTAGGTGTAAAAAAGTATGTTTTTCTTTCTTTTCTCTTTTTTCTTTTGAGACAGGGTCTCCCTCTGTTGCTGAGGCTGGAGTGCAGTGGTGTGAACACAGGGCACTGCAGAGGCTGGAGTGCAGTGGTGTGAA
>NC_045435.1:79524749-79545661 GCF_002776525.5 Piliocolobus tephrosceles | reverse complement strand
TGGTGTGAACACAGGGCACTGCAGAGGCTGGAGTGCAGTGGTGTGAATACAGTGCACTGCAGTCTTGATCTCTTGGGCTCAATCAATTATCTTGCCTCACTCTCCCAAGTAGCTGGGACCTCAGGAGCACACTCCAACACCGGGCTAATTTTAGTTTTTGTAGAGAGGGGGTCTTGCCATGTTGCCCAGGCTGGTCTCAAACTCCTGGGCTCAAGTGATCCTCCTGCCTTGGCCTCCCAAAATGCTGAGATTATAGGAGTGAACCACTGAGCCTGGCCTTTTTCTTTTCATAAGAAGAAAATAAATTTAATCTACAAGCCACAAAAAAGCTCATCAAAGATACATTCACCTCTCTTCTGCACAGCCAGCTCAACCAACCAGTCAAGTGTTTCTTCAGTCCCTAACCTGTGATTTGCTAGGTCTTCTGATGTTACTTAGAAGAAAGCTACAAGAAGACCAGAATCACCAGCATAGGGTTACAGGAGAGTTTGAAGACATCTGTAGTATTCAATCCCAAAAGAAGTCAGCCTCCTCCTCCTCTAGTGGAACCCTGAGCTTGAACAAAGGCAGAGGCTGGAAAGCAAACAGAAATACTCTTTTCTATATTACTATAATTGTTCTATTATTTTTTTCACTTCAATTTAACAAAGGTTGGTTGAGCATCTACTATGTGCCAGGCCCCCTGTTTGCTCCCAGGAATGCAAATGTCAGCAATTCCCAAGGTTAAGGACCTCACACTCACGTAGGAGAGACAGGCCTATTATGATGAACTATAATGCAATAAGAGCCAAACACCCTAGAGAAAGTCACTTTGATTCTCTGAGTCACCTTTTCTCAACTCTAAGGTGTGAGCAGGGGTGGTGGTGATGGCATTAGCTTCTATTCTCAAAGGAAGAGGAGTATATATAGTAATGCATTTTAGAGCTTAGTAGAGTGCCTAGTACACAGCAGGTGTTCAAAACATGGGTTGGAGGGCTCTGGGAGGACAGTGAGGGAGGTCTTCCCAGAGGATGAGGCATCTGAATAGGCCTAAAAGATGAATAAGGGTTCGTCAGACAAAGATGGGGAACAGATGGGGCCTCTTTTTGCTAAGCAGCTACCTAGGTATTTAAAATCCCAAAGTTCAACATGGTCCTATCCAGAGCAGTGGCGTTCTAAATCTATACATTTTTCCACTGAAACAGTGGTGCAGCATGCAGCAGAATCACCTGAGGAATGATTCAGAGATGCTGATGCCAGGAGCCATCCCCAGGAAAGCTTAATCAGTCCTTTGGGAGGGTGCCCAGCAATCTGCATTAACAAGCTCATCCAGTGACTTTTAGGAAGTCAGATAGTCCACTCAGGGTCCTTGAGGGAAGCCTCGAGAAGATGCTGATCACAACTCCAGGCACAGCTGCCATTTTTGAGGATGCTTCATGTTTGTACAGGGGCCTGATCCTTATTGATTCACCATCCAGGTACAATTAAAAACAGGACTTCAGTGCCAGTGAAACCAATTCACCAGCTTATATTTATATGGTGACTTTTTGAGCCAGATATGGAATGGGATAATTTCCATCCTACAGGTTAATAAACTGAGGTCAGGAGAGAGAAGCAATTTGTTCAAAGTTACATGGTTACAGCATAACACTCTGAATCCAGGATTCTAATTTCTAGGGCAAAGCCTTTTACACACACTATTCAAAGGGTTGGTAGCAAATAGGTTACATCTCACTTGCCAGAATGCCTGATAGTGTCTGCTTCGAGCACTGTATTGAGGACTGCACAGCATAGCAAGCCAGAGAATGCTGTGATCACAATCAGCAACATGTGTTGGGCAATGAATTGAGGCATGGCAGCACAGGTATCCTGCTGCCTAGAGTAACCCCATGCCCTTCCTGAGCTCTACTTCTCCTGCCTTGGGAAGCTACAGGATCACTCAGGATCTTGGGAGGTATCAGGAGGAGGGTAAGACTCTGGGATGTTATCTGTAGAGTAGAAATAATGCCTTCCAGGTTAGGCTGTTGTGAGGATCACAGATATTGGGCAACAACAAGACCTGGCACATAGTAGGTGCACAGTAAGTGGCAGCTCCTGTTATGAATTGCCCAGACCATAGGCTACACCGATACACACTGCAACCTGGTATTATCAGATTATTGAGGTTTATGGTGCTACAGCTCCATTCCTTGAGCTCAATGATTTTGTCAACCTGACATGTTGACAGTAGCCTAGAGGCAAACTGATGCAGCAGAGGGAATAATAAGAGAAGCTCCTCTCCTCACAGGCATCACAGGCATGCAGCCCTCTCCAGACCAATTCAACACACTACCCAGCTTTGGAGTCAAGCCTCATGAGCTCCCCCGACCCAGTTCCTGCCAGATAGTGCCACCTGCTCCAAGTATCAAATCCAGAAGACAAATGGCCTCCAATGGTCTTTTTAATTCAGCCATAGACAGTTAATCTGGGATAGAATGATCTCCTTAAGGAACCCACACATTTTATAAAATAAAAACTGCATGAATTATGAAAATGAATTTTCTTTTCAATTGTCTTACATAGGGAGGTGACTGACCAGTGCTAGCAACAAAAAAAGTAGCCTGAAGTTTAAACTCTGGGCTCAGAACCAAAATTTCACAAACCATCACTTAGTCAATTGTTAATTTGCTCTGTGTTCACTGAGCACTTTGGACAGGCAAGGCCCCATTCTGGGTCCTTGGATATAGCAGTGGATGAGCCAGGCATGTTCCCTGCCCACTAATTTGGAGTAAAAATAAAACAAAGACATTACAGATTGTGATCTCTGTTATGAATGAGTCAGATAAGGTGCTAAGACAGAGGCTAGCGGGGCAGACCCATTTTAGAAAGATAATTTTATTTAACTGTGTTCTGGGTTTTGGTTGACCTCTTCATGAGACATAAGCCCATGAAGGCAGGACTTGGTCAGTCATGCTCACAGTCCCAGAGCCTGGGACAATCCCTGCTACATAGGCAGCTTCCCTTAAAAGAGCATTTCTGGATTTTGTTGATGCTCTTGGTCCTCCTTCCTTTGCTTGTCCTCTTCACCAATTGCCCAACTCCAGAGGGTCACAGGAAGAGAGAACAGAAAGGACCTGGTGAAGAAGGGCATACAGAAGGAAAAGCCACATACAGACATTTCACGTTCTACCCAGGAACTGGGATTTCCAGAATATTGGGATGTTGACCTCATGCCAGTGATCTACAGAGTAGCTCATGGAAGAAATTACCAGTTGGAAATAAGTCATGGAGACATAAACAAATGAGCATCTCAGAAAGCAGAGAGTGCAACGGGATATGGCACTCACTTTGAACTTCACTGGAGCTATTAATAATAATAATTCAGACTAATAATAATGGAAACTTTAGCCTATTGAACACTCACTACATGTCAGGCACAGAGCTAAATCCTTACATGCATGATCTCATTCGATCCCCATAACTACCCCATGAGGTAGATAGATAATGGTATTATCTCCATTCTACAGAGTAGGAGATGAAGCTCAAAAAGGGGCAGGAATTTGTCCAGGGTTTCATGATTAGCAAGTAGCAGAGCCTGGATTCAAATCTGGGTCTATCCTACTTCAAACTATGTGCTTCCCCACCATGCTGTCCTGTCCCAGAGTCTGGGATGGCACATCAGACCTGCACAGAAGGTCTAGGAAGGTGTTGAGCATGAGGAATATGGCAAGAAAATAACCTTTATTCTACTAGAGAGACTGGTCTTCAAGACCACAGCACACATTGTCTAGACCAAATCAATTTTGTGATCCTTTCTAGTTTTAAGAGCTATCAGTGTCTACTATCAGGTAGCAGGCACTGGCGGCAAGCACTGGTGGCAAATAGTTTATATTCTCACTTGCCATCCAGAATGTCTGGTAGTGTCTGTTTGGAGCACTGTATTGAGAAGGACTGCACAGCATAGCAAGCCAGAGAATGTTGTGATCACAATCAGCAACATGTGATGGGGAACGAATTGGGGCACAGCAGCAAGGGCGTCCTGCTGCCTAGAATAACCCCATGCCCTTCCTGAGTTCTGCTTTTCCTGCCTTGGGAGGCTACCGTATTATACCTGGGATCTTGGGAGGTATCAGGAGGAGGTTGAGACTCTGGGATGTTATCTGTAGAGTAGAAATAATGCCTTCCAGGTTAGGCTGTTGTGAGGATCATAGATGTTGGGTGACAAGACCCAGCACATAGTAGATGTACAGTAAGTGGTAGCTCCTGTTATGAATTGCCCACAGGAAGTAAAAAATGCCATTTTACTTCCTCTGCATCAAAAACCACTGATCAGTTACCTGGGGGCATTCCCAGGCAGGAAGGGCACTGTGTGTGAACTGTGCATTTGCACACTTGGTCTGACAGGTTCCCAGTCAATTTGAGGAGCCAAGGACCCACCCTGTTATTATTGTCAAATTTACTGAAGCAAATGCATAGTCCACTTCCCTTTCAACTATGAAAACAAAGCACCTTGGGTGAGCCCAATAATTGTGCTGTAGTCTCTGCTCTCTGATTTCAGCACATAACTTTAACCCCTCAGTGCCCTGTGCTGAGCAGCAGGTCAGTGAGTAATTTCTGAATGGGTGACTAAAAGAAAGAATAAAGGAGGCCAGTGTTTTTGAGGTGACATCTTTTCCTTTCATTAACCACCTGGTGGCAACAGGGCAGCCAAAATTAAATCAAAAACCTCAAAAGTGAAGGTCATTGAAGGCTGAAATTCTTCAACCTCAAATCTCCTTGGAGACAAAACCTGTCCATTCAAGCTAAGATGCTTGTTTTTCAAATAAGAGCTTTTTTTTTTTTTCTTACCAGTGGGGGCATTTATTTTCCTTAAAATGCATAGACATGTTAAAGGAAATTACAGTTGTTTAGACATTGGTCCAAGTGGGACAATGGCCATTTCTACTCCTATGAAAAGGAATGTCAGAAATGTTCAAGGGTGAGGCACATCCCTGACCAATGAATCTATCTATGTACTGCCCTAGGCAACAGCCTGGGGACTCAGTCTCTGTGCTTTAAGAGCAAGTAATCCAAGACTGATAACACCTCAGATGGAAAGGAAACAGCCAGATGAACCAAACCCTAAATGAACTTAATGGGCACCTGACCCCTTGGTCTCAATGCCATGTGCCTATATGGGGGCGGGGAGAAATGCAGTTACAGAGAATTTGTGGGAACAATATACCTGCATGTAGTCTCTAAGTCCTTAGCCTTGCAGGTTATATATTTGCTATAGACACTTTCTAGAAGTGCTCAGGTGCTGGAAAAACCCTCTCATGCTTCTTTAAAAAGCGACCAGGGGGCCAGGCATGGTAGCTCACGCCTGTAATCCCAGCACATTGGGAGGCCGAGGCAGGTGGATCACCTGCGGTCAGGAGTTCGAGACAACAGATTCTCAGAAGAACTGGCCATGGTCCAAGCCTGAATAGTGTATCCTTACCTGGCTTAGCTTCCACCCTCTCCAGACCTCCTTTGAGGTTTTGAGAGAATCACCAGGTACCTTCCAATACAAAACGGGAGGGAAACAGACGCTGGAATTGGGCACCTACTATGAGCCAAGGACTACGCTCTCAGTTTAGTGGACAGTGCCGTTTAAGCTTCTCCTCAGCCTGGTTTAAGTAAGCCTTATGGTGTTCATTTTAACAGAGAAGGACACTGAAGCTCATGAAGGCTTCAGTAACTTGCTCAAGGTCACAAAGTAAGTAAGTGCTGGAGAGAGGATTTTCTCGAGGCCACCCTGACTGCCAAACCACTGACGTCTCTGCATATGATGCTATTTCTCTTTGTACATTGTTTAAAACAATCTGCGTTTCCTTTAAATTAATACATAAAAATAATGTAAAATACATTTAAATATTTGTTTAATGGCCATGGTGGCTCACGCTTGTAATTCCAGCACTTTGGGAGGCCGAGGTGGGCAGATCACCTGAGTTCAGGAGTTTGAGACCAGCCTGGCCAACATGGTGAAACCCCATCGCTACTAAAAATACACAAATTAACCGAGTGTGGTGGCGCGTGCTTGTAATCCCAGCTACCCAGGAGGCTGAAGCAGGAGAATTGCTGGAACCCGCGAAGCAGAGGCTGCAGTGAGCGGAGATTGAACCACTGCACTCCAGCCTGGGTGACAGAGCAAGACTCCTTCTCTAAATAAATAAATAAATAATTGTTTAAAACCATATGTGTTTTAAAACAACATAAAAAGACCCACAAGGCATTTACCCACATACCTCAAAGAAACTAAGAGTATAAATGAGACAGTTCAAAATCCAGCTCCACCTTTGCTACTTGGTGTGACCTTGGGCAAATTACTTCTCTATTCCTTCATTCACTCAACAAATATTTACTGAGCATTTACTATGTGCCAGGCAGGTTCTAGGTGTATGGGATACGTCAGTGTCTATATAAAGCAGTTCTATAAGCTTTGGTTTTCTCCATCATGGGGTTATTTCAAGTATTAAAGGAAATAAAATATTTGAAACAGAGCCAGACATATGGCAAGAGATTTAAAAAATGTATTATTGCTACTGTGGTTATTATCGTAATTATTATTACTACTACTGTCACTGCTGGCATAATGATTTTGTTGTTATTTGATGTTGAGAGTCAGGCAGGGAGGGTATTAGAGATGGGGGGATACTGCAGAATGATGGGCAGGAGACCTGGTATGCTGCCTGACTCTCTCCAACTACCCATGTCCCAGAGGACTATCCACAAACACTCTCTGGATACCTTCAGTCACATTTGCACTGTGTCGTTCCCACTTCTTTCACAGAGACAAGGGCTACTGCAAGCCTGACTTAATTTTAAATGGCCAAGATTGAATTGATTAGTGTCAGAACAACCCTGTTATTTAATCACTGGGCTTTTCTATTTAATAACCAGGTGACCAGAACAGCAAAAACATACTGATTGAGAGAGTGCAGCTCCTGACTTGGCAGCAAATAGTCCCTGATTAGTCATTTGTAATTATTAAATTCAAACCAGATCTTGAACCTTTTTGATTTATTTCTTTGCTGGCAAACAGCTTTGGTGGTTTCAGAGGCTTTGATGCCTTGCCTTTCATCTGCTCTTTCTTTGGGGAAAGATTAGCAAAAGGATTTTGTGTTCTTGTACTTGCCCTTAGCTGGAACTTGACTTGCTAAATTCACGTTTTAGCTGGGAGAGGATCCACATTTTGTTTTTCCCCCGTCTGAAGCTCCAAAAGTGAATGAGAGAATTGAGAGAGGGAGCCCCAACTCCATTTTTAAAAATTAAAAAAAAAAAGAGAAAAAATAGAGACAAGATCTCCCTATGTTTCGCAGGCTGGTCTCAAACTTCTGAGCTCAAGCAATCCTCTCACCTCCGCCTACCAAAGTGCTGGGATTATAGGTGTGAGCCACCATGCCTGGCTCCTACTCCATTTTTAATACACTGCTTTTTTTTTTCTTTTCCTTGTTTTTAAAACATCTTCTTTTTTCCAGCATCCAGTAACCCCGGACCTTTTTTCTAGGGTCTCTTCAGTGTGCTCACAGGGTGGAGAAATGGGAAATCATGATGTTTTCTGAGCTATTGGGAACTAAATGTTAACAAATATAATATGCAATTATGTGCTCAGATGCCACTAACTATAGGTTGAAGATGTTAGGTAGGCTCTAAAGTTAGTGTTTGTGAGTTTACATCTTAGCTAAGCCATTTATTTGTTGTGGAACCTTAAGCGCATCACTTTACCTCTCTGCATCTTAGTTTCCTCATCTATAAAATGGGAACACTAAAATACCTCTCTTCTAAGGTTGCTGTGAGAGTTAAATAGATCAATGTGGGTAAAGAGCTTAGCACAATGCCTGGCTCTCAGCAACTACTCAAGTATTAACTTTTTTTTTCTTTCTTTCTTTTAAGACGGAGTCTCGCTCTATTGCCCAGGCTGGAGTGCAGTGGCGTGATCTCGGCTCACTGCAAGCTCTGACCCCCGGGTTCATGCCATTCTCCTGCCTTAGCCTCCCCAGTAGCTGGGACTACAGGCGCCCGCCACCAAGCCCGGGTAATTTTTTTGTATTTTTAGTAGAGACGGGGTTTCACAGTGTTCACCAGGATGGTCTTGATCTCCTGACCTCATGATCCGCCCACCTTGGCCTCCCAAAGTGCTGGGATTACAAGTGTGAGCCACTGTGCCCGGCCTCAAGTATTAACTATTAATGGTAATAGTAGCAACAGCAGCAGTAACAGCAAATAAGTACAGGCACTGGGGGTGAAAATCATGGGGAAAATACTTAAAATGTCTAAAAGTCTACTCATTAACTTGATGTTGGTAAACTAGGAAAAGTCCCTATTATGAGTTTAGCCATGGAACACCTGGCCCTTAACTTGTTTGGAGGTACAGATGAGACAGTCTTAGCCAAGGAAAGGTCTTCTTCTCCCACGAGAAGGAAGACATGTCCAACCAAACAAGTGGGAGGAGGGAGGAGACCTAGCCAGCCTGCCAGTGCCACCGCCAACCCGATAGCTAACAAGCAGCAGGATTCACTCTGTCATTCAACAAACATTTACAAACTGCTTTTCCCTCCAAAACACTCAAGGCCAGGGGAGTAGGAGAAAAGACATAAAACTCATCTATCCAAGACAGAGGGCTGCCAAATATATTTTCCAGAAAAATTGTCCCAGAAAAAAAAAAATATGGGCATCAATCTAAGGTGGGAGAAGGGGTCCATATTCACAAGGATTTTCAACAGTGGGATGTGACACAAAGCACAAAATTGCATTAACCAGAGCACTTTTTACTAGGCTTTCTAAATTACTGTAATTACTATTTTCTACTGGTTCTCAGGTATGCTGAATTGGACTCACTGCAATTCTTGGTTCGTAATATGCTATGGTGCTTCCTGGGCCCTCCTTTATATGTTTATTCACTTATTTTTTAAACACTATAACAAAACCCTACTTATTAAAATTCTTCACTGATGGAATGATTTCAAGCCATTATCAACAAAAAATATTATCCATATATATGCAGTTTAGGGAGTGTCCAAATCATTGTTTAATTTCTAGAAAATTAATCCATGTAAACAATCAGCTCAGTTTGTCCAACTGCATAATTCAAATTCAAAGTGCTCATCATCCACAACAATACTGGGAACCTGAATTTACAAAGAGAACTGCCAGTTTTTCGCTCACTTGGCTTGTGTTCCTGCTTTCTTCTACCTAGAAATGCTCCTGGTGCTGGTAATGTCTTATCAGCCACAACACCCCATGGGTTCATGAGCAGTTCCCCAAATGCCAACAGGCAGGCCTTTAACCCTACGGAGAGCAGGGCGCAAGGCTCCCTTTCAATCACTGGTGTCTGGAACATCTACCCCTTGGGGCAATTTGCCGCACAACGCAGAGACGAAAAATGCTAGAGAAATGGGCTGCTTTTGTCAAGCTGTCCTCTAAAGGACATTCCTTTAAATAAACAGAAGGTTCCCTTGTACAACCACTTGGTGTTATCTACCATATGAGAACTCACAACTTCAATTGCCAAAATTCCATTTCTTTATTGTATATTCTGGATGCTTAAGGTAGTCCTTTCCCTTTGCTAGGATTTTTTATTTTACTTTATTTTATTTTATTTAGAGACAGGGTCTCACTCTGCCACCCAGGCTGGAGTGCAGTGACATGATCACAGCTCACTGCAGCCTTTAACTCCTGAGCTCAAGGGATCCTCCCACCTTAGCCTCCCAAGTAGCTAGGATTACAGGCATGTGCACTATGCCCAGCTAATTATTTTATCATTTTGTAGAGATGGGGTCTGTCTTTGTTGCCCAGGCTGGTCTTGAACTCCTGGGCTCAAGTGATCCTCCTCCCTTGGCCTGCCAAAGTGCTGCGATTACAGGCATGAGCCACCATGTCCAGCCCCTTTGCTGGGATTTGTAACAACTGTCTATTAAGAATCCACTGCCAGCAGGCATAGTGGCTCATGCCTGTAATCTCAGCACTTTGGGAGTTTGAGATGGGTGGATCACCTGAGGTCAGGAGTTCAAGACCAGCCTGGCCAACATGGTGAAACCCCATCTCTACTAAAAATACAAAAATTAGCCAGGCATGGCGGTGTGCCCCTGTAGTCCCAGCTACTCAGGAGGCTGAGGCAGGAGAATCACTTGAACCTGAGAGGCAGGGGTTGCAGTGAGCCGAGATTGTGCCACTGCACTCCAGCCTGGGTGACAGAGCAAGAATCTGTCTCAAAAACAAACAAACAAAAATTCCACTGCCTCGCTGGGTGCTTTACATGTATTATAACCAATCCTTACAGTATAAAGAAATTATTACATATAAAGAAACTGAGATTTAAAGAGTTTAAATGACTTGACTAAGGCTGCTCTAGAAGTATCAGAACTGGTCACTCGTATAGCAGATACAGCAGGCTGACAACCCCTGGGCAATCACTATTTCCCTGCATACCGTGTGGAAAGCACACAAAGCAGCTTTCCACAGGTCAGAAATGCCGGAGAGTTAATGCCACTGGGATCAGCTTTCAATTTGTGAGGGACTGGGGCTGGCAGATAAATAACCCAGCTTCTGATAGTTTGGTGGGACAACTCTGAGGTATGAGCTCAGTCTTGCACACTGGAATCACCTGGGTCCACTCAACTGTGTTCTTCCTGAGAACAGACACTACGTCTCTTTTGTTAACCAATGTATCTACAGCATTTGCACAGTGTCTGACACATGGCAGGTGCTTAATAAAGTATTGTTGAATGAAACTAAATAGTGAAATTAATTTATCTGAGTATCCTACTGTTCCTGTGTTTCTATTGTCAAAATTCAGAAATATTGTGGGCCCCAGAATAAAAAATGATATTTTATGTACAGTATTTCTTGGCATTTTAGTTCTCCTGAAAAGAAATTTTAGGCCAGGCGTTGTGGCTCAAGCCTGTAATCTCAGCACTTTGGGAGGCCAGGCTGGGAGAACTGCTTGAACCCAGGAGTTTGAGACCAGTTTGGGTGACATGGCAAGACTCTCTCTACCTCTTTTTTAATTATAAAAAAGAAAAAAAAAAAAAAAGAAATTCTATGGATTTGCCATTTTACGGGCAAATGGGTTCATTTGTTCACATATAGCAGTTGTTGAACATTCTCTGTGTGCTCGGTTAAGCCTTAGAAATGTCCAGGAAAGTCCTAAAAAAGAATTCTACTCTTAGTAAAACACTGATTTCCTGAGAAATGGATTAAATGCTGGATAAACATGCTTTGATTCTGCAAAAGCCAGGTCTCCGTTTCAGACTTCAGGATAAAAGTGATGGGAAGAACTTTGAAGCAAAGATTCTGGATTAGAAAATTTAGCCCAAAGTACTTTCCCCCATTCCTGCAGCCCATTTGTGGCTCACCACAACTTTTGCTTTTTACTCAGAACTTGACAGAACATGACAGTGTCACTAAAGAAGGCGAGCCCTGAATACCTGCATGTCCCTAGTGTTTAGGGGCCCCCTACCTCCCTCCCTGTAATTTGGGGTTGTGGTGAACCCCTCCTCCACTTTCAAAGACAGCTGTGGGAGGAAAATGTCCCTCTAATCACAGCTGACTTCTTTCCAGACGCTGCATCAGAAATGGGAACTGGCTTTCACTTTATTGTTCTGACGGATTCTCTACAGACCATCGCCAAGAGCTTTATTCCCCAGTTAGTCATGATTACTCTGAAAGACTGGTGGCCTCCCCTGTGCTGAATGAGCTCTAGCTGGGCAGAGAGAGGGGCCTTTGTCATAGGAATGGTCCATGGCTGTTCGCGAGGCTCCAGTTGCCTCCAGTGAGGAGATACAGAAAGAGGCTATGTGGGCATATTCATATTCAGGTCCATTGTTTTTTGTTTGTTTGTTTGTTTGTTTGAGACATACTCTCACTCTGTCGCCCAGGCTGGAGTGCAGTGGCGGGATCTTGGCTCACTGGAAGCTCCACCTTCCGGGTTCACGCCATTCTCCTGCCTCAGCCTCCTGAGTAGCTGGGACTACAAGTGCCCACCACCATGCCCAGCTAATTTTTTGTACTTTTAGTAGAGATGGGGTTTCACCGTGTTAGCCAGAATGGTCTCGATCTCCTGACCTCGTGATCTGCCTGCCTCTGCCTCCCCAAGTGCTGGGATTACAGGCCATTCAGGTCCATTGTTCTGAGGGAAAGAGTATTCATTATTATGCAGTTACTTTCCTTACAGTCGTTTCTTTCCTACTGAGAGAAAGCAGCATCTTTAAGGCTGAACGGCCAGCCTCTTGGGAGAGTTTCCAGTTTTGTGTGGAAGAGACCTACTTTTGATTAAATAATTCTGCAATTATCTTCTTGGGCCTCAGGAATTGTGCCTCAGCATGAGGGCCTGTAGGCACGGGGGGTTGGCAGTTCCTGCAGAGCTGGTGGCAGCACGAATGGCCTGATGCCCCCTGGAGTTGTGTGGTGAGAGGATATTCGATTCCCTGAAGAGGAACAAAGAACACAGGCCTTTTTCTTGGGGACGGCAGAGTGTGCAGTTTATTTATTTATTTTATTTTTGGCAAGTTTATTTTAATATAGTTTCAAACTTATAGAAAAGTTTGCAAGTCCAGAATAAGATACTCCTAAAAATCCTTTACTCAGAGTCATGGCTGCCTACAGCTGAACTCATTTGCTCCCCCCCCCCCTCTCTTCCTATACATATGAATATAAAATATTTTTCTTCCTAATTATTTGAGAATGAGTTGCAGACATTATGTCCCTTTAGACCCTAAATACTTCAGTGTGTATGTCCTATGAACAAGGGCATCCTCTTACACAGGATAATTATTATCAAAAGCAGGAAACAACATTGACAAAATATATCAACTCATTCACCACTTTTTTAAAAAGATGCCAACTATCCCAATAAAATATTTCATAGCTATTGGTTTTCCTGGTCCAGAATCCAATTCAAGGCCCTGCATTGCATTTACTGTCACATGTTCTTGAGTCTCCTTGAATCTGAAACAGTTCCCCAGGCTTTCTTTGTGTTTCTTGATTTTAATGATTTTGAAGAGGACAGGCCAGTTATGTTGTATAATTTCCCTACCTGAAGGTTTACTAGATGTTTTTTCATGATTAGATTCAGGTTATACATTTAAAACATGTCTAGAGTAGTAAGAGAATTTTTTTTCATGTGGCGTATTTGTCACAGGAATATGACAGAAGGGATGATGTAGTGTCTTCCTGAGCACATCACCTCAGAAGACATGTGGCATTGATTTAACCCAATACTGGTGACATTGGCTTATGCTATTTAGTTGAGGTGGCATCTTCTAAATTTCTCCACTGGAAAGTTACTATTTTTCTGTTTTTAAGTAACCAGCAAATTGAAAATATGGAAGTGTCTTCTTCCTCATGAAATGTTAACACACTAGTTTTAGTGTCCACTGATGATTTTTCAACTCTATCATCTCTTCAATGTTTATAAGTTATTCTTCTACTGGAGGGAACAGCTTTCCATTCTCCACCATTTATTTATTATTTACATCCATGTGGGCTCATGGATTCCTATTTTATTTAGTGGGTTATGATCCGTTACTATCATTTTTCATTTTGATGCTCAGATTGTCCCAGACTTGGCTAGGGAGAGCCCTACAACCTGGTGCCTGTGTCCAGCTTGTTCACATGCCCATCATTCTTAGGGCACTTCATTACTTTTTGATACAAAAAGATGTTCCAAGATCTTCCTATATTCTCCCTGCCCCAGCCCTGGAACCAGCCTTTTCTCCAAGGAACTCTGGTTCCCTTTAGTGGAGGAGTATTTAGAAGCATAGATCTGGGCACTAGGTACGTTTTTGCTACGGGAGTGCCACTGCTTCTAGGCCCTCTCAGTAGATACAGGGAAAAAAACATGCATGTGTGTGTATGTATGTGTATATATATATATAATCATGAACTCATTCTGATGCTTTCATTTCCAATCTATTTATATGTATCTTTTTTTTTTTTTTTTTTTGAGACAGAGTCTTGCTCTGTCACCAGGCTAGAGTGCAGTAGTGTGATCTTGGCTCTCTGCAACCTCCACCTCCTAGGTTCAAGCGATTCTCCTGCCTCAGCCACCTGAGCAGCTGGGACTACAGGCGTGTGCCACCATGCCCAGCTAATTTTTGTATTTTTAGTAGAGATGGGGTTTCACCGTGCTAGCCAGGATGCTCTCGATCTCTTGACCTCGTGATCTGCCCACCTTGACCTCCCAAAGTGCTGGGATTACAGGCATGAGCCACCGTGGCGGGCCCTATTTTTATTTATTTATGTATTTTTTATTTTGGGGACAGTGTCTCAGTTCTGTCACTCATGCTGGAGTGCAGTGGTGCCATCATAGATCACTGAAGCTTGACCTCTGCGTCCAACTGATCCTCCCACCTTGGCCTCCCAAGTAGCTGGGACTACAGGTGCACACCACTACGCCCTGCTAAGTTTTGTATTTTTTGTAGAGACTGGGTCTCATTTTGTTGCCCAGGCTGGTCTTGAACTCCAGGGCTCAAGCAATCCTCCTGCCTCAGCCTCCCAAAATGTTGGAATTATAGGCATGAACCACCATGCCTGGTCTGTATCTATTTAAAAAAACATTTTTAGGTATGTTTTATTTATTTATTTATGAGATAGAGTCCCACTCTGTCACCCAGATTGGAGTGCAGCAGCACAATCTCAGCTCACTGAAACCTCCACTGCCCAGGTTCAAGCAATTAGCCTCCCTCAGCCTCCTGAGTAGCTGGGATTATAGGCATGTGCCACCACACTGGTTGATTTTTGTGTTTTTAGTGGAGAGGGGGTTTCACCATGTTGGCCAGGCTGGTCTCAAACTCCTGACCTCAGGTGATCCACCCGCCTCGGCCTCCTAAAGTGCTGAGATTACAGGTGTGAGGCACCGCGCCCAGCCAGTCTTCTTTCTTTAATAAGCCTTCTTCCTTTCTTTTATGTTTACCTGCTGTTAGTTTGGAGTTCCCCTAAAGCAGATCCTGGGGCAAAGATGTAGCTATCAGCTGTTTTCTTCTGGGGTGATCCCTGGAAGAACTGGCGGGGAGTGGGAAAATGAGACAGGGAAAAGGAGGGAAGCCAGTAAAGAGTATGGAGCCAGCAGGTTACAGCAGTGGGCAGCCGGTGTTCAACCCACTAGGGACCCCCTGAGAGAGTGTACAAAACACACCTCATGGCCAGGTGCGGTAGCTCACGCCTGTAATCCCAGCATTTTGGGAGGGTGAGGTGGGCGGATCATGAGGTCAAGAGATCAAGACCATCCTGGCTAACATGGTGAAACCCTGTCTCTACTAAATATACAAAAATTAGCTGGGTGTGGTAGTGGGCCTGTAGTCCCAGCTACTCAGGAGGCTGAGGCAGGAGAATGGCTTGAACCCAGGAGGTGGAGGTTGCAGTGATCCAAGATTTTGCCACTGCACTCCAGCCTGGCGACAAGAGCGAGACTCTGTCTCAAAAACAAACAACAACAACAACAACAACAACAACAACAACAACAAAACACCCTTTATAATTCTCCAACGAGGGGTGAGGAGGTGGGAGTTTCAATCTACCAACTCCTCCCCTCATTGATGGAGAGGGGCTCCTCAGGATGTTAGCTTCCCTGGCTAGAAACCCTGTCAGGTAGAAGGACATAGAAAGTCAAAGGTGTGGACAGGAGGCCCTGCAGATGGCATCTGAAGTGGCCTCGGCCATATGGGTGGGGCACCGGGAGAGTCAGTTACAGTGTTCCTTACCCAGCATCAGATCACATAACAAGAAAGTTATTACTTTGTCAATTCATTGTCCGTCCTAAATCCCTCAAAGAGAAATGCTCAAATTGAGGACACTTCACCTTGAATACTCCCCTAACGTTTACCATGCCCAATCTTTCTCTTCTATGTACAAAGAGGCTCAGACAATAGCACCTAGCTAGAATTTTTTTACATTGGTTTGTGCATATTTATTTATTTGGATACTTATCATCTATTTATGGCAAGCATACTGGTTTTCTGTTCATCATAGCAATATAAACTTTCCATTAAGTATAAATATGAAAGAAAAAAATACGTTGTTTTACAGAAAATTATGAAGACTTTTTCAGCATTAAGGGTTACAGTCAAAGGTGATTCACAAATGAGTGGGACTTAGGAAACACTTTGTGGAAGCTCACTCTCTTAATTGTCACACAGAGTAACTGTCCCATGCATTTTGCTGCTGTGACAAGTACAGAAAAAGCAACTCTCCGTTACCCTGTGCCCTGAGATGACTGAAAAGGGACTCCTCCTTTTCCCCATCCTTTTTGGAGAAGATGTGAACCACTCCTGGCACTGTAACCCTCTGTCTGCCCAGTCATGGATTAAAAATGAAATTCATATCTAATAGGTCTAACTTTAGCCACAGGAAATGGGAGTGCTTGGGCGACCCAAAAGCGTTCACCATCCTTTGTTTGAGGATGGGCACGTTATCTTTACCTAACCTTCTTCCTTCCCCTTTTTGGGAGGGGAGAGAGTGGAGGCTAGGTTTGGGGAGTGAACAGGAAGTGAAGGCTGATGGATCTGTTTCCTGGCTGGCTTTGTAGCAGAGGCCCCCACTTCCAACTCCCTTTGTTGTCACAGTCCTGGCTTGCAAATATATGTTACATATTGTTAGGACCAAGTGATACCCACTTTTGGATGTGTTATAACAACAGGTATTTGGATCATGAATATCACCCAAGTGAGAAATCTAAACACCCTCTATATTGGAAACATCTAGATACCTTGATTGCAGATAAGAAATATTTTTGTAAAACAAAAAGCAAAACAAACAAACAAACAAAAAAACAGTTGGCGGGGTGTGGTGAGTCGCACCTGTAATCCCATCACTTTGGGAGGCCAAGGCAGAAGGATCCCTTGAAACTGGCCAGAGTTTAAAACCAGCCTGGGCAACACAGCAGAACCCCACCTCTACAAAAAAATATGTATATATAAATATATAAATTAGCCAGGCATGGTTGCCCGCACCATAGTCCCAGCTACTCCGGAGGCTGAGGCAGGAGGATTGACTGACCCCAGGAAGTCAAGGCTGCAGTGAGCCGTGATCACACCACTGCACTCCAGCCTGGGCAACAGAGCAAGATCCTGTCTTGAAACAACAATGGTTAAATCTAGATATTTTTCTACTTCCATTTATACCCTTTCTCCAGCTTTATTACAATGTACATGATTTATAGAAATCTGTTTTATGCTTTTAATCAGAAGTGACCAGATCACAATCGATGTTATCTTTTTCTTACCCGATGCATAAGTAATAAAGTAGAGCAACTGGGAACTATTATTACCTGGGTTGTCACCTGCTTTTTTAAGGCCATTGGACTAGTTTTGTGACTTCAGGCATTTCACTTTCCCTCTCTGGATCTCAGTTTCATTATCTGTAAACTGAGGGAGTTGGACCAGGTGACCTCTAAAGTTTTCTTCTAACATTTTATACATTTATGACAGCATGTGGCCAAAGAGGTTTTTGGGTGGGGGAGGAAAGTGGGTAATGAGAATAGCAGAGATTGGGAAACACTTTCCAGAAATAAGCATGAGACTCTCAATTTGTCTCAAAATCATCACCAATTATAATAACCCTATGCATAAGCAATGTTTTTGAAACATAAGGTCTGTGTTCAGGTTCCAACATAGACCAGGGCATGGCAAAAGGTGATCCACAAATGTGTATTAAATACATGGATAAATGAATAAAGGTTGGTGCCTTTGAGGGCCCAAGGCTAATGTCAGAAGGACCACTGACAAATGAGAGTGAACCAAAAATGCAAGAGATTAGAAGAAAGAGAGGGCAAAATGGAGAATGAACAAGAGAGTGGCAATGCAAGAGATTAGAAGAAAGAGAGGACAAAATGGAGAGTGAACAAGAGAGTGGCAAAGACATACATACATACTGTGTGTGACTCTCATTATTCAGCTGACTCTCATCATTCATAGTAGTATGTTCTATTAAGTCATTATGAACATTGAGTTAATAAATACTAAACCATTGCTCCTGGGGGAATACAGTCCTAAGTTTCTGTAAGCCTCTGGTTGTAATTTTTTTTTCTTTTTTTGAGACAGGGTCTCACTCTGTTGCCCAGGCTGGAGTGCAGTGGCACAGTCACTGCTCACTGTAGCCTCAATCTCCTGGGCTCAAGTGATCCTCCCACCTCAGCCTCCCGAGTAGCTGGGACTATAGGCACGCACCACCATGTCCCACTAATTTTTAAATTTTTATTTCTAGTAGAGATGAGGTCTTGCTATGTTGCCCAGGCATGGTTGCAATATTTTTGTCAATATATAACCTTGTTTTATGTGTATTTCTGCTTAACGACACCTTATTTAATGCATATTGTTGATTCATTGGCATTGAACTCATGGCTAACGACACCATAACTCAAGCCTGAATGAATCTTATCTAATACATGTATTTTCTCCAAAGGCACATCATAGCCCTCTTGTGCTTAGAAATACTAGACAGCATTTCAGCACTGTACTTGAGAACCTTCGTACACACTGAAATCACCAACAAAAAATACAATGTGAACAACATGGCACTAAACAGACCACAAAGAGGATACTTATTTACAGTATGGGAGCTAGAATGAAAAGCAGTGTATCACCTTGTTCATCTTCTGCTGGGAATGTGCTATGGGGACTCAAACATTTTGCTGCTCTGCATGTGTCTGTGAGTGACTGCACAAGTGCCATGAGTATTAATTCTGGGGTTAGAAATAGATTTTAGAGAGTAGGCAAACTTATAGATATGAAATCATGAGTAATGAGGATCTCGTGTGTGTGCGTGTGTGTGTGGACAGATGGATGGAGATTGATTGATTGATTGATTTAAAAAAAAAAAGAAAAGAAATGCATGAAATGAGGAAACGAGTATTTCATTCAAAAGAGTTTTGCATTGGGAGGCCGAGGCAGGCGGATCACAAGGTCAGGAGATCGAGACCACCCTGGCTAACACAGTGAAACCCCGTCTCTACTAAAAATACAAAAAATTAGCTGGGCGTGGTGGTGGGCACCTGCAGTCCCAGCGACTTGGGAGGCTGAGGCAGGAGAATGGCGTGAACCCAGGAGGCAGAGCTTGTAGTGAGCTGAGATCATGCCACTGCACTCCAGCCTGAGCAGCAGAGCGAGACTCTGTCTCAAAAAAAAAAAAAAAAAAAGAGAGCTTTGCAGCTCACAGTGGGATGCAGGTCCTGCACAGAGTGGAGAGAACAGGGCCACCCACAGGACTGCACCCCTCTCCCTATATCCTTTTTAGTCTGAGAGATACAAAGATACTTAAGGCAGGACTAGCTATATAATTTGCAGGACCTGACACAAAGTAAAAATGTGGGGCCCTTTGTCCAAAAAGTACTGAGTTTCGAGATGACTATAGTAGAGCACTGAACCAGGCACATGGCCCTTCTGAATGAGGACCCCATGTGCCTACCCAGGTTGCAGGCCGGTGAAGCTGGCCCTGGCTTCAGGCCTGCAAGAAGGCCTGACCCAGGTGAGGACATGTGAGCAGACCAGAGAAGGAGTCTTATACTCTCACACTACACTTGTGTGCCCAAAGCCTTAGGTCTCAGCTTAATGCCTCACAATGGGCCTTACCCCAAACACCAACTGAGGTTAGGCATCGGAGAGAGGCCTGATTTCTCCTCCTTCACTGAGGACCCAAGTAGCCCCAAATGACAGCAAACACCACAAGAACAATAACAGCTGACTGGGCAATTTCTGTCTAAAATAAAGAACAGTGTCCCAGTTTTTCCCTCCTTCCTCACCCAGGCAACCAGAATACAGATTTTGCTTTTGTGTGTCCCCTCTCTAAACATACACACACACACACACACACACACACAGAGAGAGAGAGAGAAAGAGAGAGAGAGAGAGAGAGAATGAACCCAAGTTTCCTGGTGACAAAGATTTCTGATGAATTGCCTACAATTCAGTTATGCTCCAAGGTACAGAATGGAGGTAGGGCTGATGGTGGGAGAGGGATTAAAACAAGATGCCATTTCACACTCTGGGATTGGCAAAATTGAAAAGTCTGATAATATGAAGGTTTGGAGACATCAGGGCTCTCATACAAGGCTGGAGGGAGAGTCACAGATTGGAGAGCAACTTGACAACTTCCAGGCATGCTGAAAATGTGAACATCTTACTGCTCAGTGTTCTACTTTTAGGGAGATACTCTAGAGTATGTCTTGCCCAAGGGCACTTGCGGACATGTCCAGGATGTTTATAACAGCAAAGGACTGGAAATAACAGAAGCATCCACCAGTGGGAAAATGAAATATAGGACATGCACCAACATTCTCATCAGTCAAAACCAATCCATCAGCTAAGCTCCTTCTTTAACAGACACCACCCATACCCTACTGCTGCACTTGGATATGTAAAGTGCACATCAGCTGCAGCCCTGCTAGCTCACCTCCTGCCTGACCCTTGTTTGGATAGCTGCATTTGTTTCCCTGTAGTTTATTTCAATCCAACCAGAATTATAAACACACAGGGCCTGCCTGCTTCTAGATCAGTGGTTCCTGATTTTTTTTTTCTTTTATTTATTTATTTTTTTTAATTTTATTTTTTTATTTTTTATTTTTTTTTATTTTATTTTATTTATTTTTTATTATACTTTAATTTCTAGGGTACATGTGCATAACGTGCAGGTTACATATGTATACATGTGCCATGTTGGTGTGCTGTACCCATCAACTCGTCAGCACCCATCAATTCATCATTTATATCAGGTATAACTCCCCAATGCAATCCCTCCCCCCTCCCCCCTCCCCATGATAGGCCCCAGTGTGTGATGTTCCCCTTCCCGAGTCCAAGTGATCTCATTGTTCAGTTCCCACCTATGAGTGAGAACATGCGGTGTTTGGTTTTCTCTTCTTGTGATAGTTTGCTAAGAATGATGGTTTCCAGCTGCATCCATGTCCCTACAAAGGACGCAAACTCATCCTTTTTTATGGCTGCATA
>NC_045435.1:79456799-79519749 GCF_002776525.5 Piliocolobus tephrosceles | reverse complement strand
GTCCAGGAAATTATCCATTTCTTCTAGATTTTCTAGTTGATTTGCGTAGAGGTGTTTATAGTATTCTCTGATGGTAGTTTGTATTTCTGTGGGGTCGGTGGTGATATCCCCTTTATCATTTTTTATTGCGTCTATTTGATTCCTCTCTCTTTTCTTCTTTATTAGCCTTGCTAGCGGTCTGTCAATTTTGTTGATCTTTTCAAAAAACCAACTCCTGGATTCATTGATTTTTTGGAGGGTTTTTTGTGTCTCTATCTCCTTCAGTTCTGCTCTGATCTTAGTTATTTCTTGCCTTCTGCTAGCTTTTGAATGTGTTTGCTCTTGCCTCTCTAGTTCTTTTAATTGTGATGTTAGAGTGTCAATTTTAGATCTTTCCTGCTTTCTCTTGTGGGCACTTAGTGCTATAAATTTCCCTCTACATACTGCTTTAAATGTGTCCCAGAGATTCTGGTATGTTGTATCTTTGTTCTCATTGGATTCAAAGAACATCTTTATTTCTGCTTTCATTTCGTTATGTACCCAGTAGTCATTCAGGAGCAGGTTGTTCAGTTTCCATGTAGTTGAGCGGTTTTGATTGAATTTCTTAGTCCTGAGTTCTAGTTTGATTGCACTGTGGTCAGAGAGACAGTTTGTTATAATTTGTGTTCTTTTACATTTGCTGAGGAGTGCTTTACTTCCAATTATGTGGTCAATTTTGGAATAAGTGTGATGTGGTGCTGAGAAGAATGTATATTCTGTTGACTTGGGGTGGAGAGTTCTATAGATGTCTATTAGGTCCACTTGGTGCAGAGATGAGTTCAATTCCTGGATATCCTTGTTAACTTTCTGTCTCGTTGATCTGTCTAATGTTGACAGTGGAGTGTTGAAGTCTCCCATTATTATTGTATGGGAGTCTAAGTCTCTTTGTAAGTCTCTAAGGACTTGCTTTATGAATCTGGGTGCTCCTGTATTAGGTGCATATATATTTAGGATAGTTAGCTCTTCCTGTTGGATTGATCCCTTTACCATTATGTAATGGCCTTCTTTGTCTCTTTTGATCTTTGATGGTTTAAAGTCTGTTTTATCAGAGACTAGGATTGCAACCCCTGCTTTTTTTTGTTCTCCATTTGCTTGGTAGATCTTCCTCCATCCTTTTATTTTGAGCCTATGTATGTCTCTGCATGTGAGATGGGTCTCCTGAAGACAGCAGACTGATGGGTCTTGACTCTTTATCCAGTTTGCCAGACTGTGTCTTTTAATTGGAGCATTTAGTCCATTTACATTTAAGGTTAATATTGTTATGTGTGATCTTGATCCTGCCATTATGATATTAACTGGTTATTTTGCTCATTAGTTGATGCAGTTTCTTCCTAGGCTCGATGGTCTTTACATTTTGGCATGTTTTTGCAGTGGCTGGTACCGGTTGTTCCTTTCCATGTTTAGGGCTTCCTTCAGGGTCTCTTGTAAGGCAGGCCTGGTGGTGACAAAATCTCTAAGCATTTGCTTATCTGTAAAGAATTTTATTTCTCCTTCACTTATGAAACTTAGTTTGGCTGGATATGAAATTCTGGGTTTAAAATTCTTTTCTTTAAGAACGTTGAATATTGGCCCCCACTCTCTTCTGGCTTGTAGAGTTTCTGCCGAGAGATCTGCTGTCAGTCTGATGGGCTTCCCTTTGTGGGTAACCCGACCTTTCTCTCTGGCTGCCCTTAAGATTTTTTCCTTCATTTCAACTTTGGTGAATCTGGCAATTATGTGTCTTGGAGTTGCTCTTCTGGAGGAGTATCTTTGTGGCGTTCTCTGTATTTCCTGAATTTGAATGTTGGCCTGCCCTGCTAGGTTGGGGAAGTTCTCCTGGATGATATCCTGTAGAGTGTTTTCCAATTTGGTTCCATTTTCCCCCTCACTTTCAGGCACCCCAATCAGACGTAGATTTGGTCTTTTTACATAATCCCATACTTCTTGCAGGCTTTGTTCATTTCTTTTTCTTCTTTTTTCTTTTGGTTTCTCTTCTCGCTTCATTTCATTCATTTGATCCTCAATCGCTGATACTCTTTCTTCCAGTTGATCGAGTCGGTTACTGAAGCTTGTGCATTTGTCACGTATTTCTCGTGTCATGGTTTTCATCTCTGTCATTTCATTTATGACCTTCTCTGCATTAATTAGTCTAGCTGTCAATTCTTCCACTTTTTTTTTCAAGATTTTTAGTTTCTTTGCGCTGGGTACGTAATTCCTCCTTTAGCTCTGAGAGGTTTGATGGACTGAAGCCTTCTTCTCTCATCTCATCAAAATCATTCTCTGACCAGCTTTGATCCGTTGCTGGCGATGGGCTGTGCTCCTTTGCAGGAGGAGATGCGCTCTTATTTTTTGAATTTCCAGCTTTTCTGCCCTGCTTTTTCCCCATCTTTGTGGTTTTATCTGTCACTGGTCTTTGATGATGGTGACGTACTGATGGGGTTTTGATATAGGTGTCCTTCCTGTTTGATAGGTTTCCTTCTGACTGTCAGGACCCTCAGCTATAGGTCTGTTGGAGATTGCTTGAGGTCCACTCCAGACCCTGTTTGCCTGGGTATCAGCAGCAGAGGTTGCAGAAGATAGAATATTGCTGAACAGCGAGTGCACCTGTCTGATTCTTGCTTTGGAAGCTTCCTCTCAGGGGTGTACTCCACCCTGTGAGGTGTGGGGTGTCGGACTGCCCCTAGTGGGGGATGTCTCCCAGTTAGGCTACTCAGGGGTCAGGGACCCACTTGAGCAGGCAGACTGCCCCTTCTCAGATCTCAACCTCTGTGTTGGGAGATCCACTGCTCTCTTCAAAGCTGTCAGACAGAGTCGTTCGCGTTTCACAGGCTTCTACTCCTTTAGCTGAGCCCTGTCCCCAGAGGCGCAGTCTACAGAGACAGGCAGGTTTCCTTGAGCTGCTGTGAGCTCCACCCAGTTCCAGCTTCCCAGCGGCTTTAGTTACCTACTTAAGCCTCAGCGATGGCGGGCGCCCCTCCCCCAGCCTCGCTGCTGCCTTGCGGTTAGATTGCCGCAGACTGCTGTGTTAGCAAGGAGAGAGGCTCCGTGGGCGTGGGACCCTCCCGGCCAGGTGTGGGATACAATCTCCGGTGTGCCGGTGTTACAGCGCAGTATTGGGGTGGGAGTTACCCGATTTTCCAGGTGTTGTGTGTCTCAGTTCCCCTGGCTAGGAAAAGGGACTCCCTTCCCCCTCGCGCTTCCCAGGTGAGGCGATGCCTCGCCCTGCTTCAGCTCTCGCTGGTCGGGCTGCAGCAGCTGACCAGCACCGATTGTCCGGCACTCCCGAGTGAGATGACCCCAGTACCTCCGTTGAAAATGCAGAAATCGCCGGTCTTCTGTGTCGCTCGCGCTGGGAGATGGAGACTGAAGCTGTTCCTATTCGGCCATCTTGCTCCGCCCCCCTCTTTTTTTTTTTTTTCAAGATGCTTTTATACTTTCAAAAATTAGTGAGGGCCCCAGTGAGTTTTTGTTTAGGTTAGTTGTATCTATCAACACAAATAAATTTTGGAAACATCTAGATACCTTGATTGCAGGTATAAATTTGTGTTGATAGATATGGTGTACCGTATTAGAAAATAAAACTGAGATTTTTTTTTTGAGACAAGGTCTCACTCTCTCACCCAGGCTGGAGTGCAGTGGCATGATCACGGATCACTGCAGCCTCGACTTCCTTGGCTCAGGCAATCCTCCTGCCTCAGCCTCCCAAGTAGCTGGAACCAGGTACATGCTACCATGCCTATATATATATATATATATGTATTTTTTGAGACAGAGTCTAGCTCTGTTACCCAGGCTGGGGTGCAGTGTTGCAATCTCAGCTCACTGTAACCTCTGCTTCCCCAGCTTAAGCTATCCTCCCACCTCAGCCTCCCAAGTAGCTGGGAATACAGGCATGTGCCACCACACCCAGTTAACTTTTGTATTTTTTTCGGTAGAGATGAATGAGGTTTGGACAGGTGGCCCATGTTGGTCTCAAAACCCCTGGGCTCAGGCAGTCCTCCCACTTTGGCCCCCAAAGTATTGGGATTACAGGCCACTGCAACCAGCCTTTTAAAAAAGTATTTGTAGAGATGGAGTCTCGCTATGTTGACAGGACAGTCTCAAACTCCTGGGCTCAAGCGATCTTCCCACCTTGGCCTCCCAAAGTGCTGAGACTACAGGCATGAGCCACCGTGCCCAGCCAAAACTGAGAAATTTTAAAAATATTTATTCTTTTAAAAATAAACATATTACTTGCTAATCTAATTACCATATTTTAATAAAAATTAACTATATTTTCAAAAAAACTAAGAGTCATATTGTTTTATGTTTTGACTACTCTAATGTTTGGCTGCACAGAAGACAGCTGGATTCACACATCTGCTCCTGCAATAAAGCTGCTATGATTTGTTATTTTGGTCGACACATACAAAGAACATCTGTTTTGTATTTATGTCGTCAGTACCCTCTAGGCCTTGGGGACTCCTAGGGCTCCTCAGATCACACTTTGAGAACCACTCTTTCAGGCCACTTCACCACTCCACCAAAGATGTCATTCATACCAATACAAGCATGTTACTTCCCATTTCCTTCAAACTATCTCTGGCTCCTCTGGTTCAGAGTTAAATCCAAACTCTACTCATAAAACCTCTCCCATCTGGCTAGTCATGCATGTCCAAACTCCATTACTATGCTCTTTTATACACGGATACTCCGCCACTGCTGGGTACATGTAGATGACTAAACCCATCCCACTCATTCACGCCGTTGAGCCTCAGCCTTCCTCCTGCCTGAAGGACTCCTATGCATCTTTTACAATCCAGTCCAAAGGTCACTTTCTTTAGGAAGCCTTCTCTGATTCACCCTTCCCTTACAGTTTTCTCTTTTTGTTTTTTAGGTATTCATTTTTTGAATAGGTAATATACAAATGCACAGGATTAAATTCCAAAAGGGTATAGGCACCATATGATGATGTCAACCTCTCTCACATCCCAGACATTGCTTCCTTCTGCATTCTTCCACACCTGCTCTAGACATAAATAAGCAAATCATCTATTTTAACCAATGCTAACACTCTATAAGTACTGCTCTACACTTGCTTAACACTATATTTGGGAAAGCTTTCCACGCTATCAAATAATCAATTTTTTTCAGTAGTTGCAAATTACAGTTTTAAGGCCGGGTGCGGTGGCTCAAGCCTGTAATCCCGGCACTTTGGGAGTCCGAGACGGGCGGATCACGAGGTCAGGAGATCGAGACCATCCTGGCTAACATGGTGAAACCCCGTCTCTACTAAAAAAAAAAAAAAAAAAAAATAGCTGGGTGAGGTGGCGGGCGCCTGTAGTCCCAGCTACTCGGGAGGCTGAGGCAGGAGAATGGCATAAACCTGGAAGGCGGAGCTTGCAGTGAGCCGAGATCCGGTCACTGCACTCCAGCCTGGGCGACAGAGCGAGACTCTGTCTCGAAAAATAAAATAAAATAAAATAAAAATTACAGTTTTAAAATGTGCAATAACGTATTTATTTAAGTCCCTATTGACTGAGTATGTATGTAGTTTCCAATCTTCTGCTGCAGCAAATATCCTTCTACATAAACCAGCCTACATGCATAAGAGACTCTGTAGCATTAATATCCAGAAACAGAATGGTTGGGGTCAAGGGAATGTGTATTTGTAAGTTTGCTAAACATTGCCAACTGGCCTCCATAAAGCCTGCTCTAATTTATACTCCTACTGGCCATGTATAAAAGGTTCTGTTCCCCTCGTTGAACAATATTATCCAACTTTCTAATTTCTGCCAATGTGGTAGGTGAGAAATGATACCCCGGTCAAGTTTAAATTGATATTTTTCTAATAAGATCAAATCTCTAGAGTTGTGCTGTCCAATATGGGAGCCACTAGGTACATGTGACTGTTTAAATTCACTTTTTTTTTTTTTGGAGACAGAGTTTTGCTCTGTCGCCAGGCTGGAGTGAAGTGGTACGATCTTGCTCACTGCAACTTCAACCTCGTGGGTTCAAGCATTTCTCCTGCCTCAGCCTCCTGAGTAGCTGGGATTACAGGCACACACCACTCCGGTTATTTTTTGTATTTTTAGTAGAGATGGGGTTTCACCATGTTGGTCAGGCTGGTCTCGAACTCCTGATCTCGTGATCTGCCCACCTTGGCCTCCCAAAGTGCTGGGATTACAGGCGTGAGCCACCGTGCCCACTCCAGTATGGGAGCCACTAGGCACATATAACTGTTTAAATTCACATTTTAATTAATTAAAACTAAATAAAATTTAAAACACAGCTCCTCAGCTGCACTAGCCACATTTCAAGTGCTCAATAGCCACCTGTGGCTAGTGGCCTCCATATGAGACAGAGCAGATAGAAAACATTTCTGTCATCACAAGAAGCACTTACTGGTGTTCTGTGGATCCGCAGTGTTCGATGGCTACCATGAACCACATGTGGTCACTGACATTGAAATGTGTCTAGTCTGAATTGAGATGTGCTCTAAGTATACAACATTCACTGGATACTGAAGACTTGGTATGAAAAAGAGAATGTAAAACATCTTCTTAATAATTTTTATAGCGATTGCAATGTTAGTATTTGGGCTGGGTGCAGTGGCTCACGCCTGTAATCTTAGCACTTTGGGAGGCCGAGGTGAGTGGATCACCTGGGGTCAGGAGTTCGAGACCAGCCTGGCAAACGTGGTGAAACCTAATTTCTACTAAAAATACAAAAATTAGCTGGGTGTGGTGGCGGGCACCTGTAATTCCAGCTACTCAGCAGGCTGAGGCAGGAGAATAGCTTGAACCTGGGAGGCCGAGGTCGCAGTGAGCCGAAATCGCACTATTGTACTCCAGCCTGGGCTACAGAGTGAGATTCCACCTCAAAAAAAAAAAAAGAAAAAAAAAAAAAGAAAGAAAGAAAGAAAGAAAAGAAAAGAAAAAAGAAAAGCTAGTATTTAGAGATACTGAGTTAAAATATATTGTTAAAATGAATGTTGTCTGCTTCTTTTTACTTATTTTAATGTGGCTACTAGGAAATTTAAAATCATAAATGTGGCTCACATTCTACTTCTTTTTTTTCTTGAGACGGAGTTTCGCTTTTGTTGCCCAGGCTGGAGTTCAATGGCATGATCCCAGCTCACTGCAACCTCAGCCTCCTGGGTCCAAGCGATTCTCCTGCCTCAGCCTCCTGAGTAGCTGGGATTAAAGGCCTGCGTCATCACACTCAGCTAATTTTGTATTTTTAGTAGAGTTAGGGTTTCACCATGTTAGCCATGCTGGTCTCGATCTTCTGACCTCAGGTGATCCACCTGCCTCAGCCTCCCAAAGTGCTCAGATTATGGGCGTGAGCCACGGCACCTGGCTAACATTCTACTTCTATTGGACAACACTGCTCCAGAAAGCACAGTGCTGTGGAGGTCCGGATTTTAGCATCTTTCTTTTTACACAGAAATAAATGTAGTTATTTGCTTATACACTTTTGGTGGGAATGTAAACTAGTTCAACCATTATGGAAATCAGTGTGGCGATTCCTGAAAGACCTAAAAACAGAAATACCATTCGACCCAGCAATCCCATTACTGGGTATACACCCAAAGGAATATAAATTATTCTATCATAATGACACATGCACATGTATGTTCGTTGTAGCACTATTCACAATAGCAAAGACATGGAATCAACCTAGATGTCCATCAACAGTAGACTAAATAAAGAAAATGTTGTACATATACACCACAGAATACTATGCAGCTATAGAAAGAATGAGATCATGTGTTTTGCAGGAACATGGATGAAGCTGGAGGCCATTATCCTTAGCAAACTAATGCAGGAACAGAAAACCAAATACTGTATGTTCTCACCTATAAGTGGGAGCTAAATGATGAGAACACATGGACACATAGAGGGGAACAACACACACTGGGGCCTATCAGAGGGTGGAGGGTGGGAGGACAGGGAGGATCAGGAAGAATAACTAATGGGTATTGGGCTTAATCCTTAGTGATGAAATAATTGATAGAACAAACCCCCATGACACAAGTTTACCTATAAAACAAACCTGCACATGTACCCCTGAACTTAAAGGAACAAAAGAAGTGTACAGTTAATCATTGCTATAAAGAAAAAGAGACTCACTGGAATCTCTTTTTCCTTCTTACCCTTCCCTGCCCCATGCAGACAGGGTGGGCAACAAGAGGAGAAAGGGCTACAATGATCCTGATGACAAAGGATCAACTCTACAAAAAACCAGTACACTTCCCACCTGGGTGGCCACAGGCAGACACCAGTGACCCCGAGCGGGGACTGATTTCCTGGTGGCTGTTAAAACAATGCACCAGAGAACAAAGTGCCTTCAAAACTAAGAATAGAAGAACAGCTCCAAATAAGATTTCCAGGACTCTGCAGGAACAAATTCCTCCCTTGCTCTGTCCGTAATCCACCTTCCACCCACAGCTTGACCAACCACAGCACAAATGTCCCCATCTCCGCAATCCATATACACAGATCTGGGCGAGAACTGAAGGACAGAGTGGAAAGGGGAGATCCAGAGAAAGAGGTGAGGTGACAAGCACTTTGCCTTAAGGGGCTCACACCATAATGGTTCTGCAGTTGAGATGTGGAATATGTTTCTGTCATCCATATCTTTGGCTTCAGATATGAGGGACAAGAAAACTCAGTTTTGCAATGTGACCCATAAAACTGACAAATCAGAATGGACCCTGTATTCTGAAAAGGTACTGAGGGAATGCGATCTAATTGTATCTGCTTGTGGGGGGAATGTTAATTATAATAATAATAATGATATTATTATTATTATTAGCTGTATGTCTTTGGGTCAGGTTTATAACTCAGTCTCAGTTTTATAATCCAGAAAATAAAGGGGTTGGATGCAATGTGTGGTGATTCCTGAAAGACCTTAAAACAGAAATATCATTCGACCCAGCAATCCCATTACTAGGTATATACCCAAAGGAACAGAAATCATTCTATCATAATGACACATGCATATGCATGTTCTATTTCATTCAGTTCAAAAATTCCCTGACACTATGCACATGCAAACAAGGTATCATCAACACTGTCATCTTTATTCTCTCACTCATCTAGAAAACACTCATTGGGCAGCTAATACGAGTCATACCCTGGACCTGACACTGGCATACAAATACAGAAAAACACTGCTTCGCTTCTGGAGTAGTTTCTTAAGAGGGAAAGAAGGACAAGGGAGAATGGATGGAGTGAAAAATTAGAGCAGAGTTCTTCACCAGGAGCCAGGGGGCCGTACAGACATTTTCACAACTATGTGCAGGTTTCTAAAGAGAACACTCAAAGACACATGTGAACTCAGGAAGGCAGAGGGCTAGTGATTTAGTGAAACTATGACAGGCCAAGCACCATGCTAAATTCTTAGTATGTGCGGGTGCTTGAAGGGTTGGTGCCCAAAACAGCCCACAAAGTGTTCATGGAAATATACACATAAGAGATTTGAACCTGTGCTTGGCTGGTGCAGAGCCTGCCTCTCTCCCCAGCATCAGGGATGGTCTCATGGCATGTGGCCTCTCCCTGCTGCTGTGCCTCCATCAACTCTCCCTTTCTCATATCAGAAGATCACAAGCATTTAACAGCCTTGCACTTGTCTGATCCCAGCTTGCTGTATCTGCCCAAGAGGGCTGGGAAGGAAAGATGAAATAATCCCAGTGAAATACTCATCACTAGTCAGCACTCAAGAGGTACCAGTAGATCATCATTCATCACATATTCATTTAGGACCTAATACATGCCAGGCCTTGGGATAGGCGTTCTCATCACCTTCATCACTTACTGTTACTACGTTTAACATCCCCCACTCCCAGCAACACGCAGAATGCTTCACACAATATGCATTCAGTAAATGTGGGTTTAGTAAGTAAATGGTGATGAGCTTGGTGGTAGATCTATTTATTCTTCAGCAAATATTTATGCCTTTTCCTGACCTCCATGGCTTGATCCTGTGAGGTGGAAGAGATGGTGTACCAACTCTGAGCCTACATCTTAAGAGACATCATGTGTTTCTGCTTGCTCCACAAGAGAAGAATATATATGTGGGTAGCACTGTCCAGAATGAACCCACGTAGGACAGACCACCCCAGCCAACCTGCACACTTATAAGCATAAGAATAAATGTTTGTTATTGTTTGCCACTGAGTTTTGGGGTAGCTGTGACTCAGCAAACGCTGACTGAGATGGTCTCCTTTACCCAACTCCAGAAGTTTCAGGCAGGGAGAGTGGCCCTGGCTTTTCTAACTTTTAAGATGCAGTTTCAGAAATTGGGTCATTTTGTGTGTGTCCCTCTCTCCCCAATTTTCTCTGGGCTGGTAATGTCCCATTCAAAGAAGACAGTAGGGACTATGAAGACCCATATTTTGGCCACCTTGGCACCCGGTGCAGAATCCAGCACAAAGATGGTTCTCAGGCAGTGCCTGATTGAGGGAAAGATGGGATGAGTACAGTCAAAATCACTACAGGCAGCAACCTGGACCTCAGGTGCTCAGAGCCACTGGTTCTGCGGTCCCCAAAGCATGGAAAGTGGACCCCACTGGTGATATAATATCATCTCAGACCATATGCAATAGACCTGCATATATTTATTATAATATGTTTTAGGAAACACATTTCCAACCTGTGATTTCAGGACTATTACTGCTTAGGATGCACCTAAGTCTAAAAAAAAACCAAAAACAAACCAAAAAACCCAAAACTAAAAAAGCAAAAACAAAAACAAAAAAGAGATAATTTAAATAAATACAGTAACTAAAAAATAATAGTACCGATGGTATGTGAATATGAAAAATGTAAGTGAAATTTGGGAAACACTGATCTATTACAAGACTCTTTTTCCTAAAAATCACAATCATAATCATAGTGAGCATTTTTTTTTAAATTATACTTTAAGTTCTAGGGTACATGTGCATAACGTGCAGGTTTGTTACATACGTATACTTGTGCCATGTTGGTGTGCTGCACCCATCAACTCATCAGCACCCATCAATTCGTCATTTATATTAGGTGTAACTCCCAATGCAATCCCTCCCCCCTCCCCCCTCCCCATGATAGGCCCCGATGTGTGATGTTCCCCTTCCCGAGTCCAAGTGATGTCATTGTTCAGTTCCCACCTATGAGTGAGAACATGCGGTGTTTGGTTTTCTGTTCTTGTGATAGTTTGCTAAGAATGATGGTTTCCAGCTGCATCCATGTCCCTACAAAGGACACAAACTCATCCTTTTTTATGGCTGCATAATATTCCATGGTGTATATGTGCCACATTTTCTTAATCCAGTCTGTCACTGATGGACATTTGGGTTGATTCCAAGTCTTTGCTATTGTGAATAGTGCCGCAATAAACATACGTGTGCATGTGTCTTTATAGCAGCATGATTTATAATCCTTTGGGTATATACCCAGTAGTGGGATGGCTGGGTCATATGGTACATCTAGTTCTAGATCCTTGAGGAATTGCCATACTGTTTTCCATAATGGTTGAAGTAGTTTACAATCCCACCAACAGTGTAAAAGTGTTCCTATTTCTCCACATCCTCTCCAGCACCTGTTGTTTCCTGACTTTTTAATGATTGCCATTCTAACTGGTGTGAGATGGTATCTCATTGTGGTTTTGATTTGCATTTCTCTGATGGCGAGTGATGATGAGCATTTTTTCATGTGTCTGTTGGCTGTATACCATGCTCATGGATAGGAAGAATCAATATCGTGAAAATGGCCATACTGCCCAAGGTTATTTATAGATTCAATGCCATCCCCATCAAGCTACCAATGACTTTCTTCACAGAATTGGAAAAAACTGCTTTAAAGTTCATATGGAACCGAAAAAGAGCCCACATTGCCAAGACAGTCCTAAGTCAAAAGAACAAAGCTGGAGGCATCACGCTACCTGACTTCAAACTATACTACAAGGCTATAGTAACCAAAACAGCATGGTACTGGTACCAAAACAGAGATATAGATCAATGGAGCATAGTGAGCATTTTTGAGCACTAAAAAGATATGCTGTTTGAAGCACTTCACAGATATTATTTTATAAATTCCTGATACCCTATGAGGCAGGTACTATCAGCATCTTCATCCTGCAGGTGAAGAAACTGAGGCCCAGAGAGGTAAGGAACTTGCACAAGGTCACAGAGTAAGTGACAGTGAGGATTTGACTTCAGGCTGCAACTTCCAGGATCTCAGTCTTTGACAGCTATATCTCTACTGGTTCTGCTTGGAGAACCTGGTACTGGGGAAGTTTAGCATTGCCCAGAGTTAACTGCAAAATCCAGAACTTGATCCTCAGACTCCTAACTCCCAGCCCAGTGCTCTTATCCCTGCTCCACAAGGAATATGCTGGAGACGACACCTGGGGTTTATGGCAGGGGCTGTGTGAGGTCTGTGAGAGAAAGGGAGAGAGGTGGTAAGCACTGCAAGGAAGACTTGGAAGGGAGAGACGGGGAAATAAGGATCTGTCATGGGTTATTTCAAGGCTGCCAAGCTGAAGCAGGTGCCCAAAGAATGCAGGGAAGCTAGAATACGGACAGAGATATTCAGCAAAAGAGGGCTAGCAGAGCAAGGGTTGGCACACAAGAGCTGCTTCCCAAGAGAACTGCCTACCCAGGTCAGTATCAGGAGCGAGTTTCCCGAGTTTCCCTAAGTGACATCCACTTTGTCTATATTTAGGTCCTAAAGCCACCCATTGTTTTTGTCCCAGTGAACAGCTGGGGTCACCACTCTAACCTTGCCTGCTCCGAGTCACACGTCTGAGTGTTCCATCAAGAGAGGCCTTTTTAGGATCTGGTTTGAATCAACTTCCCCTTCCATGGCTCCTACTTGGCGTCCTGGGCAAGCTGTAAAAACATGGCTAGAATAGCGGCTTTAAAATGCAGTCTCAACCTTCCATCGAATATGCTGCTTCCTTCCCTCCACAAAATCAAACTATGTCCATGTTTACCTCAGGACATAGGTGCTTCAGAGCCCTGTTGTTGCTAAGCCCTTACACACTAAGGTCTGAGCTATTCCAGAGGCTGATGGGGGAGGATCACTTGAGCCCAGAAAGTCAAGGTTGCAGTGAGCTATGATCATGCCACTGCACTCCAGCATGGGTGACAGAGCAAAACTGTCTCTAAAAGAAAAGAAAAGAAAAAAAAAAAAAAAAAAATATATATATATATATATGTTCATAAGCAGACTAAAGTAGCTAGTAAGTAAATTACATTTTGAGTTCTAGTTGATATCCTTGGGAAATGGGTGCTTAAACACATTCATTAAATCATTCATTAAATCATTTGCCTTTGATATAGGGCAGATGTGAAAACTATTTTTGACTTTTTGTGCAAGATATTTGCATACTTTAGACTCATATCTGAGCTAAAATGAGTTTAGAGACATCTCTGATTTGACAAGTGGGGAAACTGAGTCCAGAGAAAGTAGTGCTTGTCATAGGTGCCTCTTACTTAGGCACTAACGGGACCACAGCAAACATTCACCAAAATGGGACAACTTACCAAACCATTGGAAAGGAAAGTATTACTGCAGATGTTGCACATAATAGGAGATCTGGGAAGAACCCCACATTAAAGTCATCACATAGCACCTAATGGCTAAAAACATCATTTCTGAATCCATTTTTCCTGGGTTTGAAACCTGATCCACTACTTAACCATTCAGGTGACCTAGACAAATTATTTATCTTCTGTAAATCTCAGTTTTGCCATCTGCAAAATAAGAATAATGATAATAGGCAATCCCTACAGTGTTGTAAGACTTTCATGACCGAATATGAGTAAAGTGTTTAGATAAGCATCTAATAAATGTAAGTTATTATCGTATTATATCGTTATTAACATTGCATTAACTATCACTGACATGTAATCAATCATTTGAGTGTTGTCAACGTTCATACTTGAACGGCTCAAAAATTATTTATCAAGAGAGCAAATAGTGAGGTGAGTGAGATGGGGAAAGGCTGAAATTACCCCAGTCACATCAAAGTATTAAAAATATACGTCCGAGGGGCATGCAGTGGCTCATGTCCATAATCCTAGCACTTTGGAAGGCCAACGTGGGAGGATCACTTACGGCCAGGAGTTCAAGATGAGTCTGGGCAACACTGCAATACCTGGTCTTGACAAAAAAGTTAAAAAATTAGCCGGGTATGGTGGTGTACACTTGTAGTCCCAGCTACTTGGGAGGCTGAGGTGGGAGGATCCCTTGAGCCCAGGAGTTCAAGGCTGCAATGAGCTATGATTGTGCCACTGCACTCAAGCTTGGGCAACAGAAGAAAGACCCTGTCTCCTTAAAAACAAGAAACAACAAACAAACAAACAAACAAAAGTATGTCTAAACAGTGTCAACAAAACAAAACGGCAACACAAAGAATGGGATAATGTATTTGCATATAATATACTGAAAAGAGATTAATATTCAGAATATGTAAAGAACTCCTAAACTCAGTAACAAAAAAATAAGCAACCCAATTCAAAAGTGAGCAAAGGACTCGAACAGACATTTCTGCAAAAAAGACATACAAATGGTCAATAATGCACATGAAAAGATGCTCAACATCGCTAATCATCAGAGAAATTCAAATCAAAACTATAAGGTGATACCACTTCACACCTATTAGAATGGCTACTACTGAAAAAAAAAATCAAAATGAGAGGTGTTGGTGAGGATGCTGAGAAACTGGAACCCTTGTGCACTGTAGGTGGGAATATAAAATGGAATAGCCACTGTGGAAAACAGTACGGTGGCTCTTCAAAACATTGAAAATAGAATTACTGTCTGTTCTAGCAATACTACTTCTGGGTATATACTCAAAAAAACAAAAAGCAGGTAGTGGGAATGTAAACTAGTACAACTACTATGGAAAACAGTGTCGAGATTCCTTAAAGAACTAAAAGTAGAACTACCATTTGATTCAGCAATCCCACTACTGGCTATCTACTCAGAGGAAAAGAGTCATTATACGAAAAAGATACTTGCACATGCATGTTTATAGCAGCACAATTCACAACTGCAAAATCATGGAACAAACCCAAACACTAATCAATCAAGGAGTGGATAAATAAACTATGTTATATTTACACAATGGAATACTACTCAGCCATAAGAAGGAATGAATTAACGGCATTGCAGCAACCTGGATGAGATTGGAGACTATTATTCTAAGTGAAGTAACTCAGGAATGGAAAACCAAACATTGTTATGATCTCACTGATATGTGGGAGTTAAGCTATGAGGACGCAAAGGCGTAAGAATGATACAATGGACTTTGGGGACTTGAGGGGAAGGGTGAGAGGGCAATGAGGGATAAAAGACTACAAATAGGTTGCAGTGTATACTGCTTGGATGATGGGTGCAACAAAATTTCACAAATCACTACTAAAGAACTTACTCATGTAACCAAATACTAGCTGTACCCCAATAACTTACAGGAAAAAAATTGAAAGCAGGGTCTTAAGAGATTATTTGTACACTCATGTTCATAGCAGCATTATTCACAACAGTTAAAACATGAAAGCAACCCGAGGTCCATCCAAGGATGAATGGATAAGCAAAATGTGGTATATCACCATTTAACAATATTGACAAAAAAACCCTGTTTAATGTGGGGCATACAGTAAACAGCTCTCAAATCTTTCAGCCTTGTAATACAGAGGGTAGTTTTCAATCACTATTAGAGGTAATAATGAAATGCAAAATATGTACTATATATAATTATGCAACAGTGTCATATATTCACAGGGAAATTGAGTATTTGTTTCTCTGTTACCTTCAGAGCTCCATACAATATTACTACCATATGCAATAATGGAATATTCTTGAAGGAAGGGAATTCTGACACGTTACAACATGAATGCACCCAGAGGACATTATGCTAAGGGAAATAAGCCAGTCAAAAAAAGACAAATACTGTGTGACTCTACTTATATGAGATACTTAGAGTGATCAAAATCATAGAGACAGAAAGTAGAATGGTGGTTGCCATGGGATGGGGGAGGGAAGAATGGAGAGTTATTGTTTAACGGGTATAGAGTTTCAGTTTTGCAAGGTGAAAAGAGTTCTGGAGATGGATGGTGGTGATGGTTGTACAACGTTATGAATGTACTTAATACCACTAAGCTATTTACTTAAAATAGTCAAGATGGTAAATTATGTGTTATATGTATTTTTACCACAATAAAAAATTTGAAAAAAATATATGTCTAGAACGGTCAGACACAATGGTCATACACAAGAGCTGGAATTAGGGTTACAGAAATCAGTCCCAGGAACATAGTTCTGATGAGAAGAATAGAAAAAGCAATGGACATTGCCTTTAAAAAACAGTTTTGGCAAGCCAGGTGCAGTGGCTCATGCCTCTGACCCCAGCACTTTGGGAGGCTGAAGCTTGAGCTCAAGGAGGATTGCTTGAGCTCAGAGTTTAAGACGAGCCTGAGCAACATAGTGAGACCCACGTTTCCACAAAAAAATGAAATAATTAGCAGGGCATGGTGGTGTATGCCTGTAGTCCCAGCTACTCAGGAGGCTGAGGCAAGAGGACTGCTGGAGCCCAGGCGGTCAAGATTGCAGTGAGCTGTGATTGCGCCACTATATTCCAGCCTGGATGACAGAGCAAGATTCTGTCTCAAAAAACAAAAACAAACAAACAAACAAAGAACAGTTTTGGGTTATCCAAAACTTTAACAACTACCTCCACAAAAAAACAAATAAAGGGATAGGGAAAGTAACTTTCCGAGCTCCTAACCATTCTTCAACCCATGGAAACATAACATTTCCAGACACTCTTTCCAAAATAACCCAAACCAAACAACCATGTTCTTAATGAGCATGGTATCAAGTCTGAGTCTCCACTGCTAATATCTGACTTCATTCTCCCAATAATAAACAGACTCAAAAACACCAGGATCACTTTAGGGAAACCTACAAAACAGTTGCTCCAAGCAGCATGAACTTCTAAAACCGAGTTTAGCCATCTTCCAATTCAAAGAAAAAGAGAAGATCTTGGAAATCCACTTTGTGATTAAATAGCAACAATAAAACAGAAGGCGGATGCATCCTTCTTTTCTCTTTTCCTTCCCATTAATTAAAATCATCCTCTTACAAAAATTAAAACAGTAGCATTGCAGAGCACAGCATGAAAAGCCCTTCCCTTTGTTCCCCTCCAATCACATATGCTAAAGGAGGCCCTGACAGCTATGCACGCCACTCAGCTTACCCTCGCAACCAAGCAAAGCCATCTGCGGTCTTAAACACAGTCACAGTGCTCTTCTGATTCATACTAAAGTGAGGCGGGAATCTGGCTCCATCATCCCAGGTACTTTTAACAGCAGTTCTCTGATCAATGTCTTGGAAGGTAAAAAGAACACTGCGTCCTCCCACACCTCAGATCCTGGCTCGGGTGGGAGTTGAGAGCCGGCCCATCCCAGGCTCAGCAGCAGGGGGCTTACCTGCACAGGGACAAAGAGGCAGCACCACACCATGGGGCGCTCTGACCTCATCCACCCGAACTCGCCGGCTCCTAACTGCAGTGGAGCCCTGTGCACAGGATTCTCTGAACAGGGCTGAGCATAGTTTCCCTGAAGGAACTCCTCCCCGCCACTTGGGTTGCATGACAGGAAGTGACAGGGGCCATCAGTTACAAGTGTCAGAGTCTGAGAGCCACACCAGTCAAGAGCTCCGCACCTCTCCTACTACTGCTGCTTTTGCAGAGCACTCTTTGGGCATTCAAAGATAAACCAGAAGTTCAGTTTCTGACTGACAATCCCCAGCCTGTGAGAGATAAACAGTGCACACTGGGTCCCCACCAAAAGCAATGTGAAGCATCCCGTCGGCTGCAGCAGGTGTGCTGCCTGGAGCTTTGCAGACCCAAACATCAGAGTGAAGTAGAAAAGAAAGCATCACTAGGAGAAGGGACATTGGGAGGAGAGCTTTGGGTCTTCAAAGAGGAATCAATGATCTACTTGAACTTTACCCAAGAATCAGTAGCCCTGCCCGGGATACAGAGCTCACACTGAGTCGCCGTTCAAAAGCAACTACACACCCATCCGTTTCTTTTTGTCTTATGCAAACCTGGCATCTTCCCTTCAGAGCCCTTTCAAAGTAGCTGCTTCTGGAAACCTCCCTTTCAACTTCTGTCAGGGGTAAGAGGTCTTCCTGCTCAGAGCTATTATGGAAATAATTCATGGCTGACATTCCTTGTTTTATGAAGTGGGGATCTCACCAGAATGAACGTCTTGCTCCAGTTCCTTGCCTTATAAAAAACCCAGACCTCTTGGGTAAGGGAGACTGTCTCATAGGAAACTATAAGGTTTCAGATTGAAAACTATGCCTGCCTCACTCCTTTCCCACAAACAAACCAGCACTCTCACCCTCCTTGCACATTGGCAGAGGGTCTCAAACTCAAGGAGACATAACTCTAGTGTAGTTCTCAATTATTGATTTATTTATTTTAGTTATCTAAAAGATAACTAAAAGAATTTGTATTTGACTTACAAAAATCTTCCTAATTACAAATTTTAGCGGCTAAGATTTCGCCCAGGGTTTCCTGAGGCCTTCTTACAAATGCATGGATTTGTAAGAGCCTTCCTCTGTCTCAGGCCTGAGTAAAGTCAGGGGACCCAGCAAAGACAGCAGGTTCATTTGAACAATAAGCTTCTGGTCTAACAGAAGGAGATTCAATCCAAGACTTTCATTAGAAAGCAGGCTCTCTCCATCCACGTTGCCAGGAATTTGCAAAAAGTGTTGAGGGGTTCAGGAAATAAGTGAGCTTGGCAAATGCATTTTTCATGGGGACAAAGTCTGAGAAGGATTCTCAGAGCAAGAGACACATGGGCAGTCTTCTGACGAGTGTTCTAGGCAGAAGAACTGGCAAACTCAACAGC
Organism: Piliocolobus tephrosceles; assembly: GCF_002776525.5. Classification (NCBI taxonomy): domain Eukaryota; kingdom Metazoa; phylum Chordata; class Mammalia; order Primates; family Cercopithecidae; genus Piliocolobus; species Piliocolobus tephrosceles. The sequence continues at coordinate 79,500,860 of NC_045435.1, read as the reverse complement.
AAGGCAGTGCAGAACTACGGGGTATTTTGGAAGAAACCAAGAACGTTGATAGGTCTGGAGGCTGCTCTGACAGGCTTGGGTCTTGCTTCAAAAAGTGTGAGGGAATCATACCTGCTTAGAGAAAGGAGGAAGTGAAATCACTGCCTTTCAGGCAAGCATCTGGGTCACCAAGGAGCTAGCACCTGGAAGCACTCAGTAATGAGTGTCAGATCAAATGGCAGTGTCCACCAAGAAGTGGGTTTCAGATTGTCCTTGGGATTCCCTATTTCCTAAAGCCTGACTCCTCACAAAGCAAGCTAGTTAAGTGGTGGCTGGGGGAGGGGTAAGGGCAGGTATTCCTAAGGCCTCTTGTTCCAGCCTCCTACACAGGAAGGGTCCTGAATTTGAACAAGCCTGTAAACAACTTGAGATTAGCCAGCTTTGGGGACAACTCAGCCGATGAAGAAAGACAGTGCCCTAGGAAACGAGGGAGGCTGCATCACCCAGCCACTCCTCTCTTGAAGGATTTTCTGACAAGTCACTTCGAGGAGTCCTAGCAGCCAAGGCCAGCCTCACCCCAGTGAGGATTCATTGGAAATGTGAGATGACCAGGGCATACTATGTTTTATTTCTCTTGGGGGGAGGAAGGGAAAATTCACATGAACAAATCCTAGAATGATTCAACCTAACTTCCGGCTGCTGACTGAATGGGAAAGAAGAACTGAAACCTGTGGGCTGCAGCACTTCGTGGAAGAGGCGAAACTCGAGGGGCTCCAGGGCAGGTAGCAGTGGAGTAGGGAGGGACAGAGAGAGGGCCAACAGATGTCCTGGCAGGGGAAAGGGATGCAGCCTGCAAAAAGCAAGGCAAGAACAGGGCACGTCCATCTCCTCTGATGCCCTTGCTCTGACCAGAAGCAATAACTCCCAAATTGAAATGGGTCCATGAAGAAGGCACTTCAAAAGGAGAATTTCAATAGTAAGAGGCTCTGATCCGCAAGGTCCACATTCATTTTGAGCTTTATAATGGGATATCAAAAGGAACAGTTTTCTCTATGGTATCTAGGATACTACCAAGTATTCAAACATGTTTATGTATTGGTTTTTACATTTTAAAAGTAACATAGCATCACTGTCACACATTCAAACCACACAGAAGTATATAAAGTAAAAAGTGAGTCTTCCCAAAGGTCCTACTTTTTTTTCTATCCCGATCCCATTTGCTGGACGCACTGGGGTTAAAAAGCCAGATGTAGACAGAGGCTCATTAACCCAAATGGATTTAGGACCAGGGGTCAGGTACTTGAAAGAAAAGTCCAGGTGGGCACTGGGGCACCAATGAGAGTTTTTGTCTTAGGTCAGTTCCAGCTTTTCGGGTTCCTAAGGGGTTAATGGCCCAGGGTGATCAGACATTCTAATTTTACATAAAACCCTGAAATTCAGGGTTTTATGTAAAATCTCTCAATTGTAAATGCTGGCAACTATTCATCACCATAAGAAGTACTGTAAGGGCCACATAATACAGTTGCTGGCTACATTTGGCCCCGGGGGGCCACCAGTTTGCACCCTCTGGTGGTAATCTTCCAGACATTTCCTTCTGTCTAAAAACACAAGTTGCTGGGTGTAATATCTTATTTTTTCAAAAATAGAATGATAACATTGTTCTACCACTTGCTTTTTTCATTTAACATCCAGGGCATCTTTCCCTGTCACGTACATTTTCGACCTCTTACTGCAGAGCATGCTATGGTATGGAAGGAAATTAACTCACTTAGCCACCTGCCCTGTGGACATTTAGCAAATACGAAAGATGCGCTTGAAATGTCACTTCTCATTGTCCATTCCTCTTACCTCTGCCAATGTTGATAACTCATGATGAAAGTGCACCTGTGTGCAGATATTAATATATCATACAGCCATAATTACTGAAACCAGAGTGACCAAGGATTTTTTATGTTTTAATATGAGTGCTTACCATGTACTTTCCCATGTGATCCTCACAACGGTCCCAAAGTAGGCCTTATTGTCATCTCTCTTTTTGCAGATTTAAAAAAAACTGAGACTCAAAAAGGTGGTGTACACCTCCCCATGGTACGTGGCCTAGAGGTGGTGAAGTTGGTTAGAAGTAGGGTCCAGCAAGCCTACTTCAGAGCTCCTGCTACAAGCATACAGCCCTCAGAAGACAGAGCCAGAAACCTGCTCTGGGATATTCAAGAATCTGACATATTAGAGCACAAACCACTAGAGAAGGATCGTTAACAATGGGACAATTCACTTGCCTCTTGGAAAGAAAAGCCTCATTTTAAAGCCCTTCTTCATACTTATCCAACATAAATTCTACATAGATTGGAGAGAAATGTTAAAAGGGGGAAAAAATTACAAAATTCTGGGGGCGTAGGTTGTCAGGGTATGGTATTTTTCTTTCGGTGTACAGAGCTGAATCATATATTTATACACAGGAAACTACCTACAAGGTGCCTACGATGCAAAGATGAACCCTGTTTTCCCACAGCTGGCTACATAACCAAACTGGTAACAACCCCTCTTGTTGGGCTCTAAAGAGATTAGCACCAAAACTGGGATCTAACTAAGATGCCACTAAAAGTGTTATGGCATCACTAGAACAAGAACCATGCTTCCTGTGTTCTTGTTCGATACATCTGAGGGTATTTTCTGTTGAGAAGTTCCAAGCAATTTCCTTAACAAAGATATTATAAGGAACATACTCATCAGAGTTGTGAGAATTTCATTTACATAAAATAAAATATTTAGATTTTAGCAGAATTACTTCTTCATTAAAAGTTGGCAAGCAACGATGATTCTTTCCATTTGAGCTTTATCCTGGTTCCTTAACGTCTTTCTTATTTGTACTCAGCAAGTCAGAAATTTCACAAAACCTTACAGTTGGAAAGGGAATTTCAAGGTCTTTAAACATATCCCATTTGATACTTCAAATTTTAAAATTCCACAAACTGAATTTAAAAACAGGTAGTAAAAAAATCTCATGGCCCAGTGCGGTGCCTCACACCTATAATCCCAGTGGTTATGGAGGCAGAGACACAAGGATGGCTTTAGCCCAGGAGTTCAAGACCTGCCTGGACAATGTGAGACCCTGTTCTCTACAAAAATCTCAAATGGGATGGTAGCAGTGACCAAATTTAAACAGTATATTGCACACTGGCTTAACCAAGGTTCCAACATCATAAGATTATTATTTCTCAGATCTTAGGTTTCTAAGGTAAGATTAAGGAAAAACAAAAATTCAAAAACAAATTTAGGTAAGACTAAGGAGAAACAAAATTTGGGTGTTCCTATGTTGTCAGGGAGGCAAAAAGCACAACAAGTCAGTGAGAAATAAAAAGAACATCAAATTGGAGCCTGGGAGTTGCTCACAGTCATGCACTTTTATTGGAAGTCTTTATCTACTCCTCAGAGCTGGAAGGGTGGTTAATCCAAGTAAAACTTGAGCAACTCCTCTGCCTGCTTCACCATGAACCCTAGACAAATGCAGCAGGGGTGTCCAGACACTTTCCCAAGCCAAGGCCTATTGGACTCAAGGTGGTTCAACTCAAGAGACTCTGAGCATTTGAAAATGTTGATGCTCTTGGAGAGCCCTGCTTAGTATCCCAGCTCAACAAGATTATAAAATGATGAGAAGAATGTGGGAGCAGACCTGGCTGCCCAAGGTCAAGAATGAATAAACAGAAAAGTCTTCATCTATGGTTTCAACACAGGAACTAAAAATAAATGATGCTGGAACATGGAAGTCTTAACGATTGCCAGTCATGGCTAATCTTGAGTGCTTATCTTACTGGTTTTGTTACGGGCAATCGCCTGAGCTTGGTCTTTATTCTCTCTAAACAAATCTGAACTTGTATAACCAGATTCCTCACATTATTTTGGCAACTGATACAGGGGCAGCTATTTTTAAAAGTGAATGCAAAAAAAAAAAAAAAGGGAAAGCCGTCTTCTGATGAATGGTGTGAAGCAGCTACCGGCCTGGTTGCTGCGGTTCCGCCTCCTTGACTAACACAAGAAGCAAGAGCCACCTGAAGAATTTCTGCATGAAGCAGACAGGGGCTGCTTGTAAATAAGCTCATACAGTTGTTTCTTAGAAATATGAACGCCGGGCCGGGCGCAGTGGCTCAAGCCTGTAATCCCAGCACTTTGGGAGGCCGAGACTGGGTGGATCACGAGGTCAGGAGATCGAGACCATCCTGGCTAACACGGTGAAACCCCGTCTCTACTAAAAACTACAAAAAACTAGCCGGGCGAGGTGGTGGGCGCCTGTAGTCCCAGCTACTCTGGAGGCTGAGGCAGGAGAATGGCGTAAACCCAGGAGGCGGAGTTTGCAGTGAGCTGAGATCCGGCCACTGCACTCCAGCCTGGGCGACAGAGCGAGACTCTGTGTCAAAAAAAAAAAAAAAAAAAAAAGAAATATGAACACCCTGGGTGCAGCTTTTTCAAGAAACTGTCAAGTCCCCTTCCTTACACTGTCAGTTAAAAGTGAAACTCCCGTCTGTGGGTTACTGACTTCTGCCCAATTTTTAGGAAGAAAAAAAAGTTTCAAAACTGATTAGCTGATTATCTATCAGCTAAAGGGCTTCCTTACTTGGAAATGAGACTTACTATTTGGCATTGTACTGTCAAAGTTGGTTAGAAGTGGAAAATTTGAATATTGGGGTGGGGGTGGTATTTCTGACACTTACGTGAATACTCAGGAGGATTTTTAAAAGTAACCTGCCTATATCAAAAAACAGCACTTGACACACTGAATTTCCTAGTTAAAAATATATAACAAAAGCAAGAATCATTCTTATTAAAAAGTTTCTCACCATTATTTTGACTTCAGATAACTCTTTAGGGATAATTTCTGGGAACAACCACCTGGCTGGAATAGTTAACAGTAAATTAATATTTGGGATCTGTGATTTTTGGCTCTGCCATTTATTTACAAGTTGAATGACCTGGTAAGTCACTTCTTAATTTCCTTGATCTTTAGTTTCCTTATCTGTAAAACAGGAATGACTCCTTTATCCCTAGCAGGGTTGCAGGGAGGATGGTAGGATACTAACTGACACAAAGTATTTAAAAGCAGAACAGGCTGGGCGCGCTTGTAATCCCAACACTTTGGCGGAAGGATCAGCTGAGGTCAGGAGTGCAAGACGAGCTTGGCCAACACGGCAAAACCCCATCTCTACTAAATACATATATATATATATACACACACATATATATATATTAGCTGGGCACAGTGGTGTGTGCCTATAATCCCAGATACTCGGGAGGCTGTGACAGGAGAATCACTTGAACCCAGGAGGCAGAGGTTGCTTCAGCCTGGGCAACAGAGCAAGACTCCGTCTCAAAAAAAAAGGCAGAACAAAGGATGATGGGGACTTTGGGCCATCATACCATTGTTTCTATTTTTGTATAGGTTTTAATTTTTCCATAATAAATATTTTTTAAAAAACAAAGGCACAGTAATATTTTTTTCTTTTTTCAAACAGAAGAGGCAATTTTTTGGTGTGATGTTGGAAACTGGTTCAAATTTTCTTCCTAGCAAATTGAAAAGCGGTACCAAATTTGAAATCCATAGTTTGATTTTTCTATCCTGATTTGACTGTCAACTGGGCATCTAAGAAGAAAATAGAAACTTGCAGTTTCCCATTTCCCTTCTTCCTTCCAATAGAGGAAAAATATGAGAGCATAGTTAAAACTTAAGTCATATTTATTTTTTAAATCTTACAATGCTGACTTCCCTGAAATCCCTGTATCCATCTAAAAAGTTCGAGACTTCTATGAAAATACCCCCAAGAAACCAAGAGATTTAAAGCATGTGTGTCCCATGACTCAGAGCGTTCATTCTGCCTAAACACCAGTGAAAGTGGTTTTTTCTTTTGTTATGTTTTGGGTGTGTCATGTGTACTTGAAGAATTGGTATTGCCACTTTTTCTCCCTTAATTCAGAATCAGAAAGGAATCACCAAAATGCTGGAAAATACCAAACCAAATGAGATAGGCAGAAAGGGCTTCCAACTCCCACCCAAGGCAACTGGTCCTGGTTGGAAGCTCAGCACCTCCTCCCAGTTAGGGCTCTGCCCTGGAGGCTGTCCCTTTAAGTCAGACTTCCTGGTAAGGCTGAGAGATTTCCGCAGGCAGCTTCCTGGAGACCGTATAAGATAAACAATAAACTTTGCAACAAGCTCATGGACAATAAGCCCCACGTGGCTGTAACAAGAAGCAATTATAAGCATTGACAATGGCTAGGGCATTTCCAACAGGAATGCAAGTCTGTGATAAACAGGGGAGAAACATGCTACCCCACACCTGCACAAACTAAATGATGTGCAAAAAATAGTTCCTAGCCTCTCATCACATTGAGAACTAGTTGCTTCCAAATTCAGCACTTTTTTAAAAAAAATCATTGTCTAAGAGGAAAGCAGTCAGGCCTTTCTTAAAGCACCACTACCTATTAGATGTAAGCTGCTGAGGCCCAGTGACACTACGTGTTCCTTACTCCACGGGTCTCTGTGTTACAGGAAAGGGGTCCTGATCCAGACCCCAAGAGAGGGTTCTGGGATCTCGTGCAAGAAAGAATTCAGGGCAAGTCCAGAGAGTAAAGTGAAAGCAAGTTTATTAGGAAAGTAAAGGAATAAGAGAATGGCTACTCCATAGATGGTTGCCCATTTTTACAGTTATTTCTTGATTATATGTGAAACAAGGGGTGGATGATTCATGCCTCTTCTTTTTAGACCATATAGGGTAACTTCCTGATGTTGCCATGGCATTTGTAAACTGTCATGGCACTGGTGGGAGTATAGCAGTGAGAATGACCAGAGGTCACTCTCATTGCCGTCTTGGTTTTGGTGGGATTTAGCCAGAATCTTTACTGCAACCTGTTTTTCAGCAAGGTCTTTATGACTTGTATCTTGTGCCGACCTCCTATCTCATCCCGTGACTTACAGTGCGCCTTAACTGTCTGGGAATGCAGCCCAGTAGGTCTCAGCCTCATGCTACCCAGCTCCTATTCAAGATGGAGTTGCTCTCGTGCATATGCCTCTGACATAAGAGTCACCCTTTTAGTCTCCTGCAGCTGAACCCACTACCTGGCAAGCTTTGGGGAATCCTCCAACTCAGGAACCAGAGCCCACATTCTACCAAAGGAGATGAGAGTGCCACACACTTGTTTCCCAGCCTCCCTTGCAGTCACAGCATGAGAACATGAGCAGGCTCAGCCAATCATGTGCTGGATGCAAAGCAGCAGGGCCACTGCAGACCCCATTCTGCGAGGGTGGTAGCAGCTTGCAGAGGTAGAGTAAGGGTAGACTGGGTAGCCACGGCCTATAACCAGTGTTGGTGGTGCAAGCCATGGCACCTACACCTACCCAGCAGTGGCAGCAATAGTGTCTTTACAATAACTGTTTCGTAGTATAATTTGGGGTTGTCTCTGTTTCCCTGGTCCTTCCAAAATTCTCCAAGCTATCCTAGACACTGCAATAAATTCATTTTATGCTTAACTCAGCTGTGTCATCACTCAAGTTCAGCTCACAGGAGGCTTCCCTGACCAAGCTGTCTATAGGACCATGCCCTATACCCCTATACCCCACCATCTTATTCTCTGTCACAATACCCTATTGATTTCCTTCCCAGTACTTATCACATCCTATAACCAATCCATTTCATTATTAACAATACTAACCACCATTGATTGGGGGCTTGCTATGTGTCAGATGGTAGGCTAAGTTAATTTAATTCTATGAACACCCTATGAGATAAGTACTTTTATCAGCCCTAGTTTATAGATGAGGAAAGAGGCTCAGAATGGTTAAAAAAAGTTGTCCAATGTGCCAAGCTTGGCAGTAATGGAATAGGGACTGGAGCCTAGGTCTGCAGCACAGGCTCTTACCACAGTACTCATTCAGGTAGTGACTGAATACACACTAACCACAGTGCAGGCACCAAGGCCACAGGATAGCCTGGCTCTCGTGGAGCCTGGAGGCTGGTGGTCCAATCTCCCACCTGGTATTCTACCCGTCACCCAAAAACACTTCCTGGGGAAGAAATGCAGACTGACATGTGCAAAGATGAGACCAGCTTCCTTTGTTCAACAGAAATGTGCCCAGGTCTGTGTTCAAAGCATCAGGCATGCAAAAATACCTCAGAAGCTCACAGGCCAGAGAAGATGCAGACCTGTACACAATGCTCACTGCTCAACCTGCTGGTTCCCACAGCCTCGAAGCACTGGGCTGCAAAGGAAGAAGCCAGGGACCATTCTCAGGGTTTCCCCAGTGAGAGTGCCATTCCAGCTGGTTGTTAATGATGTAGAGGAGTTGCCAGGCTGAGGAGAGGGGGGCCAGCGCAAAGGTGAGAAGTGGGAACCGCAAAGTTCATTTGGGAGGCAAGGAGACGGTCAAGGGGTCTGTGGAAGGGATGGGATGCGAAGGTCAGAGATGAGATGCTTGGAGCCAAGGAAGGGGTTCCAACTGTACCCTGCAGGAAATGGGGAACCAGGGCAAGTCTCTCAGCCAGAACAGCTGCACAACCAGATAGAAATTCTTTTTGTCAAGAACAGTGGCCATGGCCATAGAATACAGTACTAGTCAGATGTTTTTCCTATGTATTTTTAAAGTACACATACATAAATATATTTGCTAAAAGCCAGGAATTGTAATAACAAGAAGTTCCATTTCTATGCTTTGATACATAAATATATTTGCTAAAAGCCAGGAATTGTAATAACAAGAAGTTCCATTCCTATGCTTTGCAACTCCCTCTCCTGGCTGAGTAAGAAGTGAAATAAGTCTGCCCTTCCAACAGAAGGAGTTAAACACAGCCACTCCCTCCTGTAATGTGAAATTACACAGGGCTCTCACATGAATAATTTATGGAGAAAACAAGGAATTCCCCAGCTACTTGATTTTACAACTCCAATCACCCAGATTCCCCCAGTGTGATAACAAGAACCTCACCTCTGGGTTGTGTCATCATTAAAATGAAAAGCTGATTTTTATTTTTTAAAAGAATGCGTGTGGTTGAGCCACAAAGAGCCTCCTGGGTTGAATGAATACCCCGGGAGTGTTGGGAGGAGTCCCCAGAATGACCCTCTGAGGCTGAGAGAGACTCATGCTTAGTAACAGGCCTCAGGGAATGCTGTGTTAAGTGTGCGGCCCCAGAGGTCTGGAAATGTCAAGCCAGCCGAGGTGGTGAGGGCATAGCAACCAGAACACAGACCAGAAATAAAGGAAGGCAGTTTAGCACAGAGGTGAGGAATAGGAGTTCTGAGCCAGATAACCCGGGTTCAAATCCCAGTGCTATCACTTAATGTGTGACCCCTGATCATTTACTTAACTTCCCTGTGCCTCTGTTTCCTCCTCTGGTAAATGCAAATAATAAGAGGACCCACCGCAAAAAGTTCTTGTGAGAATCAAATAAGTCAAATATGTATTATTGAGCAGAGTGCCTGGCACATAGTAAGTAACAATTGCAGTTTCCTAGAGACTATAAGATAAACAATTTTGCAGCAACGTAACGGATAATAAGCCCCCATGTGGCACAACAAAAAGCAATTATAAGTGCTGACAATGGCTAGGACATTTCCAATAGGAATGCAAATCTGTGTAAATAGTTGTTGCTGATACTACATACAATAATCTTAATAAAAGTATAATATATAACATAAACATATTTTAAATATACTATATGTAACATTATATAATATGGTACAAGTGATTTTATTATGATCTGCTTTAACCCAATTTAACAAAGAGTTTTTCAACAAAAATGAGGGATCTGAGGAGGGGAGCCCCAGGATCAGGCACCTAAAGTGTGTTTGTGCAGTATTTCCAACCACCTGGAGGTTCAATGTCAGGGTTACCTACCATGGACCACAGAGCCAATCTGCTAGGCCAGAGTCCAGGTGGTACCACATATGAGCTGCAGAGTTGGGAAGTCATTCAACCCATAAAAAACAAACAAACAAAAACCTTGATTTCCTCATCTCTGCAAAGGGGATAACAATAGTACTGCCTTCACAGTTTGTGTCAAGCACTGGTGCTCAATTTGACATGCGTTTTTACATAAATCTTTCTAACAACTCTGTGAATCAAAAATGATTATGATGTCTATTTTATAAATGAGAAAACCTGAGGTTCAGAGACGTTAAGTAATTGCCAAAGAGCACACAGCTAGAATGACATGCAGGAAATCTACCCCAAGTCAGCACTTTAAGCCAGCCCTCAATTCTGCAGACACATGCACCATGAGAAGGATGCACCAAAGCTCTTCAGAGCAGGAGAGTACTAACCAACATGTGTGCTGGAATCACCCTTTAAGAAGGGCACGTGCTTCCCCACTGCAGACCCCAAAGCTTATGGCACCTATAGGCAGTGAAAAGAAACTCCCCCTTGTTGAGCACCTACTATATACCAGGCACCATGTTGAGTGTCCTGCCACATCTTGCCACCTTATCACCATAGAAACCCCCTGAAGCAAGGACTAGAAGACATTGAGGCTCAGTGAGGTTGAGTTCCTGGCCCATGGTCACAGAGCTTTTCAGTGGCAGCATCCCTACACACATCTGGGTCCATTCTGCTCCCACTCAGGCTTGGAGACAGGTTCTGAAAACACTCCTTAATGTCCCTTAGGTGCTCCTCTCCCCCTCTCATTACCTCCCACTTTGAAAGCATAAAGCTGCTTATTTTGCAGCAGGAAAATGACCATGGGGGCTGAGTGGGGCCATGGTGCAAACTATAATTACTGCAGACAACAGTTTGCATTCCAGATCTGAAATGTGCTCAGGGCTCCACTTGAGCCCTGTAATCAGCTTAGCCTTTGCCCAAATCTCTGGGCAAATGAAGACATATTAGATGAACTGAGACACAGCAGGATTTGGAAACTTGCCTCTGCCCCGCAGTGACCTGCCACCTGAGGAAAAACCATGCCAAGAAATGGCCAGGGTTGAGTGGGATTTAAGCCCCAGAGAGGTGGAATTCCTCTGCTGCAGAACAAAGAAAACAGCAGCCAGGACAGTGGACAGGCAGGGCCACGTGGGTAAAGAATCAAAGGCAGGAAATGCATTACATTACACACAGGTCTCAGTGAGGAGGTGGAATGGCCACCCTTCCCTCCTTTATCAGAAATTGCTGTCTTGCCTATGAGTCACATGTCAGGATATGGTGACCTTACTGCACAGGACAATAAAGGACACGCACAAGGTCAGCAAAAGCCTACTATGTGCACACTGTGAGAAAAGGGGCATCCTCTGCATTAGAGAAAGAGCTCCAGGCAGGCCTAACCAGGACAAAAAGGCTGCGATTTGGGTCCTCTGGGTTGGGCAAGGAGAGTCTAGAAAGGAGAGTGAGAGTGGAGGATACCAGAGTTTTTAACCCTGCCTGTGGCCTCTTCTACTCAATCTGAACCACAGAAGGATTTGCACTAATGATTTCAGTCCCAAGTGGCTAAAGACATGGGTCCCGGTTAACTGAAATTTATCACAGCCCAACTTTCTTTTGCTACAGAAAGAAGGGACGGTTTACATGCCAATTTCCATCACCCCAAATCCAGACTAAAGAGCTTCACATGAAATCTCTACTGAGTCGACAGTATCTGCAACCTAAATCTAGACCACCCTAAAAATCGGAATGTTTCTCAAACTTGAATGTGCCCACACATCACCTGGGGATCTCAATGAAATGCAGCTACTGCTTCAGGTCTGGGGTGGGGCCTGAGATTCTGCATATCTAACATGCTCCTGGGTTCTAACATGGTACATGTCACTTTTGAGAACCTTACTAGAGGACATGTAGTGACTTAAGCAGAACCCCCCAAAATGTATTTCCTATGTTTCCATAGTCACGGTGACAAGTGGTGACTTCATTCTAAAAGCAAATAAGTAAACTCAAGCACTATGTATCTTTAAAATTATTGTTTCCAGGCTCAAAACTTCAGCACTTCTATGTTATTTTATTAGTAGCTAACAGGATGACTGTTCTTGAAGGAAAGCCTTGTGTAGATGCTATTAACTGAGGAAAATCCAGTAGAACTTCCCTTGGCTGATGTTTCTGGAATAGCCCTAGATCCTCTGAGGTACAAAAAACCTGAAGCCCCAAAGGACAATGCAACTGAGCAATGCTTTTGCCAGTGCTCTCCCTCACCGATGACCCTCTACCACTCTTGGGTGGCCAGCCCATTGCAGTGCAGCCATATTCCTGAGGCTGGGTCATCTGCCAGCCCCCCTCCCACCAGCTGTGACTGGGATCCTCTTCAGGAGGTCCTCATCAGTCACAGTTGCACCTTCCCAATCTGACAGATACCTTAATAAAATCATCCATCTAATCCAAAGCATTTTTTTAAATGCTGGAGTTGGCTGCCCTGTCCCGTTATGCAAACAGTACACAATAAGATGCTGATAGCATCTCTCTACCATTGCCAACACAAACCCTGCCAGGCCAGCAGAAATGAACCCAGTGGCTGTAAGCAACAATAGTTGCATGAGTTTGTTTAAACACACACAACTAACAACAGGTGAAAATGTTTTGAACTCCTCGTATTGCTAGACCAGAGACTTTTAAGGTTGGTTTCTTCTAGAAATGAAACAAGCGTCAAGTATAAGGAACGAAAGGCAGCTGAAGGGAAACCACCCAGAAAGTGAACTTTGTGTTTCTTCCAGCAACACACACAGAGGCACGGATTTTTGGTATATTTTTTATGAGAACTACTGAATCTGAATTAATTGAGATACTTGCATTGTCTTTGCCTCAAAGTAAGGATTCTTTCCTAATCTTGTTCACTGCACTTTTTTGACTTTTGCTCTTTGACTTTGGTAGCAGAAATGTTTCTTAATATATTAAACAAGTTCAGTGCCACTAAATAACATAAAATTACTGTAAGAGATAGCATAAAGTTTAAACCAAAACCCTAAAATATATATTTTTAAATGCATGTGGTAAGTGAAGGGAAATGGGCATTTATTGAAGTAGGGAGATGATGTTCAATACTGTGCTCAACGAAGGGCATCTGACAAAGCACATCAGAATGACTAATGAAACCAGATGAGGCAGTCATTTCCTGAGCAACAGGTATCAGGAGAAAAGAAAGAGCAAAACAAGGACAAGTATTTTAGTGGCACATATGCTGGGCCTCTTAGTCACTCTGGATAATGAGAAGAGTATATTTTTAAAAGAAGAAAAAAATGACATGACATCAAGACTGGAAGAATAAGGCAGTGGGAGCCTTTATTATGTTTCAAGAACAGCAAATCCGATCCATTTGTACCAAGTCTGTAGACTTGAAAAGCCTATTCCAGTCTAAACCTCAAGGCTTTTCCCTCCTCGAGAAGTTTGAGAAATTACTGATGAACTTCCTAATGCCTGGCAGAGGTTCTTCCTAAGAAAAAACACTTTAGATTATAATTACACAAGTTCCGTGATGACAAACATACTGTTGGGTGGAAGGTATTTTTTAAAAGCCACATGTCTTTTTGGCCAGGTGCAGTGACTCACGCCTGTAATCCCAGCACTTTGGGAGGCCGAGGCAGGCAGGTCACTTAAGCCCAAAAGTTCAAGACCATTCTGGGCAACGTGGCAAAACCCTCTCTCTACAGAAAATACAAAGATCAGCCAGGCATGGTGGCATGTGCCTGCAGTCCTAGCTACTCGGAAGGCTGAGGTGGGAGGATCACCTGAGCCCAGGGGGTCAAGGCTGCAGTGAGCCATGATCATGCCACTGCACTCCAGCCTAGGTGACAGTGAGATCCCGTCTCAGAAAAAAAAAAAGAAAAGCCGCATATCTTTTTGATCCCCAAACTCCTAAAACAAATTTGCAATCTGTAGTTATCTGAGTCTCACAATTAAACCTAAAGGGAATACACAGGCTGCCATATTAGGTATTTTTCTCTTTTTCTCTGATTTTTCCAAAGTGATATTCCAAAGTACTGGTCCAAGCAAGCACTCCGAACTCATAAAAATAATGTGCCCAACACAGAGAGGCACCATTGAGCTACCTCTTAATTCTTTGGAATATGAATCTTTTGGTCCAGGATGATTGCTTTAGAGCCATAATTTTTCTCTTGGCTGAGCACACGGTATCCATTCTTACCAAAGTGCTTTCCTCCCCTCCCAAATATCCAAGTGAGATTTATGGGGTTTTTTGTTGTTGTTGTTGTTGCTGCTGTTAGAAGAAGATAAAATTCCTCCAAGTTCACCTTTACCGAGTTCTCACATTTGAAATTCCTCCACAAACATATGTGATGCCATATTTTAAAATTCCTTCTTAAGTAAGCATGGGATTTAGTCCAATTCATTGCATTTCTGACTTAGATTCATTTCTGTTGCCTGTTGGGGAGGATTTTTATTCTTAAACCTTAAAACCTAAGACTCCACTCAAAATTGCCATTCAAATATTTGTCTTATTACTTCAGCTTTTTGTCCCCTCAAATATAAAAATTAATATATGCACCCCATAGAAATGTAGCAAAGTCAAAACAAAACAAAACAAAAATCATGTATAACCTCACTTCCCAAAAGGAAACCATCATTAATATTTCAGCGTATTTTCTTTTAATCCTCAAGTGCTTTTTTTCATAGCCCAAATTGTACTGTATATACAATTTTGTTTCCTGCTTCTTAAAACATACCAATAAACATTTTCCCTGTATTAAAACTCTTCTTCAACCTCCCCTTGTCACTTACAACTCATAAGAACAAAACCACACTTTACACCAACTGCCTCACATTAGTGGACATTCAGACTTTTTCCACTTTTTCCTGTCATTATAACTGCTGCAGCACTAAACATTTTCGTGCATAAGTCATATCTCTGGTGACTTCCATGGGATAGATTCCAGTCGTGGAATTATTGGGCCAATAATTACATATGTTTATGGTTTGTGACATAAATAACCAAACTGCTTTCCAGAAAGATGACCAAGTAACACTACCACTGAACACCTATGATAGAGTCCATCCGACAGTACCCTCACCAGCATTTTGAGTTATCACTTTTTAAAATGCTAATTCTGAAGCTTTAAAAAATTTCCAATCCTCAGAATGACCTGCTGAGGTCAATGATTTCAACTGTTACCTCATTATCAAAATAATCTTCTTTTATCCTTCCAAACAAGATGTTAATTTGTACCACATCAAAATTGCAAACATGAGAAGAATGTAGTCATTTGTTGCATATTTTCATTGGGCAACTAAGGTGCTGTGATTAAGAAGCCAAGAACAGTTAGTTCAGTACCAGTCTGCGGCAGTACACAGAGAGATGCATGCAAAATAAAGTAAAACCCGAATCTACTGCCAAGCGTCACAAGATACACAAGATCTGAATTACCATCAGTCAACACCTATCAGAAGGAATACATAGAATGTTCAAGAATATATCCAGACTACATTTAAAATTCATTCAATAGCTTTTTGCACAATAAATGTTCTTTCTTCCCTCTAAATTGGTACATATCTCCATATGCAGCAAGTATGTCTTTTTTATTTAAGGGCACATCTACACAAACAGTAAATGGTCCAGACTCAGTCTTCCATAACCTAGAGTCTGAATTGATCACTCTATAAAATGGAAAAATGTTTATATTTTTAAACTTTTGTTATTTTTAATTTTTTTGAGACAGTGTCTCACTCTATCACTCAGGCTAGAGTGCAGTGACACGATCACAGACCACTGCAGCCTTGACCTCCTGGGCTCACGTGATCTTCCCATTTCAGTCTACTGTGTAGCTGGGACCACAGGCACGCACCACCACGCCTGGCTAATTTTTGTATTTTTTGTAGAGACAGGATTTTGCCATGTTACCCAGTCTGGTCTTGAACTCCTGGGCTCAAAGGGTTCACCCCGCCTTGGCCTCCTAAATTGCTGGATTACAGGCATGAACCACCATGCCCCCCTGGAAAAATTATTTTTAAAAAGGAAAGTTTTTCTAGTATGCTAGAAATGTTTGGGGATTGATATGGTCTGACTCTGTGTCCCCACCCAAATCTCATCTCAAATTGTAATCTCCATAATCCCCACATATACAGAGAGGGTCTGGTAGGAGGTGATTGGATCATGGGGGCAGTTTCCTCAATGCTGTTCTCATGATAGTGAGTGAGTTCTCTCAAGATCTGATGGTTTTATTAGTGTTTGACAGTTCTTCCTTCACACGCTTGCTCTCTTGCCTGCCACCATGTAAGATATGCCTGCTTTCCCTTCCACATATGATTGTAAGTTTCCTGAGGCCTCCCCAGCCATGCAAAACTGTGAGTCCATTAAACCTCTTTTCTTTATAAATTACCCAGTTTCGGGTATTTCTTTACAGCAGTGTGAAAATGGACTAATACGCCGGGCGCGGTGGCTCAAGCCTGTAATCCCAGCACTTTGGGAGGCCGAGACGGGCGGATCACGAGGTCAGGAGATCGAGACCATCCTGGCTAACCCAGTGAAACCCCGTCTCTACTAAAAAATACAAAAAACGAGCCGGGCGAGGTGGCGGCGCCTGTAGTCCCAGCTACTCCGGAGGCCGAGACAGGAGAATGGCCTAAACCCGGGAGGCGGAGCTTGCAGTGAGCTGAGATCCGGCCACTGTACTCCAGCCTGGGCGACACAGCGAGACTCTGTCTCAAAAAAAAAAAAAAAAAAGAAAAGAAAAAGAAAATGGACTAATACAGGGATATAGTTCTCACGTTCCCTTCCCAGGATATTCGCCCCACTTCACCAATGTTGCCCACAGCTCCTGCTGAGTGAGTATGGCATAATAGTAGTAGCAGATATGGAGGGAATATTTACTGAGCAGTTACTATGTCACACACCCAGTGCTAAATACTTGATATGATTATTTAAGTCAATCCTCATAATAACCCTATGAGCTACATATGATTTCAGATGGGGAATCTGAATCTCAGTGAGGCTGATTACTTGCCCAAGCTGGTGAGTGACAGATCCATTTGACCTTGACTCTGGCCACAGATGACTGAACCAAGAGTTAGAGAAGCCCTTTTAAGAGCTAGCCAGCTGACTGCCCACCTAGTGCCCACCTTGTGGAGCCTAGTGCAAGAAAGATAAACTGATGCAATTGAAGTTTTCTTAGGGATTTGGGGATGGGGAAACTGAGACTATGCCATAAGCTGCAGGAGAGCAAGCTGCTGAAAGATCATGCTGAGTTGGTCCAGAGCTGGCATCACGACAAGCCCAACAGTGCCACACACAAGGAGGAGACACCAGGAGCAGAACCTATAGGTCAGTAACAAGTGAAGGCAGAGACAGAAGAGGAATAAAACTGACCCACGAAGAGACGTCCTAAGTTCCTGTAACTATATATTCTCTTATTAAAAAGCCATTTTCTTGAGGTAATGGAGCAAGTGCCTATTCTTTGCCAAAAACACTGTCTAAAATATCCACCAAGAAATGACAGTAGAGTCGCTCCCCACTCAGGGTCTGAGCTCTCATGAGCATCTACCCTGGTAGCAAGTTAGCATCACTAGTAACAACCCAACTGTGTGCCTCTTAATAAGATGCAAGTAACCAGCATCCCTTAGGATGTTTTCCTGCCCAAAAGTGTTTAGCCTAAAGCAAACTAAGTCTTTAGATCCAAATTACCAGATTACAAGAAATATAGAGAGCTGAGGAGCAAGTTAAATGACATCATAGGGAAGCAGTCAGATAAACCCAAATGTGAGACAGGTTCCAAAGTTCCGTGGTTTTTTTTTTGAGACAGGGTCTCACTCCATTGCCCAAGCTAGACTGCAGTGGCACAATCACAGCTCACTGCAGCCTCCAACTCCAGAGCTCAAGTGATCCTGCCCAAGTAGCTGACTCTATAGGCACGTACCACCATGCCTGCCTAATTTTTGTATTTTTTTGTAGAGATAGGTTTCCCCATGTTGTCCAGGCTGGTCTTGAACTCCTAAGCTCAAGCAATCCACCCGCCTTAACCTCCCAAAGTGCTGGGATTACAGGCATGAGCCACTGTGCCCGGCCTCCAAAGTTTCAAAAGACAAATTGGTCTTTTCAAAAATTGGAGGGATGAGGGGAGTGTCTGAGAATCAAAAAGGCTTAAGAAACATAACAAAACGAAACCATGGTCCTTGATTGGATAAAAACAAACAAACAAGAAATCCAGCTAGATGCAGTGCCTGATCCTTCAATGATTTGGGGGGAAACCAGTTATAAAAGACAATTGAGAAAATATGAATAAAAAAAAGAAAATATGAATATAGATGGAATATTAGGAAATGTTGGAGAATTACTGATAATTTAGGTTTGATGATGATGCTATGATAATGTAGGAAAACGTACTTATAATTAGGACATATATACTGAAATATTTAGACATGAAGAATCATAGTATCTGTAATTGTGTTACTTTGAAGTGGTTTAGCAAAATAAAGCCAAACTCTATCAACAACTAGAGACAAATAAGCAAAGCAAATGTTAGCAACTGTTAATTCTAGATGGTGAGTGTTTGTGTTGTACTTATCTTTTAACTTTTCCATATGTTTGAAATTTTTCATAATAAAAGTTGAAAAATAGCACACAATAAATAAGGATCATGGAAACTACGCAGGAAGACACCACGTGAAGGCAGACATCCCTTCTCCCAATAGACCACACTCATTAATGCCTCCTCCCTGCTAGAACAAGTATCATATATACTTCTTCAGTTTAGCCTCAGAGGAAGCTGTTGCTTGTTTTTAGGGGGTAGGCTGCACAAAAAGCCCATGTTAACATCTACAATCACCGTCACTCCAATAGGATAGACAGAGGAAATGACAGTCACCCATCTAACTTGTGCTGAGTCATAAATTTTCTCCCCATCCTCTTTTTAACGAAGCGGTTTAGTTAAACCTTCATAAATTAAATGCACTTCCCTAAAGTCAGAGCTTTACACTTAACACAAATTTTCATCTGTCCATAAAAATTAATAGTCTCATTCCCCCTTTTCTCTAAATGAAATGTTAGGTCAAATCAGCCCTGAGATACAAAAACACATCATGTGTTAGCAGTATTCTGCTGTGCAGAATGTCTCCTCTTCCCTGAATGTGTGTTAACCAAAGGGTCAGGCACTTGTTGGTCCTTGCTGCTGCTACAGCATCTAATCCCACTGGTTTTATTTCCAGCACCACATGGGGGTTGTCAGTAACAGCCATGCACAAAAAAGTTGGTCCTAAAGTTGTGTTCATTGATATTTCCAGGGTTGGATGGCAGAGAAGGCCTGAGTGGAGAATGACAAATGCAGGAGGCCCAAAAATCAAGGAAGAGAAGACTTTCCATCGTCACACTTAGATAGGGCAGCCCATTTTCAAATGGGCCCCATGCAATCAAGATGAATGTCTATTTGTTTTTAGAGACTACTAATTTCAATTACAGAGGAAGAATAAGTTTGTAAGACTTATTCATCTTCAATAATAGATATATTTTAAGTGATGTTACTTATAATTAAGTGGTTAATAAGTCAAATGTGTTCACCTAACATAGACAAGAAGGGATGGAAGGAACAAAAGATACCTAACATTCATGAGGCATCTGGTTACACTAAACATGCATGAGACTTACAAGGCACTAAATATACAGAGGCACTAATAATACATGAGCACCTAACATACATGAGGCCTTAACTTGGCTCCCCATTGAAGATACCTATTCTAGCCTCATGTGTCTTCTCCCCAAGAGATAAAACAGAAATTAGCCAGCTGTTCATCCAGCTAATTGGCAAACTGCAGTACAGACCAGGTGTATTTGTCCCTGAGTCTCTTTGATAAAGCTAGTGTGTGCCACTGGCCTGGGGCGCCTTTGTCTGTGAGTCTCTTGCTTGAAGTTCAACTCCAGTCCCTGTAGCTGCATCATCAGTGGTGAAAGCTGACACTGTACAGAGAGACAGGACATATGGATGTTGCAAAGCCCAGGACTCAGGTAGTGTGGTTCTTCCACCCTGCCTGCACTCTCTGTGAAGTGTGTTAATGGATTCCATCTTTTTCCCCTTGCTTCTAGCTGTGTCTTTCAATTGATTTAATGGGCAGTATGATTTGAGCATTTAAAGGGGGGTGGTATTAGAGCCACAATCCTATCCAGTCCAATCTATTCAGTGGGCCACGTTCACTGTGAAGAGGAAGAAGTTGATGACAGAGAAGAAAATCCAGTGACAGGACTTTTACCAACCCCTACACAAATTCCCATTCCCAGATTCAGACAGAGACAGAAAGAGAAAATAAACCTAACATGGAGGAAAGAAAGGGAATTTTCGGCTTCAGAAAAGGGGGATTTTCTAAATAGGTATGTTCCCTCAGTTCTCAACGTCACCACCTCCTCTCATGCTTTCAAATACATGATGGTCTTTTGGAGGTAGCAAGATCACTACCATGACATTTTTTTGTGTGTAATAAAGGCTACATTTGATTAAAATTTAAAAATAAAAACTTCCATGAACAGTCATCAATGTCACTAACCACAAAACAATACCGAGACCGATTCTTGGACCACCTTCTGTTTAAAACCCCTGACTGAACTCCAATACTTCCCAAAAGTCTAGAAATGGCCTTAAGCCATTTCAGAACACAATTTTCTAGGACCGGCTATTATTTTGATTCATCCCGAGGACTATTATGTTTTATGTCTTGCTGAATAGCTTGCCAAACAGGCTATTCTTGCTCCCAGAACAGATTGTCTGGGTTGAAAAAAAATCAATAACCAAATGGACTGCTTCTAACCAAAGATGAAAGGAGTTAGGAGTTTTGCCCACATGGAGTCAAACAGGAAAAAACAGAATCAGGATGATTACCTTTTATGATAGGAGGAGAGATGGAGAAGAATTTTGTAGGCAAGAATTATTTGTATCTGCCCCAGTGCCTCCTTCTCCTTCTAGAAACTGCCCCTTCTCCCCCACTGTTACTATGGTTACCATAGGAGTCACCATGGTGGTACAGCACGATCCCACTCTCTGGCCACTACTGATTGGTACAAGAGTATCCACGTGACCCAAGTTGGACCAATCAGAATCCCTCCCTAGTAATGCTGGCTCTGAGAGAGAGAAGGCTGTCTCTCTGTAGATGGCTGCATTTCCACTGTATGGAGAAACGGAAAAAGTCAGTTGGCCAAGCAAATGTGCTAACAGCAGAGAGGAGTTAGGAATTCTAGTGGGCTTCCAGTGCCTGGTTCCAGGTCCTTTTGAGGCTCCACTGCATTCCATGAAATACTTCCCATACCACTGTATCTTTAAAAACTCTCCTTGATTAAGCTAATTTGAGTTGAGTTCCTGTCACTTACAACTAAGATGTCCTAATTAACCCAGAAGGCCAAAGTAAAAGCATATTTTACCCTACATAACTCTGGAACTAAAAAGGGACTAAGCACGGACTAATCAAAATGATAACTATATAAAATAAACAGGCATCTATAAACTCAAAAATGCAAATCTGTTCAACTGGCACACAAGCCTACTGTTAACTCCCACAGACCTCACATATGGCCAGAAAAAGAAATGGCTTTGAATCTAAGAATGAGTTCCAATGTTCCTGGCATATTTTTGGCGTTAGCAGGTTGAAGATGACAGGAGCTTTCCCTCACAGGTGTCAGAAGCTACACAGCCTGGCTTCTCTACTGCCTGAAGGGAAATGAGACACACAGAACTAAGTGGAAACCCACGTATGGTCGGTTTTGCCTTTATAAGGGGGCAGCTCATATTTAATTAAAAAAAAAAAGCATCTATTAAATACTTATCTTTAGAAAACAGTCATCTCAGGAAGAAAGGAACCCTAGTTACATGGAGCTAATATTTTCTGTACACTTACCTACATGAGAGGCATTCTTCAGGTCACTTTACATACATAATTAGTAAGTCTCTGGTTTTCAGGAAATGGTATTATTTAGCCATACCCATTTTGCAGCTAAGAGACCTGATGCTCTGAAATGTGTCTGAAGATCCCAATCTGGCATTCTGACCCCAAAGCATATACCTTTTCACCATCTAAGCTGTTGTTATGGCTGCCAAGCACTGTTCACCAAACTCAGACTCTGGGCTGACCAATAAAACTGCTAACCCCAAGGGTGCATGGAATTAGCCTCTAGACTGACTGTCAGGGAGGTGGGGAGGACTGGGAGAGGAGGTGGGAGCAAACATCTTGAAGCACAGCAGAGTATAGCACAGCACGTGCCAGCCCCTTCTGTGCACCCAGATTTCATCAGTCCCTAGAGGCTTAGCCACGGCACATGTTGTTTTTGAGGCAGAGTCTCGCTCTATCACACAGGGTGGAGTGCAGTGGCACGATCTCAGCTCACTGTAACCTCTGCTTCCTGGGTTCAAGCAATTCTCCTGCCTCAGCCTCCCAAGTAGCTGGGGTCCCAGGAGTGTGCCAACACATCTGGGTAATTTTTGTACTTTTAGTAGAGACAGGGTTTTGTCATGTTGGCCAGGCTGGTCTCAAACTCCTGACCTCAAGTGATCCACCCGCCTCAGCCTCCCCAAAATGCTGGGATTACAGGCGTGAGCCACGACGCCCGGCCCACAGCACATATTCAGTGAAACACCCTGATGTGTTCTAAGACCTGAAACTTTTAATATAAGCCTCCTCTTGCTTGTGGAAGATTGTGATTGTGGAAGGAGTTCTTTTTCAATTATTCTAAATTTATTGTTTTACTAATTATAAAGGCAATACACACTCTAAAAAAAATTCAGACTTTATAAAAAGTATGTAACACAACAGTTCCCTGGGACTTCATCTACTCCATATTGTTGTTCAACAGTGACAATACTTTTTTCTATGTATATATTAATATATTTTCTCCCTATAAGAAGGGATCATTTTAATTTTTTTTTTCTTTCTTTTTTTTTTTTTTTTTTGAGACGGAGTCTTGCTCTGTCCCCCAGACTGGAGTGCAGTGGCCGGATCTCAGCTCACTGCAAGCTCCGCCTCCCGGGTTCACGCCATTCTCCTGCCTCAGCCTCCCGGAGTAGCTGGGACTATAGGCGCCCGCTACCTCACCCGGCTAGTTTTTGTATTTTTTAGTAGAGACGGGGTTTCACCGGGTTAGCCAGGATGGTCCCGATCTCCTGACCTCGTGATCCGCCCGTCTCGGCCTCCCAAAGTGCTGGGATTACAGGCGTGAGCCACCGCGCCCGGCGATCATTTTAATTTTTACGGTTTTAATTTGCTTTTCTTTAGTTATGGTTTAAATCCTATAAACATATGCTTTACATTATATGCCTCTGCATCAATTGCACTTGTTACAATCATTACATTATTGAGAACACAGGCTCTGAAACCAGACTGACTGGGTTCAAAAGCTACATCCACGACTTAATTGCTGTGGGTCTTTGGGGATAATTCTGGTAGAAGTTTTCCCATTTGAAAACTGAGGATAATAATAATGTTGACTAAATAGTGGTGTAGGGGAATGTGATTACTTGCAAAGTACTAGGAGCAGTAGCTAGCACATTCCAAAGGCTAATAAATGAAATACATTATTATTGCTATTGTTTTCATGATAGGGATATCTCATTTTATTGCACTTTGCTTTATTGCACTTTGCAGGTATTGTGTTTTTTACAAACTGAAGGTTTGTGGTAAACCTGCACTGAGCAAGTCTATCAGTGCCATTTTTTCTAATAGTATGTGCTCAGTTCACATCTCTGCATCACACTTTGTTCATTCAAAATTCAATAGTTCAAACTTTTTCATTATTACGTATCTGTTACGGTGATCTCTGATCAGTTATCTTTGATGTTACTATTGTAACTGTTTTGGGGTGCCACGAACCATCCTCATATAAGATGGTGAGCTTAATCAACAAATGTGTGTGTTCTGATTGCTCTATCAACCAACCATCCCATCTCTCTCCCTCTCCTCAGGCCTCCCTATTCCCTGAGACACACTAATACTGAAATTAGGCCATTTAATAACCCTAGAATGGTCTCTAAGTGTTAGAGTGAAAGGAAGAGTTGCCTGCCTCTCACTTTATGTCAAAAGCTAGAAATGATTAAGCTTAGTGAGGAAGGCAGATCCAAAGTTGACGCAGGCTGAAAGTTAGGCCTATTGTACCCAACAGCCAAGTTGTAAATGCAAAGGAAAAGTTCTTGAAGGAAATTGAAAGTGCTACTCCAGTGAACACATAAAAAGATAAGAAAGCAAAACAGCCTTATCGCTAGTAGGGAGAAAGTTTGAGTGGTGTGGATAAAAGATCAAACCAGCCACAACATTCCTTTAAGCCAAAGCCTAATCCAGAGCAAGGCCCTAACTCTCTTCAATTCTATGAAGGTGTAAGGAAGCTGCAGAAGAAAAGTTTGAAGCTAACAGAGGTTGGTTAGTTCATGAGGTTTAAGAAGCTGTCTTCACAACATAAAAGTGCAAGATGAAGCAGCAAGTCCTGATGTAGAAGCTGCAGCAAGCTATCCAGAAGATCTGGCTATGATAATCGATAAAGGTGGTGACACTAAACAACAGATTTTCAATGTAGATGAAAAAGCCTTATCTTGGAAGAAGATGCCAGCTAGAGCTTTCCTAGCTAGAGAGAAGTCAATGCTTTGGCTACAAAGCTTCAAAGGACAGGATGACCTTCTTATTAGGAGCTAAGGCAGTTGGTGACTTTAAGTTGAAGCCAATGCTCATTGACCATTCTCAAAATCCCAGGGCCCTTAAGAATGATGCTAAATCTACTTTGCCTGTGCTCTATAAAGGGAATAACAAAGCTTGGATGACAGCACATCTGTTTGCAGGATGACTTACTGAATATTTTAAGCCCACTCTTGAGACTTACTGCTCAGAAAGATTCCTTTTAAAATATTACTGCTCACTGACAATGCACTTGGTCACCCAAGAGCTGCGATAGAGCTGCACAAGGAGATTAATGCTGTTTTCATGCCTGCTAACTCAACATCAATTCTGCAGCCCATGGATAGAGGAGTCATTTTGACTTTCAAGTTTGTTATTTAAAAAATACATCTCTTTAGGTCAGGCATGGTGGTTCATGACTGTAATCCCAGTTCTTTGGGAGGCCGAGGCAGGCAAATCACTTGAGGTCAGGAGTTCAAGACCAGCCTGACCAACACAGTAAAACCCCATCTCTACTAAAAATACAAAAATTAGCCAGGTATGGTAGCGCTTATCTACAATCCCAGCTACTCGGGAGGCTGAGGCAGGAGAATTGCTTGAACCAGGGAGGCGGAGGTGCAGTGAGCCAAGATCGCGCCACTGCACTCCAGCCTGGGCAACAGAAAAAGATTCCGACTAAAAAAAAAAATCTCTTTGGGAGGCTGAGGCGAGTGGATCACTTGAGGTCAGGAGTTCGAGACCAGCCTGGCCACATGGTGAAACCCCATCTCTACTAAAAATACTAAAATTAGCCAGGCGTGATGGCAGGTGCCTATAATCCCAGCTACTCGGGCGGCTGAGGCAGGAGAATTGCTTGAACCCAAAAGGTGGAGGTTGCAGGGAGCCGAGATCACTCCACTGCACTCCAGCTTGGATGACAGAGCGAGATTCCATCTCAAAACAAAACACAAAAACAAAAACAAAACAAACCAAAAACGTCTCTTAAGGCTATAGCTGCCATAGACAGTGTTTCCTCTGGTGGCTGTGGGCAAAGTAAGTTGAAAATCTTCTGTAAAGGATTCACCATTCTAAATGCCATTAAGAACACTCATGATTCATGGGCAGAGGTCAAAATACCAACATTAACAGGACTTGGGAAAAAGCTGATTCCAACCCTCATGGATGACACTGAGGGGTTTAAGACTTCCATGGAGGAAGTCACTGCAGATGTGGTGAAAATAGCAAGAGAACTAGAATTAGAAGTAGAGCCTGAAAATGTGACTGAACTGCTGCAATCTCATGATAAAGCTTGAACAGATGAGTCGCTTTTTAAGGATGAGCAAAGAAAGTGGTTTCTTTTTTTTTTCTTTTTTTTTTTTTGAGACAAAGTCTCATTTTATCACTCAGGCTGGAATGCAGTGGTGCTATCTCAGTGCATTACAACCTCTGCCTCCGGGTACAAGCAATTCTCCTGCCTCAGCCTCCTGAGGCTAGTCTCCTGGTCATCCAAGAGCTTCGATAGAGCTGCACAAGGAGATTAATGCTGTTTTCATGCCTGCTAACTCAACATCAATTCAGGTTCAGATCCTAGAGCTTACCTGTTGTGTGACTCTGGGCAAGTTATTCCCTTCTGTAAACCTCTGTGTGGTAGGCAAAATTTTAAGATGGTCCCCAAGATTCCCATCCTCTAATATATACACCTTGTATAATCCTCTCCCCTTGGGTGCAAACAGAACCTAGAAATGTCATGGGATACCACCCCCATGATTGGGTAACTAATCATTGGCTTTTAGATCATCGAGAGATTATCTGAGTGGGCCTAATCTAGTCTGATGAGCCCTTAAAAGGAATTTGGCTCTTCCTCAAGTCAGAGAGATCTGAAGCATGAATGGATGTGATGTGAGGGAGATTCTCCATTGCTGACTTTGAAGATGACATGGCAAGCTCGCTGAGAGTGACCCCAGCCTGACAGCCAGCAAGGAAATAAGAACCTCCTGACAACCACAAGGAACTGAATTCTTCCAACAGCCCAGATGAACTTGGAAGAAGACCCCAGGCCTCAGATGAAACTCTAGCCCTGACTGACAGCTTGATTTCAGTCTCACGAGCTCTTGGGCAGAGAACTCACTTACACCATGCCCTAACTTCTAATCCACAGAACTCCAAGCTAATGAACAGCTGCTGTTTAAGCTGCTAAATTTATAATAATTTGTTACTCAGCAATAGAATATTAAGATACCGTATTTTCTCATTTATAAAATGAGGATAAGGCTGAAACTACACTCACCTCTTAAGACTTTTCTGAGAAGTAATATATGCATAAAGTGCTCAACACAGTGCTTGGTAAAATGTAAGTGAACTCTAGGGCTTAGACACCTGGGATAAACGAAGTTATTGCTATTGTTTTAGTAATTACCATTACAAAATTGGGGTAACAAATCATTTTTTCATACATCTAGTAGGGAAGATTAAAAGGTTTAAAATAAAGTCCAAGAGGGTAGAAGGAAATCAAAAGGGATTCTGGGTGATGAAAAGTTTAAAAAGATCTTTAAAAAGTTCTTCACTTCGAACCTCCTTTGGAGACAAGGTATGTGTCATCCGCCTTGTTTTAAAGAGGTAATATACTCTAATGGCCTGCATTCAAATGCTGACTCTGCCAATTACTACACTTGTACTTTAGGCAAATAGCATGGGTGGGGCTCAGTTTCCCCATCTTTGGAGTGGGAATAGATACTATCTACCATGCAGGACTGCCACAGCCTGGCCTGGGGCTGACGTTCACTCAACAAAAGTAAATGCACAAACTGAGACTGCAAGAGAAATGAAAGGCTTGCTGGCTTCTTTTGCAGTGTAGAGATGGTAAAGCCACAATACATGCTGACCTGGCCTGGTGTGTTGTGAGCATTAGAGACTCTGTCACTTTACTGAGTTGTGAATTTCAGAGCAACTCTCTATCTGACCTTCAAGAAATATTCGGCTACAATGAGGTTTTGGCAACTGACTTCTTTACATGGAGAATGGAATGGGTCAAGGAAGTGTGGAGAAGGTTCAGGACCTCTTGTCAAAAGACAAGGTTCTAGTCCTGATCTCACCACTGTGAGTGACCCTTAGGAGTGGGCTCCACTATTTTCTGGCTGTCCGGGAACTAGACTCCCTTTTGGTAGCAATACCAAACTCTTTCTTTGAGCAGCTGCCTCTTCTCCACCTTAAGTGGCTCCAGTGGGGCTACCAGTTACAGAGCCCTGTCCACCTGGCCCCCTGACTATGGATGGAAGCACATGACCAAGGCCTGTCCAATCATAGTACCCCATCTTCTTGACCATAGTGATTGGCCAAGGCATAGCTATGTGACCCAAGCCCAGACAATCAGAATCCTAACTGGGATTTCATATGTGGATCCTGGAAGCAAATCTCTCTTTCCTCTGGAAATGTGTGGCTATTTATGGTCACCCTGTTCCTTCAAAAACATCCATCTGTGGTAGGAGAAGACAAACCAAGAGAGTGGCAAAGCTGAGAAAAGGAGTGTTTGGACTAACGGAGGCAAGATGGTGCACATCCGGGTTCTTCATCCCCCCTCCCAACTTTTCCCTCGCGTGAGAAAATGCAGCCGGCGACCCGGGAAGGTGCAGACCAACTGGGCAGGCGCCAGGTGACCGTCAATCCGAAGAGACCAAGATTTACCTGGTCGCACCTGCGGAACGCCCCTGACACGCCCATGCCCCACCTATTGCCCTCCCACTCCTAGAAAAGCTGCTCTCTGCCATTGAGCCACGCGGACTTCCCAGCTTCCCAGCTTCCCATTGCTGTCGGAACTGTCTGAACTCCGTCCGAATTGAGAAGCCTTTAGGTGATTTCTCAAGGAGTACACCTGGAAACAGCTGTGCCTGAAGCT
The DNA here is from genome assembly GCF_002776525.5 of Piliocolobus tephrosceles. Lineage (NCBI taxonomy): Eukaryota > Metazoa > Chordata > Mammalia > Primates > Cercopithecidae > Piliocolobus > Piliocolobus tephrosceles. The sequence continues at coordinate 79,472,487 of NC_045435.1, read as the reverse complement.
TACCCACCTCAGTTTCCCTAAGTCACATGAGCAACCAATTCCCTTTATACTTGAGCTAGTTTTAACTGAGTTTCTATCACTTATAACCCAGAGTCCTGACTAATATACAAGGTCTCGTTTTCTTCATCTAAATATTAAAAGGTTGGGGCTACAATGTCCAAAGTTGCTTCTAAGCCCCAGAGTCTAGAAAATCTTCTCAAATGGACTAGACAAAAGTAAAGATCAGGCACTGGAGAAGGAGACAAGACAAAAAGGACTCTGAAATTTGATCCACATTTAATTAAAACCTCAGTTCTGGCACCTAAAACAATGCCTTGTTCACAGCAGGTCCTGGTTAAGCATTCCCTAGTTAACTTACAGGCAACAGCAGGAGCTGTGCTCCAGAGACTTTCACAGCTCTAGGGTGTGTGTCTTCCCTGAGCCTCAGTGTCTCCACCCCACCCCAACAGGAGGAGCTGCAGCAAATATTTTCACAAGGAAGGGTGGAAATTCTGAATTCTGAGCTCAGCACTGCCCCAACCAGATGGGAGCAGATGTGCAGTGAATACCTGATGGAGAAGCTGCCTCACAGCAAGACACCCCCCAGTCCCTCCTCCCTCAGCCTTCTCATCCTCCCATTCTGTGATGGTCTTCTCTTACTGTTCCTTCCATGTCCACTCCAGCCCAAACCATCCTCTCTGCTTCTCTTGGTGAATGCATCTGCAGCATCTATGGGTCTGGTTGAGTGGTGGGCACAGTGCCACACCTTGCTCAGGAGGGTGGGGAAATCCTGGAGGCAACTGTCTCCTTAGACAAGCATGGGAACTGAAGGGCAGAATGCACCCTGCAATTAATGAAGATGACAATCCGGAAAAGGGCTAAACCACTTGGTAAGGAGAGGGGATGTGTAATATGAGTGTCAGTAGCCTTTTCTGAGCCTCTCTACAGCCAAACACTCCAGCAAAAAAAGAAAAAACACAAATGTAACTCCTAATGTCTGAGGACTAATGGAGGTCTGCAGGGAACGTTTCCAGGGAAGACAAAGACAGGGGTGCAATACAGCTCACTTAGCAAGACTTTCTTTAAAGTTATTTTGAAATCTCTCTCTCTTCTCCCAAAAAGTCTGCTCCTCAGCCACCCAGATCTTGCCTACCAGCTTCTCCCACTGTACCTCTCCTCGAGAGCAATGTGGTTCCTTCTTCTCTTGCCTTTTCCAAACCATTTCTCACTAACACCTCTTCCGCCACCCCATTCCCTTAAATTCACAACTGCCTAGGACCTCGGTGAACAAACACTGGATCCTTTCTTTTTTTTTTTTTCTTTTCTTTTTTTTCTTGAGACAAGGTCTCTGTAGCCCAAGCTAGAGTGCGGAGGTGCAACCATCGCTCCCTGCAGGCTTAAGCTCCTGGGCTCAAGTGGTCCTCCCACCTCAGCTTCCCTGGTAGCTTGGACTACAGGCACAGGTTGCCACGCCCAGCTCATTTTGGGGTTTGTTTTTGTATTTGTTTTGCAGAGACAGGGTCGTGCTTTGTTGCCCAGGCTGGTCTTGAACTCCTGGGCTCAAGTGATTCTCCTGCCTTAGCCTCCCAAAGTGCTGGGATTACAGGCATGAGCCACTGCGCCTGGCCTGGATCCCTTTTCTTTGCAAGCTAAAGAGGAATAAAATTGCAAATGCTTATAATACAATGGTTTTCTCCAACACATATATAAATGTGGAAAATTTGCTAGCATGGAAAATTTGCTAGCATGGAGATTCTGAAACCTTCCTTTCTAAATAAAGAAGAAAGCAGAGTGTTCACAAAAAGCGTACTCTGCCCTAGAACAGCATGTACATCCTGGCCTAACAGACCTGGGAGTCAGATTTCATTACAGAAGATGTGTCAGCTAGATGATGCCTCACATGTCTTCATCCTGACATTCTGCATCCTTCTCGTTCTTCAATTTTATTTACCATAATGACAATTACAAAGTGCGTCCTGGCTGGGAGTGAGGGTGTTTCCACTTGGTTGGGTTCCCTTCCCCAGTCCCCGACCATGTCACTGTGGATTACACTCTGAGGCAAAGAGAGATCAGTTTTGGCCAAAGAGGAATCTGGCCTTTGGCCAGGCCCTGAACTGTCTCCCTCTGGTATATCTTGATGTCAGTTTGTCTAATTTTATCAATAGGCCTCAGGGCCCAGAAGAAATCAAGGCAAGGACAGGAGATCAAGATAAATGTCACAAATGGCCTAATCACCTAACTGACAACTTTTGCTGTTTGGGAAAATCTTGTGAACTAGCTAAGAATTTGAGGGCTGAACCTGAAGTCAACATTGCATTGAATTCTGAAACCTACTTGGTTGCAATTAGCCAGGGACAGGGTTGGTGTTTTTTTTGTTTGTTTCGTTGGTTGTTTTTTTTTTTTTCTGCAGTGAATTAGTTTTTTTATTTTATTTTATTCATTTTATTTTATTTTATTTTATTTTATTTTATTTTATTTTATTTTATTTTATTTTTTTTATTTATTGAGACAGAGTCTTGCTATGTTGCCCAGATTAGACTCAGACTCCTGGGCTCGAGCAATCCTCCTGCCTAATCTTCCGAGTCCCTAAGATTACAGGTGTGTGCCACGGTGCCCAGCACATTAATGTGACTGTTGTGTTAGAGAGATTTGGCAAGGGTGGGGCAAACAGAGGGTCACTTAAACCAAGTATGTCTCTAACAGGTTCCTTTGAGTAACAAGGTCTATAAACCAGAGTTGTGCTAAAAAATTCACAGAACATTTTTCAAGGGAAAACAGTTGAAGAGGTCTTGTGGCCATAGGTGGGGTAATCAATTGTCCCAGTTAGCCTGGTTCCAGGGAGTTTCCTGATGTGCAGGACTTTCAGTGCTCAACCCAGGACAGTCCTGGGCAAACCTGGATGGTTGGTCACTCCACATGTACCCACAAGCCTTGGCTAATGACCACTGTCGGAGCAGAAGGGGAGCAATACTGAAGGGAGGATGGATAGGGCAAGCACTGAAAACAAAGACCTTCAAAAAGGCTAACTCACTCACAAGAGATCTAATTTCTTTATAGCTCAAAATTGACTGTTAATGTCAACTATTCCAAAGTGCGTACAATCTACTTGGTTAACAAGGGGTTTTATGATCAATGACTTTGGGAAATGCTACAAACTCCACCAATTCTCCTTATGGAGTCTCCACGTACATCAACACATCAAAGGCTCTGAGAAGCCCTGCAGTAGTGAGCATATTTAGTTTAATACACTCAGTATGTCCCAAATAGATCTGACCAGACAAGCCTTCTTTTTACTTAATAGTTATGATCACACAACTGGATACACTTTGAGAAATGGAGATCCTATCCCCAAAACCATAAATGACTTAGGAAGTGCACAACTTGCATTCAGTAAGACATGCACATCTATTTCAGAAGTCAACACATGTCTTTTTGTATTCAATAAAAAGCTTACTGTAACCTAAGCTAAAATAATTTCATGATCTATATTTATATTTAATAAGACACTTGAAGAAAATGACTGAGATCTATACAGGATTTTAAAGTGTGAATAGAACCAGTCAGAACAGTATTAAAAAGACTAAAGACCCGAACTTGAAATCCAATCTAAAGATAACATGTGGATGGATGCAAGAAAGGTATTTGGTGTCAGATGGATGTGAGAAAGGTATTCATTCATTCCATTCATTCGTCTAACAAATTAATTAAGCATACATGTTCTAGGCACTGTGCTAGGCCCAGAGATACAGTAGTGAACAAGAGAGAGAAAGGTTGCTACACTCGTCATGCCTGAGTCTTCCAATCTTAAATTTCAGTAAGGACTAACTAGGTACAATAGTAAGAAACTGCAGGGGTACATAGGAGATCTGGGAACTCAGATTCAGGTGGTGGTCATGAGGGCTTCTTCCCAGAGGAGGTGATGTCAAGGCTGAGACCCCGTAGGTGAAGTGGGTGGGCCAGGAGCATGGTGCTGGGCAAAGAGAGTGCTCTAGGCAGAAGGAACATGTACAAAGGCCTGGAGGTGAAAAAGAGCTCAGAGCATTCTCTACAGATGCAAGTTTTGCTCCTGAGGTTAGCGCTAGAACTCACTTTAGCACACAGCAGGACCTCTATACACTGTGGCTATTATTATTATTACTATCAGTATTATGCTGAGGAAGACAACCTTGCATCAGGAAGTTCAATCTGACTCTTCCTATACCTCTGTATCTCTTAAGCAAGGTTGATTGCTTTGTGCTTCATCGAATTTTATGATTCCTAAAATCTGTTTCAAGATTATAGACTTCTCCTTCTGGAAAACAAAGCTCCCTGTGAAGGCATAAATCTACAGATTAATAAACTGTACATTTCTGATTTCTTTTTTCCTTCATTGTACACTGGTTCCCTCCAGGTTCCAAAGAAAACAGCCCCAATGCCTGCCTCAGCAACCTTGACACTTCTTGACTTTTTCGCAAGATGCTTCCTGCTGTCCGAGACCTTCAGGGCAGGTGAATGTCAGCAGAAGCTTACTGAGCCACTTAAATTTTTTTTTCTTTAATTTTACACAGAATCTCGCTCTGTTGCACAGGCTGGAGTGCAGTGGCATGATTTCAGCTCACCACAACCTCTGCCTCCTGGGCTCAAGTGATCCTCCTGCCTCAGCCTCCTGAGTAGCTAGGACTACAGGCACACGCCACCATGCCCAGCTAATTTTCATATTTTTTTGTAGAGTAGGGGCTTCGCCATGTTGCCTAGGCTAGTCTCAAACTCCTAGGCTCAAGCGATCATCCCACCTTGGCCTCCCAAAGTGCTGGGATTACAGGCGTGAGTTACCACACTTGGTCGCCACTTGGAGTTTTTACTTAACCCACAACCACTGATTGAAATGTGACTTCCCCAAGTGGTAAAGCACAGACGCTCTCTTGATGGAAACTTTGATTAGTAAAACCAACCCTGACAGTGTCTGTTCTGGAGGCCAGAGCATGTATCCATAATAGGACATTTAACAGCAGGGGCTACTCAGGGCAACACTTACCCCTCTGAAATTCCAGGCTTTAGGAGAGGGAAACATGGGAAAATTGTTTTGCCGCTGCCGTTTAGGCCTAGAAGAGAAAAGACAATGTATTCATTGTTCAGTGGTTGGATATTCAGAGGAAGTCACTGGTTTCAAATGCAGGTTTATCAAAAAGAGAGATGTCTCAAGAAATGGCTCAAACAAGGTAGCTGGAGTTTTCAACAGCTCTGCAATCTTCAGCAGCCAAATTCACCCCAAACTCCTTCTCAGTTCCCCAGCAGGAAAGCCCCAGAGTGCCTTAAAATAGCCCTTCATCTGTACAAAATAAAATAAACTCTAACACGCCACCTGGATGCAATCAAAAAGTCAGACCAGACTCCCAATCTTTGTCTTGAATTTTCACACGGACACAATTCCCACATGGACACTATCAGGAGATGTATAGCTTCAGCTCAGCCTGGAACTCTCCCTTGTCACACAGACATGCTGGGGAGTTCCAACAAGGGGTACATTCGAGCTCCAGGTTTTTAAAGGAACCATTAATGGGACATTTAGCCCCTGCCTAACAGGTGCTGAAACTGGTTTCCTCACCTGTTAACCTCTCAACATGGATCAATTTCCTTAGAGGCAATGGAGGCAGCTTCAAGACAGACCAGCACGGAGACTCCAGGCACACCAGAAGCACCTTATTTCTGTCTCCCAAATTGAATCAAATTTTGTAGCTGCCAATATAACTAGAGGTATACCTCTTTCAACAGATTTACAGATAAATTACTCCCCTAAAACATGTGATGTCTGTCAATATGGATATTCAGATTTCATGTTTGCTAAAAAGCATCTCTGAAAAGCATCCACCTTGGACTTTTCCTGGGACTTTAGTCACTGATGTACCAAAAGGTTGGCCAGGTGCAGTGGCTCGCATCTGTAATCCCAGCACTTTGGGAGGCTGAGGCAGGCAGATCACTTGAGGTCAGGAGTTCAAGACCAGCCTGGCCAACATGGTGAAACCCCATCTCTACCAAAAATACAGAAATTAGCCAGGCGTGCTGGCGGGCACCTGTAATCCCAGCTACTTGGGAGGCAGAGGTTGCGGTGAGCCAAGATTGCACCACTGCATTCCAGACTGGGTGACAGAGCGAGACTCCATCTCAGAAAAAACAAACAAAACCCCAAAATGTTGGTTACACAATAGTCACTTTTACCTTGACCTGTCTGCTGTAATCAGCAATAATGCAAGGCAGAAAGCATGTAGTGACCAGTGTACAGGCTTTGCAGTATGTCAGACCTGAGTAAAAATCTTGATTGGCTCTACCATACAAAAGAGACAAAATACAAGGTAATTACAATAATAGCAGCAACTAACCAATATTGAGCACTTTAAAAAGCATATACTAATATTTTATGTAGTTAATCTCATGACTCTCACCCTGTGAGTTAGGATACATTATTGTACCCATTTTATAGATAAGATCACTGAGGCAGGCCTAGAGATATTAAGTGCTTTGATTCTGATCACACAGATGAAATCAGGATTCTGTTCTTAGTTGTCTGACCTCAAATCCCATGGTGTTTATTAGCATTATGACTCTGAACATGAGGCTTAATTTCTCGAGCTTTGGTTTCCTTATGTGCAAAATAGGGGAAATAATACCCTCTGTGTTGAGTCAGGATGAGATGAGGACTCTAACTCTGGTTCTGTCATTAATAAGTTTTCACCAGCTGTCAGCGTGGTGCCCCCATCCCCCTTTCTCTCTCAACACCTGCCTCCAAGAACAGCATTCAACCCAGGGTGCTGGGCTGACACAGAAGGGCCAGGGCAACTCACCAAAACTATGGGAACTCCCACCTGATGTGCCTTTAAATCAGGCCCCCTCCTGCCTCACCCTTCTCTTCACCCACACGTAAGCAATAAAAACCCAGGCTAATAACATCGCAAGACAGAGAACATGTGGGTGGTTATTTATGTTTCATACCCTTCTCCATTAAATTACATGTTGGCCTAAGTCCTTCTGAAAATAAATGTCTGTTTTAAAACACAATTTTTGGATTTCAACAATACTTCTCCCTGGATACCATTCCCTTCCCTCTCAGTCATAACTGGGCTTTGCTTTCCTAATTATTTGATGGAATTCATTGCTTTTAAAGTAACAATATATACTAGAACATTCTGAGTAAATGTGTCCTTGTCTTATCACGTTGCAATCCACAGATCACACATAATGTTAATTATCACAATAATTAACACAGATTCAGTTACTGATGTGCCCAGGACTAAGCACTTTAGGTACTCTAAGTCTCAAAATAACCTTATAAGGTAGCTTATTATGTTATAATGTAAATATATGACATACAGACAGCATTATAATGGTGTTATATAACATTTTATACACAACATATTATAATGGCATTACATACATTTAAATAACCTTATAATTTTATATAACATTATGTAATATGATATAATGGGACATTATCACTACCGCATTTTATAGATGAGATAAACTGAGGTTAAACCACATGCCAGAAGTCACACAGCTATTAGTTAGGTAGCCAAGTTGGGATTCAAACCCAGACGTGTCTGACTTCAGATCCAGAGGATGCAATCCCTCTCACGTGAAGAGAAGCCCCACCAAACAGGGCAAAGCATACCTCTGAAAGAAAGCTGCCTGGGGGTTCCTTGTGGGAGGGCAGCAGCTTAGCAGGGCTTCCCACCATCAGGCCTCACAGCCTAAGAAAAAGCATCAGAGCAAATCTGTCCATTCGGGACACTGTTGGGCAACTTAGGTGTCCCTGTGTCAGCTGGAGAAGTGGCCAGGAGACCTACCGAGAGAAGGGCTGTCCCTAATTGTTAGCTCCCACCTTCCTCTCATCCCACCACCATGCAGACTTCTAGTCATTCACATTAGCTACAGTCCCTTTTAACAATTCTAGATCAGGCACAAGACTCATGCCTGTAATCCCAGCACTTTGGGAGGCCAAAGTGGGAGGATCGCTTGAAGCCAAGAGTTCAAGACCAGCCTGGGCAAAATAGGGAGACACCATCTCTACTGAAAAAAAAAAAAAAAAAATTCGCTGGGCATCGTGGTGCCCGCCCGTAGTCCCAACTATTTGGAAGGCTGAGGTAGGAAGATTGCTTAAGCCCAGAAGTTTGAGGTTTCAATGAGCTATGATCATATTACTGCCCTCCAGCTTGGGTGACAGAGACCCTGTCTCTAAAAGTAAATTTTAAAAAATTATATCCTGATATCAAAACAGTCTCCTGATAGTTTCCTCTCCGCCCCAAACACTAGCACCCAGGTGGCTCTAATGGACAGATTCAGGGAAGGAGAACCATACTGAGAAGGCTTCTTGATGAAGCTGGTGAGGGACCCTAGCAGCATAAAGTGCACCATCACGGAAGTACCAATGCCGGGTCCTCACCAAAGGAGGGGCCTCTCAGTCCTGGGTATATTTCTTCTGTTGTAGAAGTGTATTTTGCATAATCAGCAAAAGTCCAAGTGAGAAAATAGCACTTGGTGCTGCAGGTTTCCCAGACACAAAGACATTCAGCTGAGCTTCTGAACAAGGCTTGGAGGGCTTGTCTATCGTCTCTGTCCAACCCTCAGGCTCCTCACGTGAGCAGGCTGTGCATGGTGTAAACACATGGTTACAAAGCACAGCCTTCTGTCTGGGCAGCATTTCCCAGTGTCTCACAGATGTCACAAGGATAAGTATGACCACCTCCATAGAGGGATGCATGGGAAAGCCAGGGATGGGTGAGCAGCAAGAAACTTCCAAGATTGTTGGAGTTGGAGTTGGAGGGCTGCTATCGTGGAGAGAAGTTGCAACCCTACGAAAGGTGGGGAAAAAAGCCACAAGCCCCCCACCCTTGGGAAAGCTCATAATAGAAATGGAGAAATGCCCACCGTAGTAGAGAAAAAAATCAGGATTCAAGGTTCAGTTAGGGAATGATCTCAAATTCAAGTGTATGTGTCTAGAATCAAACAGAATAAGGTCAGTAGCAATAGGCCTTAGGGTTAGTGCAGAATTTATTTTCCCACCATGCAGAAACAAATGTTACTGTTTCTCGTCACCTTGAGAAGAGGTTTAACGACCACTTATAGAACAGCTCCTTAGTATGGGTTCAGAATTGAACATGTATTTAGACTGATCCTGCTGTCTGGGCACTGAGTGGGGCTCAGAACGTGGTGTTTAGGGAAGAGCCAGCTTGGGTTTCTAATAGTGGCTCCCTCCCTTTCTTGGTGGGGGACTTCAAGCAAGTTACCTACTCTCTACTCCCTCTGAGCCTCCATTTTCTTATCTGTAAAGTGGAGCTAATAATCCCTTTTCACAAAATTGAAGGATTAAATTCATGTACTAAAAAAACCAACCAAACAAAAATGGTTAGCAGGGAGTCTGGCGCTCAGTAGGTACTCAAATTAGCTATTATCATTATGAGAAGACTCCTTCTTTAACCCAGTAAGGGTAAATGTTAGTTACCATTATCATTGGTGAGGCTCATATTAGAGGGCCAATGAAATTTACATCTCACTCTTAAGGACTGGATAAAATATACACAAAATAAAACAAAGGCATCAATGTGTTATGAATATTTGTTTTAGATAACAGCATGGCCACAAATCTGGACATGAGGTAACCATGAAAAGAGACTTCTCTTTTCTACTCTAATTTTCTAACTCCACTTTCCCTTCTCAAAGACCTTTGTCAGCAAGTTGTATGTTTTAAATATTTTACTGTTTGAATTCTTAATTCAGAACATCTTGCTAAGGAAACTTTTTTCTTCTCTCTTGTTTTACCTCTCTCTATCCATCAGAACAATTGTAGCATTACTAGAAAAATCAAACAGCTATACTTTTTAAGAGAAATCTGTGCTGAATGTGGTACCAGATTGAACCACTTAAGAAGATAATGGCTTCTTTCACTTAAACATCTTTTTAGTTTCTGTTTTTAGGACATAGTTGATGAGAGACTGGCAGGTGAAGACCCAATTCTTTGTGGAGAAACTCACGGTGAAGAGGTAGTTTGCAGAATAGAAAGCTCATCACTTTGGCCTGTCTCTTGAACAAATGGACCTCCAAATAATGTTTCTGTGGCTCACTGAGTCACACTCAGCTTCATTCTACTCATGTCATGGCTGCAACTCCAACTCTTTATTTCCTCATAAATTATGGGAAAAAAAGAATCACAGAGGCTGCACGTGGTGGCTCACGACTGTAATCCCAGCACTTTAGGAGGCCGAGGCAGGCAGATCACCTGAGGTCAGGAGTTGGAGACAAGCCTGGAAAACATGGTAAAAACCCATCTCCACTAAAAAAAAAAAATGCAGACATTAGCTGTGCATGGCGGTGCGCACCTGTAGTCCCAGCTACTCAGGAGGCTGAGGCATGAGAATCACTTGAACCTGGGAGGCAGGGAGCTGAGATCGTGCCACTGCACTCCAGCCTGGGTGTCAGAGTGAGACTGTCTCAAGAAAAAAAAAAAAAAAAAAAGAATCACAGAACCTCAGAAATGGTCAGCTGGTACAATTTCTCAGTCACTAGTTGAATCCTCTTTGCAGCAGTCCTGCTGAGAATGGCCCCTTAAAGACAGCCCTCACCTTTGGAGAATGGGTCTGTACTCTACTCATGGGAGCTCACCCACTAATTTATTCACCAATATTATTGAGCAGCTACTATATGTCAGGTATGGTGCCAGACATTAGAGATCAGCAGTGGACAAGAAATTCAGTTCCTGCTTTCATGTCCTCACAGGATATTCAGATTCACCCTCTTCCCCTCCAAAAAATTATAACATGGCAAATCGCTTTTTTTTAAGTGGTAGTGAGGAGCGCCGCAGGGGCCTGACCAAAATTTGAGGAGCCAGAAAGACCTCCCAGAGAATATGAGGCCTCTCTGAGACCTAACAGGGAAGAAGGACTCAACAGGTGATGAGAAAAGGGAAAAGTAGGCCAAGCCAAAGGAAAACCATGCTAAAAAGGCAGAAGGTGAAAAGACAAACAAAATAGCCATTAAATAGACAGAACTGGCCAAGTTCAAAAAGGGGTGGAAAGGACTCTAATAAATACTATTATGAATAGGGTCATATAACTACAGATTCAATAGCAATTAAAATTTAAAGCTTCCCAGTGCTTTGGGTGGCCAAGGAAGGAGGATCACTTGAGGCCAGGAGTTCTAGACCAACTTGGGCAAATAGCAAAACCAACTCTACAAAAAAAATTTTTTTTTAATTAACCAGGCATGGTAGCATGAGCCTGTAATCCTAGCTATTCAGCAGGCTGAGGTGGGAGGACTGCTTGAGCCTAGGAGTTCCAGGCTGCAGTCAGGCATGATAATGTCACTGCACTCTAATCTGGGCAACCATCATAAGGCCCCATTTTAACAAATAAATAAAAACTACAATAAGAATGTTATCAATACTTTTATGGCATTGAATTTGAAAACTTAAAGAAAATGCAGAAATCCCTAGGAAAATATGACTTATAAAAACTGTCCCAAGAAGAAACAGAAAGCCTGAACAGTCTTATAATTAATAAAGAAATGAGAGAAAATGTCAGGCCCAGACAGTTTAAATAATAGATTCTATCAAACTTTCCAAAGAAAAAACAAAAACCAGATCATTCCAATCTTATACAAACTGTTTTATAGAAGATAAAAAGCATCAACAGTTAAGTGGTAAATAAAGGAGAATATGGCACATGTGAAGAACTGGAAGAAGTATGACAACTTTAATGTTTGTTGACAAGGAAGTAGATTAAATGAAACTACAATCTTTTTTTATTTTTGAGACAGAGTCTCGCTCTTTTTGCCCAGGCTGGAGTGCAATGGCACAATCTCGGCTCACTGCAACCCCCGTCTCTTGGGTTCAAGCGATTCTCCTGCCTCAGCCTTCCGACTAACTAGGATTACAGGCATGCACCACCATGACCAGCTAATTTTGTATTTTTAGTAGAGATAGGATTTCTCCATGTTGGTTAGGCTGGTCTCGAACTCCTGACCTCAGGTGATCTGCCCGCTTCGGCCTCCCAAACTGCTGGGATTATGGGCGTGAGCCACCACGCAGGGCCCTTTTTTTTTTTTTTTTTTTTTTTTGAAGTACAGCATTATTCAATTGAAATATCATGTAAGCCACATATGTAATTTAAGTTTTCTATTAGAGATATATATATATATATATATTTTGAGACATGGTCTTGCTCTGTTGCCCAGGCTGGAATGTAGTGGCGTGATCATGGCTCACTGCAGCCTTGAACTCCCCAGCTCAAGTGATACTCCCACCTCAGTCTCCTGAGACTACAGGCACACACCAGCATACCTAGCTTTTTTTTTTTTCTTCTGTAGAGATGGGGTCTCCCTGTGTTACCTAGGATGCTCTTGAACTCTTGGGCTCAAGCAATCCTCCAGCCTCAGCCTCCCAAAGTGCTGGGATTACAGGTGTGAGCCACCACACCCAGCCTGTTAGTCACATTTTAAAAATAAAAAGGAATAGATAAGTTTAGTTTTAATAGTATAGTTTATTTAACCCAGTGTATCCAGATATTATTAAACACATAATCAATAGGAAAAAGGCATTAGAGATACTTTATTTTTTTTTCATACCAAGTCTTCAAAATCCAATGTGTATTTTACACTTATGACACATCTTCATTGGCATCAGCCATGTTTTAAGTGCTCAGTTGCCACATGTGGCATGTGGCCATCATATTGAACAGCACAGTTATAGAAAAATAAGGCACTCCATTTCCAAGAACCTCTGACTGTGAAAGTCCACTGCTCCATGTCTTAGCAGTTGGTGACAACCAAAATGCATAAATTGAGAATCCCCGCTAAAAACGAGGCATTCTCTAAAAGGATCTTAGTGTCCATCTGAATTCAGAAACATCAAAAGGACAGAATATTTTACAAAGGCTTTAGAGAGGTAGTACTATATCTGTACATACCAAATCATCTTTAGGTCACAAATGTATGAAGATCTATTTGAAGAAAGCAACAAATGAAATTCTTCCCCCAAAGAGGGAATATCTCAAACACATACATGTGCATAGTTTCCAAATAATATAGAACTACTCTATTCAAACCAATTCCAGAATTAACTAGAGGAAAGATTGAAATGATTTTTTAAATCCATGAAATTATATTGTATTTGTAGTTCCTCTTCTGTAAAACGCTTGTTCAGGTCATTTGCTCATTTATATAAAGAGGTGTTTTTTTTTTCTTATTGATTGATCAATAAGAATTTTTCATATATTCAGGATATAGCAAGTAGCAATGGGTCTGGCACATGGCTGGTACTATAATAACCCTATTGAAAAGGTACATATGAGGGCCGGGCGCAGTGGCTCATGCCTGTAATCCCAGCACTTTGGGAGGTGGAGGCGGGCGGATCACAAGGTCAGGAGATCGAGACCATCCTGGCCAACATGGTGAAATCTCATCTCTACTAAAAATACAAAAATTAGCTGGGCATGGTGGCGCGTGCCTGTAATTCCAGCTACTTGGGAGCCTGAGGCAGGAGAATTGCTTGAACCAGAGACCGAGATCGTGCCACTGCACTCCAGTCTGGTGACAGAGCGAGACTCCATCTCAAAAAAAAAAAAAAAAAAAAGAAAAAGAAAAAGAAAAGGTACGTATGAAACGTTCATCAACTAATGAATAAACAAAATGTGATATATCCACACAACAGAATATTATTCAACCATAAAAAAAGAATGAAGTACTGATACATGCCACCCCATGGAAGAATCCTGAAAACATGCAAAATGAAAGAAACCAGACACAAGGAATACATATTGTATGATTCCATTTATGTGAAATGTCCAGAATAGACAAATCCATAGAGTCAGAAAGTAGATTAGCTCCAGAAGCTGGGGTAAGAGGAAGAATGAGGAGTGACTGCTCAATGAGTATGCATACTCCTTTTGGGGTGATGAAAAGGTTCTGGAATTCGATAGTGGCGATGGGTACACAACCTTGTGAATGTACTTAATGCCACTGAATTATACATTTTTAAATGGTTAAAATGCTAAATATGGTAATGGTTTAAATGGTTACACTGGTAATATTTTATGTGTATCCTACCACAATTTTTGAAAAGTGAGGGTGAAATAAAAATATTTTCAGGCAAAATAAAAGACACATATTTAATGGAAAAAAATCCTCATGGAATAATGATGTGAAATAAAATCCTATTAACTACTCCAGAAGAGAAAATTCAGTAAATAAGCTGAGAAAGCAAGCATTTTAATGCAGCCTGGGATTTGATGGAAGCAGCTTAGTGGTGGAGTTTCATCAGTACTTGTGAGAAATCAGTCCTACACGTCTGTTTCTGAGACATATATTTACTTGAGTTACTCAACGATGATAAGAATTCCCACACCTTCTGGCTTTCTCCACGTCCTCCCACTCCCACCCCCACACTGTCTCTGTGCTCAGAGATTCAGCAGCAACAGCTGGTCTGTCTTCTGCTCTGGTCTGTCTTCTGCTCCCACTTAAGAGCCATTTTGCTGTGCTCCCCTTTTGTATTTTAGTTTCCTGCAAAGCTTGTATCTCTAGAACAACTTTTCATGCGTGCAATCTCCCAGAAGGAGAACTGCAATGGCGACTGTCAGTACCTCCTGAGTCCTGCCATACAGGGGCAGCTTGGCCCAGTAGTTAAGAGCACAGAAGCTGGAGCCGGCTCTGCAACTCACCAGCTGTGTAGCGCTGGACAAGTGACTTAACATCTCTGATCCCTAGTTCCTCCATCTGTAAAATGAAGGTACTAACAAGACTCCCTCTCACAGAGCTGTTGTGAGGAGTAGAGGAGTTAATATACGTAAAGCTCTTAGTGACTGGAGCACAGAAGGGACCCTGTAAGACAGCCCTCTTCCAGGGGACGAGCTCTGGAAAGCCATGGACTATCTGGTTTAGACTCGCTGCTGTCACTGCACTCCTTGCAGCTAATAGGAGCTTAATAAATAATGAGAATGAATTCATGGTGCGGCCCCTCAGTAAGTCTGTGGTCAGCGATACACAGGGAAGCCTTCTATACACGATGAAAGAACATGAATACAACATACACACTTCAGAGAAAGACAGAGAAGAACATCCATAGCGGAAGCCATCTCATGGGGTCTTCTAAGTACCCGGCAGGGACCCGAAGCAAGCCTGACATGGGCTGTGGATCTGTATTCACCCCAGTCATCTCCTTTTCCCCAGGCCTCTCTCAGGCCAAACTGGATCCTAAATAAGCACTTTTGGAACAAAAAGGCCCTCAAATGCCAGCCAACTTCTCAGTCTGGTCTGGAGCTATCCAAATGAACAGCATTGAAGAGGATACCAGCCATGAGGGATTTAATGAGAGATGGACAGTCAGGCCCCAACATGACCCCTTCCCCAGGGCTTTTAAGAGCACTTTGGGTTAAGGTCGGGCGCAGTGGCTCATGCCTGTAATCCCAGCACTTTGGGAGGCCGAGGCAGGTGGATCATGAGGTCAGGAGATTGAGACCAGCCTGGCTAACACAGTAAAACCCTGTCTCTACTAAAAATACAAAAAAAAAAAAAAATTAGTGAGCATGGTGGCGGACGCCTGTAGTCCCAGCTACTTGGGAGGCTGAGGCAGGAGAATGGCATGAACCCAGGAGGTGGAGCTTGCAGTGAGCCAAGATCACCCACTGCACTCCAGCCTGGGTGACACAGCGAGACTCCGTCTCAAAAAAAAAAAAAAAAAAAAAAAAAAGCA
>NC_045435.1:79392899-79456699 GCF_002776525.5 Piliocolobus tephrosceles | reverse complement strand
CTCATTTCAAGCCCATGGATTGCTCATTCACATTTCTGTGTGTTAGTCAGCTACCATAAACACTTCTAGAGCAAATTCAGGCCACCAGAGAGACAGAACAGTAACCTAGGGTGGTCAGAAGCATGGGCTCTGCAGTCTCCAAGACCTGGTGGGTTCAAGCCCAAGTCCATCAAATTACTTTGGACAGCACAGCTTATACAACTTTCCTAGTCTTCAGCTTCCAACTTGAAAATGGATATGATAAGACTTAGACCTCCTAGGGTTGCTTTGAGAAGTAAATACATAATTCCTATAAAGCACTGTGCCGACTACCTGGTTCATACCGAGTCCATAACAAATGTTAGCTTTAAACATTTGCTGAGTGTCTACCATGTGCCAGGCATTGTTTTAGGCATAGGGATACAGCAGAGGACAAAATATACTTCCTCTTCTCTCAGAGCTTACATTAGAAGGTGATACATTCTATGGAGAAGGACAAAGCAGGGTGGGGGATCAGGGGGTGGTGGGAGTGGCTGATATTTAATATGGAGTGTGGCCAGGGCAGGCTTCTCCCTGCAAGAGCTGGAAGCCTGTCTTAGGTGGACAGGACAGCAAATGCAAAGTTCCTGGTGCACGGCTGAGGGGCAGCAAGACCAATATGGCTGGTAAGCAGTGAGCAAGAGTGGAGAGTCACAGAAGGAGCTGAAACCAGATGACAAGGGTCTCACAGATTACTTCAAGGTCTCTGGATTTTAGTCCAGGGGAGACAGGAGGCGACTGGTGGATTCTCAGCAGAAAACAAACCTGACCTAAGTTTTAAAAGGATTGCTCTCAATGTTGTATGGAGACAGCAGCTCTAGGTGGCGAGACAGGGGCAGGAAGGAGGTGAGGACGTTCCTATGGCGGTGCAGGTGGGGGATGGCAGGGACTTGGACCAAGATGGTGGCAGTGGGAGTGGTGAGGAGTAGTGGAATGATTAACACATTTTTTCTTTTTTTTTTTTTGGAGACAGAGTCTTGCTTTGTTGCCCAGGCTGGAGTGCAGTGGCACAATCTCAGCTCACTGCAAGCTCTGCCTCCCGGGTTCACACCATTCTCCTGCCTCAGCCTCCCAAGTAGCTGGGACTACAGGTGCGTGCCACCACACCTGGCTAATTTTTTTGTATTTTTAGTAGAGACAGGATTTCACCCTGTTAGCCAGACTGGCCTCGATCTCCTGACCTTGTGATCCGCCCACCTCGGCCTCCCAAAGTGCTGGGATTACAGGCATCAGCCACCGCGCCCGTCATGATGAATATATTTGAAGGCAGGAATAACACGATCTACTGTGGATTAAGTACAGAAGGTGAAATAAGAGCAGTAAAGGATGCTCTAAAGAAGTCTAGCCTGAACAATGGGAAGATAGCGAAGGGCTATGGGAAGAGCAGGTTTGGGGACAAAAATCAAGAGCAGACATATAACATTGGAATAGTATGGACCTCCAAATGGAGATGTGGAATTAGCTGCTAAATATAAGGAGAGTGTTTTCAGAAATCATCAGCTTACAGATATGAGAGGAGCCCCATGGTAGGAAGAAAACCATGAGAGGGACAACACAGAGGCCAAGTGAAGACAGTGCTTCAAAGAGGGAGACTCTACTATTTCACCAAGCCGGAGGATGGAGAGGTGCCCATTGGCAAAGCAGAGATCCCTGGTGACTTGACAAGAAAACATTAGTGAAATGGAGAAAGAGAGCTTAGAGATTCTTGTCCAAAGATATCTAAGAAGCATTATTTGTATAAAATATACATTGACAGAGAGCTTAGGTATTGGTCAGTCCACTGAAGTAATGAAAATGTGAGCTCCAACCAGACTAGGCAACACAGCAAAAGCCTGTCTCTACAAAAAATACAAAAAGTAGACGGTTGTGGCGGTGCATACCTGTAGTCCCAGCTACTTGGGAGGCTGAGGTGGGAGGACTGCTTGTGCCCAGGAGGTGGAGGTTGCAGTGAGCTATGATCGCACCACTGCACTCCAGCCTGGGTGACAGAGCGAGACTCTGTCTCCAATATATGTACATATTGACACTTCTTTTTAACAATAAAGATAATGTACAATATATGTACAAGAGGACAGGCACTTCATTATCTTTTCAACATTTTATCCCTACCCTCTAGACATATGGTAGATGCTCAATAACTATTTGTAAGACTTTTTTGAACTTTCTTGACATCTGCAGCCAAATGGTACAGGCCAATGGGAAATTTCCATCACTAACAGTATGGTGTGGAAGACAATGAGGAATATACTATATTCCAAATTTTTATTAAATTTGGAATTTTTCAAATTATACAAATATCAAATTTTTCATGCTCTTCCTTTAACTAAAGAAACTAAAATTAACACTACTTGGTATTTCTTCAGCATACACACACAAAAAAGTGTTTCCCAGTTACTACCTCATTGGCATTCTGATCTGCATCATCGGCGGATAGATGGCAGCACCAAACTTCAAACATCTAAGCTCACTGTCAGCTGGTCTAATTAGCAAAAATTACAGAACATTTTTGAAGGGATGTCTTGTAACAGAGGTCTTTTGGAAATCTAATTTAAGAAAATCAGTTTTCCATTTTCAAAATGCTGACCCACAAATGTTTCTGAAGTGTCCAAGAGTTGCTTTTCAAAGCAAAGGGATCGTTCTCCCTCTCCCCTCCCCCTGTCCCCCACATCCATTTGAATCATCGCACATTTTCAATGGGAAAGGCTTCATTACATCCTAAGGAAATCCACATCCTGCACCTCCAGGTCACAGCCTGGCAGAGAGCAGCCTCACGTCCCTCCGGAAAGGATAATTAGTTTTCTACCCTTTAATCAAGGAGCAGCAGATTGTTATTTTTCTAAAGCTTTGCCTGGGGAGAGCCTGTTCTTTCCCGAGAGTATATTTTTCTACCCAGGACTCCTTGTTTGTGCTCTACCTTCCCACGCACCGACTCTGAGGGCCCCTCCTTCTTGTTTGAAATAAGACCAAAGCTCTCCACTGATGAGACGGATGTGGGATCTGGTCATGGGCTCCCTAACTCATGAGCACCACTGCCCGTTATCATATGGACTGGGGCTATCCTCAATCTCTCTATCATAGAGAATGTTGTCAAGGGTTCGCTGCTTAAAAAGAATCAGTTCTGGCTGAGCGCAGTGGCTCACACCTGTAATGCCATCACTTTGGGAGGCTGAGGCAGGCAGATCATTTGAGGTCAGGAGTTTGAGACCAGCCTGGCCAACGTGGTGAAACTCCATCTCTACTAAAAATACAAAAATTAGCTGAGCATGGTGGTGCTCACCTATAGTCCCAGCTACTCGGGAGGCTGAGGCAGGGGAATCGCTTGAACCCAGGAGGTGGAGGTTGCAGTGAGCCAAGATTACAACACTGCACTCCAGCCTCAGCAACAGAGCGAGATTCTGTCTCAAAAAAATAATAATTATAAAAAATAAAAAATAACCAATGCTTACAGAGGGCTCACTGTGTCACAGCCAGCCACTCTTCTGAATGCTAAATAAACAGTAACTCATTTTGTCCTCAAAAAACTTTTATGAGTAGGTATATTTGTTATTCCCACTTTACAGGTGAAAAAACTGAGGCTCAGACAAGTTAAATGACTTGCCCAAAATCACACAGCTAGTAGGCATCAGAGTGGGATTCAAACCCAGGCAGTCTGGCTCTAGAGTGGACGAACAGAGAAACAGATGTTAAAACCACTGCAGAAGCAGCGACAACAGAGGAAAGGAGATGGAAACTCAAATGCTTACTATGTACCAGGCCCAGAGCCGATACTGAGTTGGTTCTCTTTACATGAAGTGTAACAGGACTTTAAAAAAATAATAAAAACAATAAAGATCAGAGATTAGTCTTATTCACTGGTTTTTCTACATCTGCAAATAAAAATATCCATGGAGATTAATGGTAAACTTTTCTGTGTGCATACTGTACTTTTAATAGAAGGGTAATTTTAATTTAAAAAATTTAATGGCTCAGTTTTCTTAATATTTTAAAGAGATTTCGATCAAATAATGAAGCCTTAGAAGGTGTTTTTTTTGTTTTTTTTTGTTGTTGTTGTTTGTTTTGAGACAGAGTCTCACTATGTTGCCCAGGCTGGAGTGCACTGGTGCAATCTCGACTCACTACAACCTCCAGCTCCTGGGTTCAAGCAATTCTTCTGTCTGAGCCTCCCAAGTAGCTGGAATTACAGGTGCTCACCACCACACCTGGCCAATTTTTGTATTTTTTAGTAGAGGCGGGGTTTCGCCATGTTGGCCAAGCTGGTCTTGAACTCCTGACCTCAAGTGATCTGCCCGCCTAGGCCTCCCAAAGTGCTGGGATTACAGGTGTGAGCCACCACACCCGATCAGTTCATGTTTTTCAAATCCTAGAAAACTCTTTACTCAAAAATTATATCTCTAGATATCATACTTTACTAGTTTCTATCAAACAGGTACTCCATAAGGGTTTCTTGCCCTGTGAGGAGCAGAAGAAAGTCTTTATATTTTATTCAATACTATATTGATCAGAAACTAATAAATCCATATGTAGGTGGCCCAACCCCTCCAAAATGAACATTGCAATCCTAAAAGTGGGTCCTCAGATATAGGCATTTATAATAGATGTTCTGTTGATCCCAACAGTTTAAAATGCCAAAAATTCTTAAATTAGCCAGCATTGCTTAAAGCAGTTTATTGACTCCAATACAGGACCCACCACAGTCTCCAAGGTAATTAGATGCTCCATAAATGCTGGTTTTGGCAGTGACTGGGGCCACACATAAAAACATGTTTATTCCCAAACTGTCAGTGAAATGTGGGAGTGGAACTGCGTCAGGCTTGTTAGAGCTTATGTGGTAGAAAGGAAGGTAATGTCAAGGCCACCGTCAAGCTGAGATGATTTCAGCACTGCACCAAACAGCAAGCCACTACGCTGAATCCTGGCAGACCTCAATGACGGCTAAAAAAAAGGGAGTGGTGGGTATGAGGTAATTCTGAGTAAAAAGAGGTAATATTAGTACTATTTTCATAATAATATTACTATTCGTACTGTGCTTTTTATGAGGATTAACTCACTGAATCCTCACGGGGGCCCTGTGGAATAAGGGCTGTAACAGATGAGGAAGCTGTGGCACTAACACCTTAGACTTAGAAATGCCTCAGCTACTAAAGGGTAGGGCCAGACAGCCCGATTCCAGGATCCTGCCCCAGAGCTCCACCAAGTTGCATCAAGATTTTTCTGGCCACCTAATCCACAAGAGCCACAAACTAGGGCGAGAAAAATGACTGTGGTTATCAGCTACGTGCTACTTACCAAATATTTCTATCAAACATGGTCTACCTAAAGCACAGTGCAGAGCAAGCCCCATTCTCTTGGATCCTTCACTAACTCCCAGCTTACCAGCTGGGCTCCAGTGGGAAGAGGGCCAGCACTTGCATCAGCGCTGCCATAGCTGCCACCATGGCAACCACCCTTTATGACCCAAGCAAAGATGCTCTTCCCACTCACTCGGGAGCCCTGATTCTGGGATGCAGCCCTTGGAGAGACATGTCCTTTTACCTGCCCCAATTTGCTCAAAGTCTTTATAACACTGGTAACCAACGGGGGGTTCCCCAGTTTCCTGGACACATCTGGACCAGGCCAATATGTACAAAGACTGACAGGGAGATGGGGCTCATGGAGAGATGGTGCAAAGAGATGCAGATTTGCAAAGTGAACAGCTAACATCTCCAGGGGCCTCAGCGCCTGGCAGAGCTGGAATTGAGTTCCAGCTGGCTATCTCATGGCCCTAAGCAAATGAGTTCGGCTTCTAGGAATCCATGTCTTACACTATGAAAAATAGGAATAATATTAGGTTTTATACCTCACAGAGCTGTTGTGAGGTTTAAGTAAACTCAAGCACATAAAGTACATAGAGAGTAGAAACTGGCTGTGACTATCACTGAGGCAATGGTGCCGGGACCCTCAAAAAAGCAGGAGCCCCTCAGCCTCCCACCACTGCCCTTCCAGCTCAGCAGCCTGACAGTAGAGACAAAAAGCAATCCTGTCAACAGACCAGACAAGGCCAACAGATCAGAGTCCACATACACCCTGCTGAGCGCAGGGAGACACGCCAGCGTTCAGTGGGGACCGCAGGTGCGGTTACTCCCACCCCTACTAGGCTACATGGCTTTTCTGAAAAGATAAATTTATCAGAATAAGCCTACTACTTTTATTTGACAAAGACGTCGCTGGACAAAACACTTTCTAACACACGAAAACCATGAATGAACCTTCAGAAGTCTTTAAAGTCAAATGGATGGCACTGAAAAATTTCTAGAAGATTCTGGAATTATCATTCCCATACTATCAGCAGTGGTGACTTCTCAAGGTTAGGATTGATCCAGGGAACTTGCACTTGCCATGTTACACATTACTACACTGTCTAAAATTGTATGACTGTACATTTTTGTCATAAGAAAATGTTAGTTTATTTGAAAAAGAAAACTGAAATGCTTTGCCATAACATAGTTCACAAAATAAAAAACCCAATCAATAAGCAAACAAAAAGTACTCATCCTCCCTAGTAACTAGCCAAATGGAAATTTAAATAACTTAGCATGTTTATATTTCAAATTAGTAACTTCTATATGGGCATATCAAATGCAAGAAAGAATGTGGAGAAACAGGTACTTTGCTTCACAACTATGAATGTATACATTGACATGAAATTTCCATAGGGTAATTTGACACCACTTTCCAAGAGCATTAAAGTGATCCAAAAGTTCATCCTCATGATAATTAATTGGACAAAATAACCACAAACACGGGCCTAGCAATAAGGATACAGCTCCTAATGTTGCTATAGAGGGAGAAGTTAGACACAACTCACACAGCCAACAATAGGAACCAGCTATTAAAAAAGCCCCTTGAGTGGCCGGGCACGGTGGCTCAAGCCTGTAATCCCAGCACTTTGGGAGGCCGAGACGGGCGGATCACGAGGTCAGGAGATAGAGACCATCCTGGCTAACACAGTGAAACCCCATCTCTACTAAAAAATACAAAAAACTAGCCGGGTGAGGTGGCGGGCGCCTATGGTCCCAGCTACTTGGGAGGCTGAGGCAGGAGAATGGCGTGAACCCAGGAGGCGGAGCTTGCAGTGAGCTGAGATCCGGCCACTGCACTCCAGCCTGGGCGGCAGAGCGAGACTCTGTCTCAAAAAAAAAAAAAAAAAAAAAAAAAAGAAAGAAAGCCCCTTGAGGCCAGGTACAGTGGCTCACACCTAGAATCCCAGCTCTTTGGTAGACCAAGGCTGGAGGATCATCTCTGGCCAGGAGTTCGAGACCAGACTGGACAAGAAAGTGAGCCCTCATCCATACAAAAAATTAAAAAATTAGCCGGCCGTAGTGGCATGCACCTGTAATCCCAGCTACTTGGGAGACTGAGGTAGGAGGATGACTTGAGCCCAGAACCCAGGCTGCAGTGAACTATGATTGCACCACTGTACTCCAGCCTGGGCAACACAGTGAGACCCTACCTCTAAAATAAAGAAATCCCCTTGAAAATTTCTACATATCCAATAAGTAAGGTAGCAGCAAAAAGACTTACTTATTCCACTTGTGAAAATATGGAATTATCTGGATTTGGCACCTTTAATTGCATGCTTTCATTCCACATCATCCCATTTTGCAACTGAGTAAACTGAGACCCAGATCTATTCGACCATTTGTCCTGCAGTGGTTGGACAGGTTCACAGTGTTATTTGCTGTTGCATCCATAGTAGAGCCAAGCTGGTTCCTGGTGCCACAGAAGGCCCAAGCCAGGGGCAGAGGCATCTCTTCAAAATCCTCTTCCCCCAAGATGCCACACCTTCCCAAGGGCTCTCAGCCCTGTCCAGCTGCCAGGGACAGCCAGAGACAAAGCACAGGCCCGGGAATAAAGCCGGGATCTGTGAGCAAGGCCCTCACTAGGAATAAAGTAGGCCCCCTCCAAAGAAGGTCTGGTCCACATCAGGACTGCAGGTGGTGCTTATCCTAGATCGCCTCTCACCCTGTGGCAACCCTGGGGCTCAGAGAGGTCAGCTTCCCTGTCTTAAATCACCCAGCCAACGAGGATGTGAACTCCTTTCGTATTCTTAGCCCTTTCTGGGTAACTCAGTTTCCTCATCTAGAAAATGGGGAGAATAATTGTACCTACCTACAAGGGTTTGGTTGTTACAAGAGTTAAAGGACTCAATCCTTAGAAGGTGCTTAGAACATTTCCTGACCTACAAGAAGCGTCTTGTGCAGCTTTTATTTCTGCAGTGAGACTACCGAGGGTGGTGGTTAGGAGCAAGGGCTCTAGAACCAGCCGCATGGGTCCTGATCACACATCGACCACTCGCTTGCCCTGTGACTCCAAGCAGGTTACCTAATTCTTTGTGCCTCAGATTCCTCATTTGTGAATTGAGAATGATGATGATAACTCACATGCACCTCAACGTACAACGGTAAGTCGAAAATGCACTTAATACCCCTAACCTACCAAACATCACAGCTCAGCTTACCCTACAAATTCAGTAAGTAAGGTAGTAGCAAGAAGACTTGCTTATTCCACATTGTGAAAATACGGAATTATCTGGATTTGGCACCTTAATGCATGCTTTTAAAGCCTAGTGCACTTAAACATGCTCAGAACACTCACATTAGCCTACAATTGGGCGAAATCATTTAACGCAAAGCCTGTTTTGTAATACAGTGTTGAATATTTCATGTAATTTACTGAATACTGTACTGAAAGTGAAAAAAAGAAGAATGATTGTATGGGGACTCAAAGTACAGTTTCTCCTGGATGCGTGTCACTCTCACACCATCAGAAAGGCTAAAAATTGTCAGGCGACTCACTGTGGGTCAGGACCATCTGTAGGACCTATGTAGGTTAGTGGGAATAATCACGTTATCTACCTGAGTTAATGTGCTTAGAAGAACTAAGAACAGTAGCTAATAATAATGAATACAATGGTCCTAACATGCAAAGTGCATGTTAGCTGCTACGAATATTATGCCACTCTGTCTCCTATTAGCCCATTAGGAATGGCACCTCTACCAACAGTAGTCATTATTCTGGCTGACAAGAACCTGACGTATGTTCTCCTATGAGTGGGTACCATTATTGTTCAGATTTACAGATGGGAAACTCAGGTGCAGAGAGCTCAAGTAACTTGACTTGGGTCACACAGCCAAAAAGCAGCAATGCTGCCAGGCTTCAAGTCAAGTTCATTGGCCTCTAAGGCTCTTGCCTGACTGCACTACCCACCTCAATATCCACATGGCCTGTGGCTGCCTACTTGTGCAATTGTATGACTGCCAGTACTTTCTGCGGAGGGTGATGCATGGTTTTCTGGCTTTGAGATGACTCACTCCCAAGGCTTCCACCATGCAACACAAATGCTGGCCCCTGCAGAAGTCTGACTAACAGAAAGGGTCAGAAAGTCACGTCAGCAGAGTCACCAAGGAGCAATCCCTGTCTTCCCTCCTCATCTTCCCGGGGAAATACATTGGTATGTGTCTGTCAAGATGAGACATAACCATTAAAACAAAATTCTGGACTGAGATATCTGCTTAGTGTCTTGGAAACACATGCCGATGTCTACACAGCTGGTTTTCCCTACAGCTGTTGGTAGTCATGTGCTGTTTCAACTATGGCCTACTCATAAGTTTGCACTGGAAGATGAGGCCGGGGTAAATCTTCCTTAATGCATCATTCTAGCCTTTAAAGCATGACATCCATGACAGTGAAGCTCACTTTCCATTACCAGACTGAAAAGTTGGCAAAGCTTTGCTGCACACCATAAAGGCAGAGGTGTAGTTAGGTGCCACCAGCAAGGAGTAGCATAGCTTGAGCAGAGGTGGGTCTCATGTCCTTCACGGCTTCCTCAGCAATTCATCAACAGAGCTAGTTGTTGAATAAAAACAAAACAAAAAATCTTCTACCCAGGATCCATAACCCTGTATTATTTCAAACCTGGTAATTTAATTCAATCATATCTGTTTTCAGATAATGTATCTAAAACTCACACAGATCACAAGCTGGAAGGATCCTCAGAGAACCAGCCGATCACCCTCATTTAGAGACTGGAGCACTAAGACCTGGCCAACCTCACATGGTCTGTTGGTCACAGGCTGGGACCCTTGAAGGTCTCCCTGTTTTCAGGCTGTTTTCAGCCGTTCCTGCTTCCTTGATCCAAGTGTTGTCAGAGTGGACATCTGCTGTTCCTCACTACCCAGCGTTTAGCCCCCATTCTTCTGCTAATAGCACCCAGATTTTCTGTTGTGGGATGCCCTCTCCCCTTTGGGACCCTGTGATTCAGGAAGGGCCAACCCCAGGCTCCAGAGATGGGCATGTGACCTGGCCTGTTCAGTGAGAGTGACCCCAAGACTTTGAGCGGCATTAAAGAACAGATATACAGTCCTTCTGGCACAGGTGCTGAGCTGATAAGATGCAAACTTGGAGCTGTGCAGGGCATCTTGTGTGGAAAGCCTACGTGAGAAGGAAGCTCACCTGGAGAAAGCAGAGCAAAAGACCAAGAGAGAAGGTTCCTAATGACACAGATTAACCACCTGGATCGAGCCATGCCTGAAGGTAGCCTCTCACTAGATTTGCCAGTGATAAAAAGTGAACTCTCTTTTTTAAAAAAAATTTAAGCAAGTATACACTGTATTTCTGTCACATGCAACCAAAAGAACTATGCTTTGTATCTTTGCAAAAGTTCATTAAAGAAAGCATCAAAATAGGAATGTTCCCAGGGGACCGTCCAGAGTGCCTAGCACACAGTAAGCACTTAATTCACGTGTAATGGAGTGACACCCCTCCTTCAGGTCTCTTCTCAGTGGGACTCTCTCAGACATCCTGTTGGAAACCGTGGCCCTCCCCAGCCTTTCTATCCACCACTTTTGCCTGTTTTCCACAGTGTTTAGCACCATCAGACCTACCCTATGTCTTACTGTTTCTTGAATCTCATAGGGGTGGAGATTGTTGTCTACTTTGTTCACTGCTATAACCCTAAGGCCCAGATCAGTTCTCTGAACCGTAAGTAGCCAGTATACACCCGGTGAATGAATGAATGAATGAGGAAATGGATGATGGAATGAGTGAGTGCCTAGCGTGCTCCCAGGTCCCCACCTGTCTGCTGCCTTGGTCAGCAGCCCTGGGACCTGGCCTGCAGAACCCCTGGCTGTCCTTCCTCGTCTTTCTGGATATGGGTCCTCTTCCCATTGAGCAAATACTCCAGCAGCCAGCCCCGCAGTCCAGGCAACCTGACTGTCACCCACCTGCCCAGGAAGCGTCAACAAAAACTAAAGGGTAAGGAGCCCTTTGGGTTATAAAGATGTCTTCCTTCTTTTTTCCTGCTTACAAATAAATATATGCTCATTTCAAAGGCAAACAAAATTAAAATGTAAACAAGCAATAACAAAATAATAATAAATTTAACTTCTAAGTTAAATTTGAGGTACAAGTCAGAAATGGGAAGACTGCTGGTATATTTTATATGACCCATAGGGTGTCTGTATGTATATATGTATTTATTTTTGAGGTAGCATGCAACATTTAAACATCTAGATTTCATTTAGAAATCAGGTACAGTCTCTAGCTTCAGTTCAATCTTTTAAAAAAATCTCATCACTAAGGGCCCGTATTTCCATATGTGACCACGGTCTGCTAGGGTTGACTGGTAGTTGCCCCCTTCATGGGCTCTTGGGGTCTCCACCCCTCCCCACTGTGACCCCTGCCCTTCCCTGGCCACTCATGTAAGGTCCTGCCTGGTCTCTGTCACACTCGGAGTTGGTGATCCCTGTCCAGGTGTATATCTTTTCAGACCTTGCTGCAGACATAAAGCTTTCTAAGAAATCTCTCTAAAAATTCTCCTCTGCCTCCAGTAGTAACTGTGATGCTACAAATAACTACACAATTTCTAACACCAGAGAACACTGCATTTACAGCACAGCCCCCTCCTTCAGGGTCAGCATGCTGGGTCAGGTTCATGTCTCCTTCTAAGAGTGACCATCAGCCGGGAACAGTGGCTGACGCCTGTAATGCCAGCACTTTGGGAACCTGAGGTGGGTGGATCACGAGGTCAGGCGATCAAGGCCATCCTGGCCAACATGGTGAAACCCTGTCTCTACTAAAAATACAAAACTTAGCCAGGCATGGTGGCGCACACCTGTAGTCCCAGCTACTCGGGAGGCTGAGGTAAGAGAGTTGCTTGAACCCACGAGGCAGAGTTTGCAGTGAGCTGAGATTGCGCCACTGCACTCCAGCCTGGGGATAGAGCGACTCCTCAAGAAAAAAAAAAAAATGACTGGCTATCCCAGCTCAAAAACTGACCCTGCCGCACTGTAACATAGAGTCCTTCAGTTCACCCCATATAGAAGGACCCCACAGTCCTGAGCACCCATGGGGTCACCTTTTTGTAGGGAAATTCCAGATCTAGTGTTTAAATCCAGCCTCCCAGTGTGGATAGTCTCATAGACACACGGCAGCCACAAGAGCCTGCACCACCACTGCGCTGCCACCCACGCGTGGGAAGTCAAAACCACACCATGGGCTACAGCCCCACGCCCACCACACAGAGACCCCCACAATCTGCTACTTTCCCCTGTGTTTACTTACACGCTGGTTCCTATATAGCAGTAACTCCCCAAGGACAGGGACCCTGCCTGTCGCATTGATAATTGTTTCTTAGAACGCAGCCCTGTTCCTCAGAGAAGAGCCCTCAACCTGTGATGGACAGATGGTTGGTAAGTGGACAAGCACATGATGGGTAGGTGGGTGGGCGAGTCTGTTACAGGGCAGGGAGGGAGGTGGACAAGCCCTGCAAACTGTGATGTCTAATTTACCCTTGTCATGAGGCAATGATTATATTAAAATACTGGATGAAAAACTAGGATATAAAGTTACATAATTAAACTCACAGGTTTAAAAAACAGATAAGGAAAACACTATAATATTGATTGTGGTGTAACTTTTTAAAAAATCACTTTGTGCATTTCCCAAATGGACTACAAGTCTGTTTTATAAAGTTCATTTTTAACTGCCAACATGAAACTACATCAAGTGAGCATTACTCCCTAGAGTTTTCTAGATTTTGAAACACCAAGGGCCTACAGAGGAAAGGAAAATATTTGGATTAGTTTGGCTCTTAGAGTGGACTAGAGAGGGGAGGAAAAGAAAACAGGGGAGGGGAGCCTGGCCTTGGACAGTGGAAAAGGATCCCTCCAGGCTCCTTGGTGCCCCGTAATAACCAACACCTTTGCTACCTGCTATCAGCAAAAGCAACATCAGTTACCCTTTCAGATACTGGAAATCCAAAATATTATGGAAAGTTGTGTTTCTTTGGGAGTAAAAGATGGTAGTTTTTTCACCCCTGGCCTATGAATGCTTCTGAAGAAACGCAAAGAAACACCAGGACATCTTCTAATACAAACACATGATTTGATTTGATTTGATTTTTTTGAGACACAGTCTCACTCTGTCACCCAGCAGGGAGTGCAATGGCGCAATCTCAGCTTACTGCAACCTCCGCCTCTCGGGTTCAAGTGATTCTCCTGCTTCAGCCTCCCAAGTAGCTGGGACTACAGGTGCCCGCCACCATGTCTGACTAATTTTTGTATTTTTAGTAGAGAGAGGGTTTCACCATGTTGGCCAGGCTAATCTCAAACTCCTGGCCTCAGGCGATCTGCCCACCTCGGCCTCCCAAAGTGCTGGGATTACAGGCATGAGCCACCATTCCTGGCCTTTAAAACACAGAATTTTAAATTAGAATAGACATTCTCTTTAAAAACCACCGCTGCTCAGACTGTCCTGGCACTGGGGCAGCCAGAACAGCACTGCACTCGCTACAGGGCGACAATGTGACATATTCATTCACCGCCTCCACCCCTGAACCGGGGCTCTGCCACCTTCGCTGGTCTCCACATGTGTTCCACAGACAGGTGGGCAGCAGGGCTCAGGGCCAGCTACTTTGTAAAGACAGAGAGGGAAACTGAGGTTCTGAGGGGGCAGCAGTGTACGGTCCCTGGAAACAGCAAAGCTGAGAGCAGACTGCAGCATCGCCCCCTCGATCCCCTCACAAACATTCACCTGGGCACTGGGTCCGGGCCAGAACAAACATGCACACCTGGGTCTTATAAGCAGGTGAGAGGAAGGCACGGACCCTAACAAATGAGGGTGTAAATGGACAAGATACCCACAGGTGGGGCTGGGGGTGGGCAAGGGGAATTAGCAGCAAGGGGCAGTGTGATGCTGCCTGGCTGGGAGGTCACCAGGGACATTCAGGGGGCGGTCCCTCTACAACAGGCTGCTGCTGCTGGGCTCCCAGAGAAGGCCCTGTTCAAAGACTCTCAAAGAGCCAGGCCTCAGAAACTTACCAGACATCAAGTACAGTGCAGTCACAAACACCCCAGCACACTGCACTCTGCCAGATGCAACTTATTAACATTGTATTTGGGGCTCTGGAGTCTAGGAGGGATGCATGAATCACCAGCAGGGGGAAATTAAATGTAAAAGAAACCACATACCCACAAACTAGCAGCAACCTAAAGAGTCCAACAAAGAATCAGGAAGGGCAGGGTCTTTGAGGGTGGACCAATTTGGGGTTTATCCTCCCTCCACCTGCAAAGGCTTCCCAGTGCCCTCAGATTGAATTCTCAGTTGCTTAAAAAGGCCTGTTGTCCCTAATCTCTGCCTCCAGTCCCCGAGACTGAAGGCAGCTCCAACCCCCAGAAATTTCAGTTTGACACATACAAAGTCTGGGGCCCCTGGGAGGTGTAGATAGAAAGGTTCAGTAACAGTGGGGAACTGGGATTTACAGCTTAGGTCAAAGCCAATGTCCTGGCATGGCAGGGGTGACCAAAGGTAAGGACCTGCAGTGATAGAAGAGGCTGGAAGCACAGCCCTGGGGAGAATGCAATTGGGAGTAAGGGGAGTCGGGGAAGCCAGCAAATCAAGCGTTCCAGGAGGAGGCGGAGCCAGGACCCAATGCTGTGAAAGGGGAGTCCATGATGAAGACTGCGCAAAACCCACTGAGAGCTTTGGCTCTCCAGATGGCTGGTCACCTTGGAGGCAGTTTCAGGGTAGTAGTGGGGGTGGTGGTCACGGGGGAGGAGAGAGGAGGTAGGAAAGAAGTGGGGACAGAAAAAGAGGATAAACTCATGCAAATTTTGAAAAAAAAAAAGAGAAAGAGAAAAATAGAACTGGAGTGATGGTCATAATCTTAACAGTAATGATGGTCCATGGATATTGAATCCTTACTGTGGGTGAGGTGATGTTTAAAACGCTTTGGGGCCGGGTGTGGTGGCTCATGCCTATAATCCCAGCACCTTGGGAGGCCACAATGGGAGGATCACATCAGGCCAGGAGTTCAAGACCAGCCTGGGTAAGATGGCAAAACCCCATCTCTACAAAAAAAGAAAAAATTAGCTGGGCATGGTGATGCATGCCTGTATTCCCAGCTACTAGGAAGGCTAAGATGGGAGGATCCTTTGAGCCCAAGAGGTCGAGGCTGTAGTGAGCTGTGATCGTCCCACTACACTCTAGCCTGGATGATGGAGTGAGACCCTGACTCAAAAAACAAACAAATAACTCTGGGTTGCCAACGCCTCATATAGTCCACACTTTCTGGACAGATTCTGTTAACATCACCATCTTGGAGATGAGGAATCTGGGGCATAATCATGTGCTGGCCATGGGGAAAGCTGAGCTCTGACTTCAGGGCTCCCCCTCTTTGTCTCTCAACTGTTGCCAGCACCAGCACTGGGCTGAGCTCTGGGCAATGCAAAGGCTGAGCAGGAGTAGGAGGGAAATGTTTGGCACAGGAGGCCCCAGGCCCAATCCACAGGCAAGAGGGAAGGAGCCACTGGAAAGAGAAACAGAAGATGAAAGGGGACATGGGGTGGAGAACACTCCTGGGCGTGCCCTTAGCTACGAGCCACTACACTGGGGGTTTCGTTGAGAGCTTCTCAGCAGCAGAAACCTTGGGTCAAGCCCAATCCTACATAAACCTGGCAGAAGCAGAGTTGATCTAGTAGGAAGGAAAGGAAGGAACCAGCCCCACCAACCTCACTCCCCCTACTCTGCGCAGCCCATCCTGCAGCCACTAAGTAAGAGACCACCTCAGGAACATGGACACCTCAGGGCCTCCACTCTCAGTGTATGCTC
Organism: Piliocolobus tephrosceles; assembly: GCF_002776525.5. Taxonomy (NCBI): domain Eukaryota; kingdom Metazoa; phylum Chordata; class Mammalia; order Primates; family Cercopithecidae; genus Piliocolobus; species Piliocolobus tephrosceles. The sequence continues at coordinate 79,440,535 of NC_045435.1, read as the reverse complement.
TCTGAGGGCTGGCTGGCTTTCTCTTCCTTTTCAATTTTCAAGTATTTGATTAACACATTCAAAATTAAAATAATTAAAATTAGCCAGAGATGCACTGTGTCTTGTGTGCGCACCACTGTCTTACCACCTGGCGTCCAGAGCATAAATGGGACTCCACAAATGAGTGACAGATAGGTACCGACAACAGCTCTGAGGGGTCAACTTGGCTCCTCCTTCACCTGCTAAGTGACCCTTAGCAAGTGCCTGACCCTCACAAAACCTCATAAGTTCCAGCAGTTCCCCACCTCTTGGGACTTTAAGAGAGTTTTTGGTTTGGTTTTGTTTTGTGTTTTGTTTTGTTTTGTTTGTTTGCTTGCTTTGAGATGGAGTCTCGCTCTGTCACCTAGGCAATGGAGTGCAGTGGCGCAATCTTGGCTCACTGCAACCTTTGCCTCCTGGGTTCAAGTGATTCTCCTGCCTCAGCCTCCCAAGTAGCTGGGACTACAGACACACACCACCGTGCCCAGCTACTTTTTTTGTATTTTCAGTAGAGACGGGGTTTCACCATGTTGGTCAGGCTGGTCCGTGATCCGCCCACCTCAGCCCCCCAAAGTGCTGAGATTATAGGCGTGAGCCACCACACTTGGCCTGAGAGAGTTAAATAAGCTAACAGTCATAAAAGTGTCCAGCATATGATCAGAGCACAATAAATGTTACCTGTCATTACCATTAATAGCATCGACAGGATTAAAAGTATGTTGGCAGGGAGAGGAAGGAATTAAAATGTCCCCATGGTAAGCATGGTGCCCCGCATGTCCCAATGTTGTTCCCTACTAGGACTGGTCAGTGAATGCTCTGGTTTTTGCAACTGTCTCTTTAATTTTTGTACCAAAGGGAGGCAGGCTCCGGACCATGGAGGTATGAAGCTCACGAGTTTGGCAGGCCCGGCTCATCTGGAGCCCAGTATTAATTAATTGGTGTTTATGCAACAGTATGTGCCCATCTGGCCCCGTTTCTATCTGAACGTTGTGCTCTGAGAACCTTGGAGAATGCATCTCCCTCATGACTTTTCTAGGCTTTGATGCCCAGACAACAGCAGATGCGGGTGTTAAAATAATAGCACCGACATTGCAACTCTAAAAGGGGAAGGTCCCCTCTTGAGGACTCAAAGTTAAATTACAAATAGCTGGAAGTCCATTTTTTTCCAGGGCTCCTGCAGCCACTAAACGTTTCCAAGGAGAAAGACAGCACCGATTATGGATGAAGACTGCCCTCTGCTGGCCGGTATTAGAAAACTTCAGTTGGTTACCTCGTCCATGTCTCCCAGAGGGCTCCAGTTCTGCTGGCTGGCAGCAAGTCTCAAGTACCCTCTTTAGCTCTTTTTAAAAATCTGAACTGAAAACAAAAAGCCTTCCTTTCCTAAGAGGATAAGAGCTGAAAGAAAGGACAAGGTCAAGGAGCATTTTATTCCACTCCTCGCTTGTTTTTTTGCTGGTGCACTAGAAATGGCCCTGTGGATGCTGTAGCGTGAGATCTGCCTCAGAGAATACAAGTAACTTGGGGAGATCAACCAAGTGTCCACAGGTGGCTCACAGCAGTGCCCCATTTCCATTTTAAGAGGCTGTCCTCTTGACTAGACTCCAAAGTGTACAGAGAGACACTTCGAGCCAAAACTGCTGCTTCCTTGCAGAAAACCCCAGTAGGTCTGTGCCCAGGGGGTAGGGGGCTTCTGGTGGCTGAGCAATCACAGCGGCTGAGAGCTGGCACTGGATGCATTGCTCTGGAATCATCCAGCCTGTGACACACACCCAGACTCAAGCCCGGGACAGCGCTCATCTGGCCTCTTGTAAGGCTGCTGCCTCCCCACAGCTGGGGCCCTCATGGATTCCAGCCCCAGCACCACCCCTGCCCTACTCCCTAGGAACAACCCTGACTTCATCAGTGAGTTCTAACTCTCCCGGCTTTCTGCTCACTCAGACTTTATGCACTGGAGCCAACCTGGCTGAGCTTCAAACCCCTTCATCACTTCACAGCTGCAAGATGTCCCCATTGTGAACTTGACTTTCCTCCTCTGGAACAATAATGGGAGCTGCTATTTACCAAAGGTCCACTAACTGCCAGAAACTTCAAAGTAATCCTCATGACCACACTATGGGAATGTGAGGGAGCTGATCTCCCTGAATCAAGGGCAAGAATTATTTAAAACAATGACACTACCCAGCTTCTTGTCCACTGGCTAAGGAACAACTTTGCCCCCATCTACCATCTTCTTCCCTTCATTACGCAGTCTGAGTTCATCAGTTTCCATATGCAAAGTGCATTAATCAGAGGAGAGAGAAGCAATGACAGAGAGCAAAAAGAGTATACCAGAGGTGGGGCAGAAGAAGAAAGTCTTCTGGGGCAAAGCGAATGGAAGGAGAACTTTAGTGGAGTCTAGAGAAGGGCAAGAGAGGTTTTAAAACACCTGCAACGTGGCTGGGCCATGGTTCATGCCTGTAAGCCCAGGACTTTGGGAGGCCAAGGCAGGTGGATCACTTGAGGTCACGAGTTCGAGATCAGCCTGGCCAACATGGTGAAACTCTGTCTCCACTAAAAATACAAAAATTACTTGGGCATGATGACGTGCACTTGTAATCCCGGATACTCAGGAGGCTGAGGCAGGAGAATCACTTGAACCCGGGAGGCAAAGGTTGCAGTGAGCTGAGATCATGCCACTATCTGAGAGTAGTTTCCTAAAAGAGTTGCTATTGGGTATAAAATGGATCCCCCTTGACTATTATTTGAGAGACACAAGTAAAAAGTAGAACTGCCTTTATTGTTAGCCAATGGATCTCAAATCTCTGATTGTAACCAAAGCCTAAGTCTGGAGGATTGCGGACTTTGCTATTTGCTTAGATTACATTATGATTTTATAGGTAAAAAAAACAAAAACAAAAAACAAAACAAGCCGAGACAGCCAGTAACTTGCTAAGGGTCACACAGCTCATGAATGGCAGAGCCTAAATTCAACATCTGCACAACCCCAGCTCCATCTGTGAGGCTCTCTGCCTCTGAACGAGAGGAATAATAATCCTGCCTAAGGGGTCAGGTGAGGGGTGAGCGTGAGATGGGCCGTGCACACTCAGCTTTGCACAATGAATTGCACATTGTGGGTGAAGCCAGAAATAACAGTTCCTTTCCTTCCCCTCCCTTTGTCCTAATCACTGAATTCTCCCTTGTCCTTCAGACCCAGTTCCTGCTTGATAATCTAGTTCTCACTGCTAGATTCCTGCCACGTCTTTTGTCACCCCAAGCCCTGTTTGGGTAACTGCTTCCTAGTGGTAGGCTTTTCCTGCATCAATACCCTGGCCACTCGCGTGCCTGAGGATCCACCCTTTCCCCATTTGTTCATTCATTCAAGAAACAGTCACTAGCTCCTCCTTTGTATCAGTTACTATGCTAGCCACTCAAGATATAATGCTGTTAAAAACAAACAAACAACTATCCCAAACTAGGAAATAAAGTATAACTTTTCAAAGTCATCTATCTACACCCCGAGTCTACTTACAGGGAGGTTATTTTTGTTTGATTCACTATTTGCTTTTGATTAGGGCCCAGACTCTGTCAAGTTGTTAACTTGTTAAAGATTGATAAATTTGATAAATGCAAAAACAATTCTGTCAGGTACAGTCTCAAAGGTTACAGTGTTATTTTCCTGTAGGACATTAACCAGTTTTGTTTCGTTTTGTTTTTTGAGACAGGGTCTCACTCTGTCGCCCAGGCTGGATTACAGTGGCATGATCGCAGCTCACTAAAGCCTCTGCCTCCTGGGTGCAAGTAATTCTCCCACCTCTGCCTCCCCAGTAGCTGGCATTATAGGGGCGTGCCACTAAGAGTGGCTAATTTTTGTATTTTTAGTAGAGATGGGGTTTCACCATGTTGGCCAGGCTGGCCTCAAACTCCTGACCTCAGGTGATCCACGTGCCTCAGCCTCCCAAAGTGCTGGAATTACAGGCGTGAGCCACCGCGCCCGGCCCATTAACCAACCAGTTTTGTATCTGAGTTTGCAATCTTATTCCAGTATTCTTTTTTCCATAATATTTTTCCATAACACACATACATATTCTCTCTCTCTCTCTCTCTCTCTCTCTCTCTCTGTGTGTGTGTGTGTGTGTGTGTGTGTGTGTGTGTGTGTATGTGTGTGTGTATCTTCCTGGATGGTCCTTAGAACCAGCTTTCTCATCCTCATCCTGCTAGTTCTCTCATTAATGAGTTAAATAAATATTTTGCCCAGGCTAAGTATATATTTGTACAAGAGTCAGAGAAAAATGAACCTCTGTATGAGACCTGTGAAATCTGAAGAATGAAGGTGAGGAAAGCATTTCAGGCAGAGGTGACACCATGTACAAAGGTCCTGTGGTATGGAGTATGCCTTTAAAAAAAAAAAAAACAGAAAGAAGCTCATGTGGCCTCCAGCATTCGTATCAGCCCAGCTGTACCAACATCGTGAGCTGACTGTCAAGTTGAGCCCCTTCTGTCCGCCCCAGCCACATGCAGTGGCTAAGAATACAGCATGGGAGAACTATGTTCCCCGGATCATGTCATCCTTCTTCAGTCATCAGGGGATGAGCCAGGTAAAGGACAGTTGGCGAAGTCCTAAATTCACTGGACTCCACCCCAGACACCAGCCTCAGCACATAGCACAGAGGATAATTACCCTCCATGAGCATCAGCTGCTCAGTGCCAGGTACTCTGTCAACCCCAGCACCGTCTGTGGCTTGCTGCAACTTCCCTGTCTGCTTGTTCACCAAGTCAACACGGTTGATACTTGCACCAAGTCAATACACCTGCTCAAGGAAGCTTTTTATTTTATTTATTTATTTATTTATTTATTTATTTATTTATTTATTGGAGATAGAGACTCACTCTATTGCCTAGGCTGGAGGCAGTGGTGCTATCTTGGTTCACTGCAACCTCTGCCTCCTGGGTTCAAGCCATTCTCCTGCCTCAGCCTCCCAAGTAGCTGGGATTACAGCTGCATGCCACCATGCCCAGCTGATTTTTGTATTTTTAGTAGATATAAGAGTTCCACCATATTGGTCAGTCTGGTCTCGAACTCCTGACCTCAAGTGATCTGCTTGCCTTGGCCTCCCAAAGTGCTGGAATTACAGGCATGAGCTACCACGCCTGGCCTCAAGGAAACTTTTTAAATTCTACAATAGGATGATAATTTCCACTGAAAACATCATTCTACACTCAAGCCTTACTTCATCCTCCTGATTCTGTCTAAATCAACTCTTAGTTCAAGATTTGAACAGGGGTTTTTGCTCTTTCTCCTGGTATAAAGGACATTAGCAATGGGAGCAGGAAGAAGACCACAACCAGAGGCTGATCCTTAACTATGTAACTTTGTGGGTTTTTTTTGTTGTGTTTTTGTTTTTGTTTCTGAGACACAGTCTCACTCTGTTGCCCAGGCTGGAGTACAGTAGTGTGAGCTTGGCTCACTGCAGCCTCGACCTCCTGGGCTCAAGCAATCCTCCTACCTCAGCCTCTCAAGTAGCTGGGACTATAGGTGCGTTCCATGATGGCCAGCTAATTTTTAAATTTTTTGTAGAGACGGTGTCTCCCTATGTTGCCCAGGCTGATCTCACACTCCTGGGCTCAAGCAATCCTCCTGTCACAGCCTCCCAAAGTGCTGGGATTATAGGCATGAGCCACCGCGCCCAGCCTAACTTTGGATACATTGCTTACCCTTCCTGAGGTTCAGTTTCCTCATGTGGAAGGAGAAATATTTATATATCATTAAAAGGCTCAGTGATCATGAATAAAAGCACACTGAGGCCAGGCATGGTGGCTCACACCTGTAATCCCAGCACTTTGGGAGGCCGAGGTGGGCGGATGAGGTCAGAAGTTCAAGACCAGCCTGGTCAACATGGTGAAACCCCGTCTCTACTAAATATACAAAAAATTAGCCGGGTGTGGTGGCAGGTGCCTGTAATCCCAGCTACTCGGGAGGTTGAGGCAGAAGAATCGCTTGAACCCGGGAGGCGGAAGTTGCAGTGAGCCGAGATCGCGCCATTGCGCTCCAGCCTGGGTGACAAGAGTGAAACTTCGTCTCAAAAAAAAAAAGCACACTGTAGATTACAACACACAATCTAAACATGTTATTTTCATAGTTATGATTCTCAGACGTATTTTTTAAAAACTCACAAGACTTTGTTAAGTAAACGATACAACTCTACATGAAACTTGGGCAAAATTTCCCTACAAAAATGTAAAGCCCAAAATAACAAACAAGCAAAAAGCATGGCAAGGAAGCAAGGTGTAACTACAGAAGCTCTAGTACCAAAAGGCTGCCAGGTGTCGTTTCTGGAGGGCTCATCTGTATCAGGCACTGTGTTGGGCACTTACCTGAATCATCCTGAGCATTAAAATACAACATACAGAGAACTTAAGTCTCTTTTTTCAATCTGTTTGGATTTTTCAAAAGAGACTACTTTGTGAATAACATGACTATTTCTCTAAAATTATTTGCCAGAAAGGGAAAAGAGTTTCAACAGCCCTCTTGGAAAAGGGATTTCCCTTTTCCCTCTTGGAAAAGGAGTTTCTGCCTCCCTCACTGAAGAGTTCATATTTTTCCATTACCATATGCCTTAATTGTCTTAAGATACTAGCACTGGTATGGATGGGTAATCTTTTCATATTTTTCTCATTAAACCTGTAATAAAACACAGTATAGCTTAAATACTTCCCACACTCCCCCAAATCCAGGACAACAGAAGAAAATACAAAATGCAGCAGGAATGATGGCTGATATGGTTTGGATCTGTGTCTCTGAATCTCATGTGAAATTGTGATCCCCACGTGTCAGGGGAAGGGCCTGGTGAGAGGTGATTGGACCACGGGGGTGGATTTTCCCCTTGCTATTCTGGTGACAGTGAATGAGTTCTCTCAGGATCTGATGGTTTAAAAGTGTGGCACTTCCCCCCTTGCTCTCATTCTCTCCTGCCCCCATGTAGAATATGCCATGCTTCCTCTTTGCCTTCTGCCATGATTGTAAGTTTCCTGAGGCCTCTCCAGCCATGGGGAACTGTTCGTCAATTAAATCTCTTTTCTTTATAAATTACCCAGTCTCAGGTAGTTCTTTAAATTAATAGCAGTGTGAAAATGGACTAATACAATGGCTGGGGCACAGAGCACCAATTCTCAACTCTTTATAGAGCAATTGATGTTCAAGGATCATAATTTTCCTCTGTGCTATGAGCTGAGGCTGGTGTCTGGGGGGTGGAGTCCCGTGAAGAGGCATCTTGTCCTTCTCAGGTATTAGGACTTTGACAACTGTCCTTTACCAAGCTTGTCCTCTGATGACTCTGATTTGTTGTATCAAAGGGTAACGTGAAATGCTAAAAAAAAGATATAAAATCTTCCAGACAGAATTCATTTTAACTTTGTTTATATGACTTGCTACTTCTTTAGGAACGGACTGAATAGCCATGATAAGATCAGGCAGTGAGGATCTTTGTGGGACCCTGCAAATAGGAGACCAATCATCGCTTTTTCAATCAATCCCAAAGTGATTGCACTCAAAGAGCTCTTCAAAAGTCTGACACTAGGGGGCAAAAGAGAGTAAATTTCCTGGCGGGGTGTGTGTGTGTGTGTGTGTGTGTGTGTGTGTGTGTGTGTGTGTGTGTGTGTGTGTGTGTATTTTTTTTAACCTGGTCTCAATTTGAGACCCCAATAGAGATATAAGTTGAAAAAAATATAAGTTGAAGCTAAAATTGGGCATTGGAAGATTTTCTGGCAAAGTTTTGATGACAAATTCAAGGCTGGCCTAACAGTCTAAGGACTCCTTTAGTCTAGTTACTGAGAAACTCTTTAAAATGGAAATAGGCTACCAGGACCGGATAACATATTAATTTCCATCAACCATTAACTCCCACATGTGATGAGAAGTAATTCATCAGCTGAGTTATCAAAAAGCAAGGCCCTGGGAAAATCGAATACAAGGTTGGGAGCTTTCAATTGAGAGAAGAAGGAAAGAAACATAGATGACAGTGCCCTCCAAGCACAGCCCCTAGGAGACTGCCTTTAATCCCACCATCATCCCTTATTCCCATTTTGTGGACCTAGAAACTGGGACTCACCGACTGAAAAACAGAGTCTTAATGACTGGCATCACCATCTGCCCCCACTCCCACTGTGGAACCCCAGGGGGTCTGCTGAGACCCCCCCTCCCTCATTTCTGCATCCACTCTGCTTCAAACCCCCTCCTCTCCTGTCTATTCCCTATCTTAGCTCCCCCTGCATACTGCAAACAAGAAGCTTCTAGATCTCAAATATAGTTATTCCTTCCTCATCCTATTTCAAACCCCTGAAATTGCTATGGTCTGAATGTTTGTGTCTCACCAAAATTCATATGTTGAAACCTAATCCCCAGTGTGATGGTATGAGGAGGTAGGGCCTCTGGAAGGTGATTAAGTGAATGGGATTAGTGCATTTATAAAAGGCCCCAGAGAGCCGCCTTCCTTTCCATCTCATGAGGACACAGTGAGAAGGCACCATCTATGAATGAGGAAATGGGCCCTCACAAGATGCTGAATCTGCTGGCACCTTGACCTTGGACTTCTCAGCCTCTAGAACTGTGAGAAATCAATCAATTTCTGTTGTTTATAAGCCACTCTCTTTATGATATATTGTTACAGCAGCTCAAATGGACTAAGACAGCAAGGTCCCGTATCTCTCACAGAATAAAATCCAAGATAAAAAAGCACAGCTATGCAGACCCTCTAGCCCAAGCTTGTCCAACCCGTGGCCCGCAGGCAGGCCCAGTATGGCTTTGAATGTGGCCCCAACACAAATTCGGAAACTTTCTTAAAACATCATGAGATTTTTCTTTTCTTTTTTTTTCCTTTTTGCAATTTGCTTATTTGCTCATCAGCTGTCATCAGTGTTATGTGTGGCCCAAGACAATTCTTCTTCTTCCAATGTGGCTCAGGGAAGCCAAAAGATTGAATACCCCTGCTCTAGCCACTACAACCCTCCCCACCTCACCTACCCCTCAGCTCATTTCCTGGGATCCCTACCCCAGCATCTCCACACAGGGCCTCCAGCCCTGCAGAAGCACTTGCCACCAAACAGCGCCGAGGTCTGCGATGCCTGGTTTCCACTGAGCAGCTCAGCCTCTGATGACCTAGCCCCAGGGCCACCTTCTCTGACAAGTCTTTCTGACCCTCACGACTCTCTCAGGATGGACCAGTTCCCTATAGCCCCCAACTCTCAGTTCAGACTTCTAGCCTGTCCACCCACATGCCCTGTGGGGAGGTCCTGCAGAGCAGGGTCCACATTTGGTCACTTCTGCCCAGCCCATGGCCTGGAAGACAGTCGGGCCCTGGGATCAGGCAGAGGGCTCTTGGTTCTTGGAAGAGGCTAGTATCAAGAGGAAGATGGCTAAGGGTGGACAGAAAGAGACACCAAAAGCAAACTCTGCCCCCTGACAGCTTAGCAGCAGGCCTGCCTGAGCAAGAAGGACTGGGCAAGAGTGGGGTCTGGCAGCCTCTCCGTAAACAGAGCTGACTCCACACAGATCTACCCTGGGCAGGTTGTCACAGGAACTCAGAGGAGCTGTTTGTGGGGGCGGCTTTTTCACATCCATGTATGCCTTTGCCCTGATCAACAGAGAGACAGCCTGGGAGTACAATGAGAGGCCCCCAGCAGGAGATGACCAACGGTAAATGATCCAAACACCTGCTCTGCACCCCTTACTTCACTGCCCTGTCATTCCCCTGTATTATCAGGAAAACCGAAGGATTTTCTATTTGCACTCCTCTAGGGCCTCCACGTTCCAATTCTAGAATTCCTGGAAGATGTTTCAGCAAGAACTCATAAAACTTTCACAGTTCCAAAGTCACACTTCTCACGAACGTGTGTACAGCTGAATGCAACGTCACATGCAGGCTCTTCTGGCCTGTTTCCTCATTTGCAAAATGAGGCGGACAAGAGTTAATTAACTTGGATGTCCTGCATCTACAAGGTATAATGTACAGTTGGGTTTTTAAGGTTCTCAAAGTTATTTATGCAAACACTGAATCAGTAACATCGCAAACTGCTGCTCGCTTCCCAGTGCCAAATTTTTACAGTCAGCCAAGGCTTCCTGCATAGAGACAATTGAAAAACAATCATTCTTTTATTCAACTCATACAAACACACAAAAGAAAATGGTCCAAACACTCTCTGCACACACACAAAAAAACTAACCAGGGAAATCAAACAGAAAGAAGCCCTCCACTCACTCATTTGGCAAAGCTATTACTTGGTATCAGATACTGTTGAATATTTACAAAGATTAACACTCATTAAATAGGACCAGGAAGGTGGCTTGGCTCCTTCTCTTCCCGGTCATCCTGCCTTTTTTTTTTTTTTTTTTTTTTCCTTCCCTGCAGCCAAGAGCAACACTGGCTGGACCTTGGTTCACTTCCCTACTTTCCTTGCTGTGGGGACTCTAGGCATAATGACTGAGTCCAGAAACATGAACGGTGCCATGAGCTCCTTCATGACCTTAGCAGTCATCTGGGGATACCACAGCTGAGCCCTCAGCCCGAGCCCTCCTGCCCAGGGATTTCACAGACCACTCCTCAAACTGCCTTCCCAAACACCACAGAAAGCCAAGCGGCCATTTGGGTTTTCTTGGTTTGACTTTTAACGCAAGCTGTCTCAAGAAATGATCGATTCAAACAGAGCTCTCTTTCCTCCTTTCCCCCTACCGTGGAATTGGCCATTTCAGGATCCAGAGGAAGGTATATCCACATGTTTATGACCACATGCACACAGAGTCCTAACCTCAGCAGACACCCTGAAGCAGATCCCATGTCCACCTTTAAGCACATTTTGCTGTTCTGGGCCCTCACAACGTTTTATGTACACTCCATATGAGGAGAAGCCCATTGAACTTTATTATTACCAAGAAGTCAGGTTGAAATTCTTGATTATTTATGATGGGAGCTTGGCATTAGTTCAGCCAACAGATAAAGTAGTAAGTATTTTCAAGAGGTTGTTGTTGTTGTTGTTGTTTTGAGATAGAGTCTCACTCTGTCGCCCAGGCTGGAGGGCAGTGGTGTGATCTCGGCTCACTGCAACCTCTGCCTCCCGGGTTCAAGTGATTCTCCTGCCTCTCCTGCCTCAGCATCCCAAGTAGCTGGGACGACAGGTGTCACGCCCAGCTAATTTTTGTATTTTTAGTAGAGACGGGTTTTACCATGTTGGCCAGACTGGTCTCGAACTCCTTACCTCAAGTGATCCGCCCACCTTGGCCTCCCAAAATGCTGAGATTATAAGCATGAGCCACCACGCCCAGATGAGCTACTTTTTAATCAAACAGTTATCTAAGACATTTCACTTATCACAAATCATTCTTGCCTACTCATCAAATCAACTACTATGAAAAATACTAGTAAAGAACACACTGTCTTAATTCCAAATATAACCTTTGTGAAGCGGGAAGAAATAAAACTGTATTTTTTAATATTTTAACAAATATTTTCCAGGCTCACACTGTAATCCCAACACTTTGGGAGGCCAAGGCAGGAGGATTGCTTGAAGTCAGGAGTTTGAGGTCAGCTTGGGCAATATAGTGAGACCCCATCTCTACAAAAAATAGTTAGATGTGATGCTGCACACCTGTAGTCCCAGCTACTTGGGAGGCTGAAGCAGCAGGATTGCTTGAGTCCAAGAATTCCAGGCTACACTGAGCTATGATTGCACAACTACACTCCAGCCTGGGAGAAAGAGTGAGACCTCATCCCACAAACAAGAAAAATGTTCTAGTCATACTGCCCTTCCTCTAGTCAACTAAAAATAAGAGATCTTTACTGAAGAGACATAGTAGGCATGTAATTATGACAGTGAGAAATCACTGTGTAGGGAATGCTTAAACTATAGGAAACAAGTCCTGTTTTGCTCCATGAGCTTGAACCCTGACTCTGTCATATACTAGCTGTGTGGCCTTGGGCAAATGACTTAACCCCTCTGAGCCTCTACTTCCTCAGCCATAAAATGAGACTAATAGGCAGCATCTGTATCCTATGCTGATTGTGAGGAGTCAATGAGAAAAGCCTGCAAATGCTTGCCCAAGTGCCTGGCATATGGTAAGGGGTCGATAAATGTTAGCTATTGTCATTGTGAATGTTATTGTCACTTCTCTACAAAGTGTGCCCCACATATCTTCAGAAATGACTTCTCAGTGCATCACAGACACTCTTACAATGACCAGTGAGAAGCAGATTTATTGTAAAGTCCTTTTTTCTTAAAGAGGATATCTCCCACATACACACATGCACACACACACACACACACACACACACACACCCCTTATGCATCAGGCCCCACAAAACCTGGATCCTTCCCTGATCATAGTTAATAACTGATGCTCACCGTACATCCCTCCCAGTCAAATTCCTCTCCACGTCCTCCCTTTTGATGTGATGTCAATCACCCCCATTTGTATTTTTTACCTTTACTATATTATTATTATTATATTATTATTTGTGTGCATGTATGTGAGATGGAGTTTCACTCTGTTGCCCAGGCTTAAGTGCAGTGGCGCAATCTCGGCTCACTGAAACCTCTGCCTCCCAGGTTCAAGTGATTCTCCTGCCTCAGGCTCCCGAATAGCTGGGACTACAGGCACATGCCTCCATGCCTGGCAAATTTTTGTGTTTTTAGTAGAGATGGGGTTTCGCCATGCTGATTAGGCTGGTCTTGAACTCCTGACCTCAAGTGATCCACCCGCCTCAGCTTCCCAAATTGCTGGGATTACAGGCATGAGCCACCATGCCCGGCCACTACTACCTTATTATTTAACTATAAGTAATAGAAGTGTTTCTACATGTAAACTTTATATAAATGGAATCATAGTATATTATACCTATATAACCTTCTGCAATTTTATTTTTTAATTTTTTTTGGAGACAGGGTCTTGCTTTGTTGCCCAGGCTAGAGTGCTGTGGCGCTACAATAGCTCACTGCAGCCTCAAATTCCTGGGCTCAAGCAATCCTCCCACCTGAGCCTCCCAAGTAGCTGGAACTACAAGCATGCACCACAATGCCTGGCTAAATTTTAACTTTTTTGTAGAGATGGAGTTTTGCTATGTTGCCCAAGCTGGTCTTGAACCCCTGGTCTCAAGCAATCCACCTGCTTCAGCCTTTCAAAGGGCCGGGATTATGGGCATGAGCCACTGTGCCAGGCCCTTCTGCAAATTTATATTTGAAATGTTATACATTTTAGACTTATCCACGTTGACGTATGCAGGTGATAACTGCTCTATAGTACTTGATTATACGGATATAAGATCAATTAATTTATGCATTCTCCTGTGGATGAACATTTAGGTGTTCAGAGTTTTTTGTCATTTGTACAAACAACGCTTCAATAAGCATGCAGCCATTCTTGTTCTAGGGAATCGGGACAGATGCTGATGCATCCTTTTGTTCTTTTTAACAGAACTCAACATGTTCCCAAGTTGCAATTCAACATTCTTACCTTCCCAGACCCCCTGTAGCTACAGGAGGACACACCCTTCAGTTCTGGCCAAATATGTAAACAGAAATCTGCTGGGATTCCTGAAAGACTTTGTTTTCCTGATAGAGTGCAGGCCTTCCCTTCTCCCTCCTCCTTCTGCTGGAGCGTGGACATGAGGGCAGGAGATAAGCAGCCATAGTGCAAACATAAGGCAAAGCCTCACCAAGAGGATGGCGGAGTGAAAAGAAGACTTGAATAGTAGCCAACTGAATTATTTAGGTGCCAAATTAACCTCCTCCTACCTTCAGCACCATTTATGTATCATTCCACAAAGGAATAGAAGATATTCCCTCATAAAAGATGAGTCAGTTTTGTAGTCTCGTCTTAAATCCTAGAACCCAAAGTGAGATGCTTTTTACAAAAAAACTTTCACTATAAGGATGAAGTATCATTAGTCAGTGGTATCAGTTCCTAAGTATCAGCAGTCAGAAGAACCAAACTGGAAGATGGAATATGCATTCACACAATTTCTGAGTGCTTATTAAGGATAGAATAATGGTGATAATAAAATATAGTACTCAAAATGCACTTGCTATATGCCAGGCACTGTTCTAAGCACTTCATACATATATATGTAATATATATACTTTTATTGAGTTCAGGAGTTTTTACATGTGGGGGTTTGTTATATAGGTAAATGTGTGTGTCATTGGGGCTTTGTTGCACACATTAATTCACCACCCAGGAATTAAGCCTAGTACCTATTATTATTTAGTACTTCATATATTATTTCAATTATGCCTCAGAAGAAGAGGAAGTTCTATTTCTTTTCTTTTTTTTTGAGACAGAGTCTCGCTCTGTTGCCCAGGCTGGAGTGCAGTGGCCGGATCTCAGCTCACTGCAAGCTCCGCCTCCCAGGTTCAAGCTATTCTCCTGCCTCAGCCTCTCAGAGTACCTGGGACTACAGGCACGCGCCACCAAACCCGGCTAATTTTTTGTATTTTAGTAGAGACAGGGTTTCACCACCAGGATGGTCTCCATCTCCTGACCTCAGGTAATCCACCCATCTCCACCTCCCAAAGTACTGGGATTACAGGCATGAGCCACCGCGCCAGGAAGTTCTATTTCTATCCCCATAATAGATAAGGAAGTTCCTTAAAAAGAAATTAAAGGCTGGGCATGGTGGCTCACGCCTATAATCCCAGCTCTTTGGGAGGCAGAGGCGGGTGGATCACCAGGTCAAGAGATTGAGACCATCCTGGCCAACATCGTGAAACCCTGTCTCTGATAAAAACACAAAAATTTAACTGGGCACTCCTATAGTCCCAGCTACTCGGGAGGCTGAGGCAGGAGAATCGCTTGAACCCGGGAGTTGGAGGTTGCAGTGAGCTGAGATCGCGCCACTGCACTCCAGCCAGGCAACAAAGGGAGATGCCATCTCAAAAAAAAAAAAAAAAAGAAGTAGTTGTTAAATAACTTGCCACTATCACCAAGTTCATGAGTGACTGAGCTAGGACCTGACCCCAGGCAGGCTGGCGCCCAAGGTGTGAGCTTAGCACTACAGGGCATGAGTCCATGTGGTGGGCTGAATAATGGCCCCCAAAAGATGTCCCCATCCTAATTCCCAAAACCTAAGACTTTTTTACCTTACATGGCAAAAGGCATTTTGCAGATCTGATTATGTTAAGGATCTTGAGATGGGGTGAGTATCCTGGATTCTCCAGGTGGGCCCAATGTGATCAAAAGGGACTCTCTGACAGGGAAGCAAGAAGGTCCGAGCAGTAGTAGTAGATGTGATCATGGAAGCAGAGGTCAGAGTCATGCCAGGAAGGGGCCAGGAGCCAAGGAATGCAGGCTGCCTCTAGAAGTTGGAAAAGCCAGGAAATCAATCCTTCCCTGTGGCCTCCAGAAGGAGCCAAGCCTGCTGGCATCTGGACTCCAGCCCAGTGAGACTGCGTGGAGACTTCTGATCTCCAGAACTGTAAAATGATCAGTGTGTGTTGTTTGAAATTGCTAGATTTGTGGTAATTTGTTACAGCGGCCATAGGAAACTACTACAGTCAATGACCCTGACCCTAGTCCTTGCCCTCAAGGAGCTCATTCACCCAGAGGGAGGCAGAGAAGCCACCACCTGCTCCTACAGACTGGATGAGCCCCAGACATGCCCAGTGAGGTGCTGTGCAAACCTGAGGGAAGGTGTTCGGTCCACACACACAGGCCCCTAACCTTCCCAGCAGAATGTCCTCGTCAGCCACACCTGATTACAAAACCCAGGGAGATAACGACAGTCTGGAGCCACTTATTAGCAGATGTTTCAGTGGATTCGTTTTCTAATAGATCCGCCCTGATAACATGTCCACATTCGCAAGAGACAAAAAGCTGGCAAGGGAGACAGCAACACCCTCAGGGCTTCCTTCCTGGAATCCTTCAGTGGCTGGTCTGGATTTACCAGCCAGGTTTTCCTTCTGTTCTCTTCAGTTCCTCACCGCACATTCAGACAGCTGATGCCCGACATTTCCTTTCTGTCTGGCCAAGGCCAGGCACATAAGCGGATTATTCTAATGTAAGAGAGGCAGCAGCATCTTCAATCTACAGATCCCCTTTCAAGTAAACTGGCCCCAGCATGCACTGATCTTAAACAACATGTCAGAGTCTTATCCCAGCTCGTCCAAGCAAACTGAGATTTCATTACATGCCTAGGTAATAATAGTTTATGCAGCCAGCACAGTGGCTCATGCCTGTAATCCAGCACTTTGGAAGGCTGAGGCGGCAGGATCGCTTGAGGCAAGGAGTTCAAGACCAGCCTAGGCAATATAGTGAGACCCTGTCTCTATTTTAAAAATTAGCCAGGCATGGTGCTATACACCTATAGTCCCAGCTACTCAGGAGGCTGAGACGAGGCAGGGGAGAGCAGGGGGGTGGTCACTTGAGCCCAAGAGTTTGAGGCTGCAGTGAGCCGAGATTGTGCCACTGCAGTCCAGCTTGAATGACACAGCAAGACTCCATCTTAAAAAAAAAAAAAAAAAAAAAAATACAGCTGTGCAATCCCTGAAATAAATGGGGGTACAAAAAGGAAAGTCTTCCTCTTTATAGATGTTTTCTTAGAATCCGCAAGGGATCTCAGCCCTTGTTATAATGTAGACTATAAGGCCAAAATTATAAGCTACAATGATTCTACTAGGCACCTCCTATGTGAACCACAAACAGCTTCAGAATTTGAGAGATGGGAATGGGAACATCCAGGAATAACTAAGAGAAATGACAGCATTTACTGAGTACTTAATGTTGATTATCATAATACTTATCATAATACTATATCCTAGGTACTAACATTCATCCCATTTTACAGATGAGGAAATTGAGGAACAGAGCATAAACTAGCTCGCCCACAACCACAGTCAGTAAGCAGTGGAGCAGCATCAGAGCCCAGGGAGGCAAACTCAACAGTAGAAATGCCTGTGGCAACCCATCTCAGTGCCACCTGTCCCCACTGCCACACAGTCAAATAAAACAAGGGAGAAAGTAGTATTGCCAATGAGAACTGGATTTTTTGTGCAACGGGGCAATCTCAACATGAATCATAGACTCACAGGAAGTCCTCTAAACAAGCCTAGCAATTCAGTTGCTGGGACAGCCTGCCCATCCTGCTCCCTGTCGGGAAGGATTCCTACCACCTCTGTCTATAGACCTCACTCGTCCATGTCTGGCAGCTGAGGGTCAGGATCTGGAGCTGTAAACTGGGTCCTTAAAGGAGTGACGACATCACCTCCATAAAGGTCCGTTCTCTAATATGTAAAAGGCAGAGAATAATGTTTGCTGGACACCCAGTAGAGGGCCTCCTTTCTGTACCATAACTCAGCATAGAAACAGAAGGTTACATACCCTGGAACAAAAATACCCCTCAGATTTGCCAAACACTTTCTAGTGTTCAAAGTTTTTTACATACGCAATCTCCTCTGGGATAAATCAATACTATTTCTTGTTAGGATATGATGAGCACATATTAGAAGTGACAAATGCATACAACAACATACAGCCTTCAAGCTTATAATTAACTTACCTGTAACGCTGCACCCACATAAAGCCTGATGACCCCATAAGTGTAAATAAAACTATTCCTAGCACCTGGCCCACAGTTGGTGGCTGAATCAATGTTGAATGAATATTGGATAACCAGGAACCACTTTTAATAGGATCTGCCACATTCCCTGTTCCCTGGAGCCAGACAAAGCAGCGTATATATAGAAACCATCCCAGTCATGCATTAAAGTAACGTGAGAGCAAATCACTGAGAAGCCAAGTTCTGCCCACACCTGCCAGGGGAGCTCCCAGCTGTCGATGCCAATGACCGGCGTGAGGTATCTGCGGAACCACTACACCGACAAGACAGATTTTAGTTGTTTTCAAACAAGCCATCAAAGTAGCTAATGGCTTCCCTCAAAGAAACCCCACACCTTCAGCCAACAGACAAGGAACTCATTAGGCGGAGCTGCCCCCTCTGATCGCCATTGTCCACAGGCTTCGTCCAAGCCGTCAGGAAAACAGCTCCCCGCAGCCCACATGCTGACAGGCGGCATCCGGGGTGATCAGATTTCTATCAGTAAGGACACATGGCATTTCTCTCTGGCTCCAGTTCAGAATCTCACTCCATCCACCCCCAACAGGTGGATCTCAGCTTTTCATAGGTCCTAAATAATTTGGCCTTTAAGAAAATACTCGTGTATCAGTGACACACACAACATCACCAACGATGTGCTGCCTGCTCTTCGTCCAATGTGCTCTTCGTTCAATGTGCTGCCTGCTCTTGACACCCCCCCCAAACATGGTCACACTTTCTCATGCCCGCCTAGAAATCCATCTCCATCAGAGTCAATGAACCAGCATCTCCCTCAGGCTCTGGGCGCCACAGGAATCTCCCTCCTGACATTCAGAGAACAACCCTCCCTGGTTGAGTTTTCCCAAAGCTGGATGGCACAATTCTGCTTAGGGCTCTTTAAGCCCAAAACCCCTGACCCAGCATCCAGGTGATATTCCATTGACACATGGTGAGAAGTTGGGCTGATGGTTCTGCCCGTGGAGGGGCCACAGGGGGCGCTCCTGGGGTGGTGGTCACACTGTGCTCCTCACTCTGGGTGCTGACTGTAAAGGTGTGCTCAGCGTGTGAAACCCAGCGCGGTGTACAGTTACCTGTGCACTTTTCTGTGTTTACGTTATTCATCCAGGAAGAGTTAATAAATAAGGTGCTAATTCACATGAATTCTCAGTTTGTTCTGCAATGTTAGGAGTTGGAGGTGGGGGGTCAATAACACCTTTCAGACTTTCTCAACAGCCTGAAAAACCAGTTGTTCCTGCCATCGATTGCGCTGGTTCCAGAAACACCTCCAACAGCCCTGAAGGAAAGACAGTCATGAAAACAGCCACCACTGCACGTGCCTTCTGCTGAGGCTGAGCTAGAATCGATTTTGTTTATTCCAAAATCAGACTTGGAAAGTGAGGATTTGGTCTTCCCGGTGAAAACCGGCAGGCAGCCTGGTTTTCTGCAGAACCTCCTATTTTTAAAACTGGGTTGCTCACAGGGGATGGATGCTTTGAGCCGAACACACAATGTTTTTCAAAAGCAGAGGCCGTGCCTGCAGTGTTGCGCCCGCCCCTCCACGTTTACCACCGCTTTCAGCCTCTTCCCAGCTGACCAGGGATGGGTGAGTTCCGGGAACTCTGCTGCGCATGACTCACCCTCCAGGGGCCTGACAACTGCCCCGGGATCCTGATCAGTTTTCTTCAAGAGACTGGCTTTGGTGTTTAGGGCTCACGCTGCAATAGCATGCAAAAATAAAACTTCTCTCCTTTTTACAAGCAGAGTGAGCAAGCACACGAGAACACAAGAATCAAACCCCGCCCTTCTCCTCCTGCATAACAGGAAACATTCATTTCTGAGCCCCTAGGTCAGGCCATCATTTGGCGGCTCAACTATGTTTTAGCAAAGGCAAGTTTCCCATCACCTTTTCCCAGCAGGGCAGCTTAGCTGGGCACCTGGGGTTTGTGCCATGGTCCAGGGGCAGCCTGGACTTTCCTGGCCAAAGGACAAAGCTGAATTGGCCTAACACCAAGGGAATTTTTCTAGCCTGCTTTGTGCTCTGCCGAGATCTCCAAAATATATTAACTGTGTAGATCCTTGGGCAGAAAATTCTCTGTTGAGCCACGCTGGATGTACTTTCCTAGAACAGATCAAACTTCAGCAAAATTAAATCTGTGAGCTTTGCAGTATGATTAATCCCTAGGAGGTGGCCCTGCCAAGAATAGCCTCGTGTGGGAACGTGTGAGCCTTTTTGGCTCAACTGAGAACGAAGACCACGCTCACGCTTCCTGGGGCTCCTGTGGTCACTCTGCTAGATCCACAGAGCAGTTTGGATGACCCCGAAACCTGCAATAAAACTCCACTTAACAGCCCGCTTGCCGAACAGAAACACACTGTCTGGA
Source organism: Piliocolobus tephrosceles (assembly GCF_002776525.5). Lineage (NCBI taxonomy): Eukaryota > Metazoa > Chordata > Mammalia > Primates > Cercopithecidae > Piliocolobus > Piliocolobus tephrosceles. Next base: position 79,420,587 of record NC_045435.1, on the reverse strand, counting down.
TGGAATTGGAAAAAATAGATCTGCAATGGGAGCTCCAGAGAGCTGGATTCCATGGACAAGTCTTTTTTTTTTTTTGAGACAGAGGCTCACTCTGACACCCAGGCTGGAGCACAGTAGCATGATCTCGGCTCACTGCAACTTCTGCCTCCCAGGTTCAAGCAATTCTCCTGCCTCAGCCTCCCAAGTAGCTGGGACTACAGGCAAGCACCACCATGCCCAGATAATTTTTTGTATTTTTAGTAGAGACAGGTTTCTCCATGTTGGCCTGGTTGGTCTTGAACTCCTGGCCTCAACTGATCTGCCCACCTAGGCCTCCCAAAGTGCTGAGATTACAGGCATGAGTCACTGTACCAGGCCCTGTCATTTTTCTCTGGACCTCTGTTTCCACATCTGTAAATCCCAGGGGCAAAAGCACAGCATCTCTCAAGTCTCTTGCAAGCTGGTAGACTTTCAATTCCAGCTCAAAAATATATTTAAAAGAAGTTTTTTCAATGAAATTGCCAACATTTCAAAATCCAGACGGCTCTCATGAAAACTGGGAGGTTTTACATTAAGATCCCAATTTCTAGATGATCTTGGGAAATTGGCAGATCTGGCCCCGTGGGCTAGCATTCTCAACAGGAGGCAGGAACCAGGATGGGCCATGAGTTCCTGGGAAACAGAAGGCATGGCCCAAGCCACTGCTCTCATTTTCATGATGGGCTGGCCCTGTGAGCCTCAAGTTTGAGGCTCCTTTTCCTAGGTCTGGCTCCTCCCCGCCCCTGCCCTTTAACATATTGCTTAAACTTTTTCACTTTTCATTTCAGCTGCAACACTCAAGAATGAACTATGAAGTCAACATATCTTATTTAAAAAAAATAGTACCAAAAAATCTGTTAAGTGGAGATCCACCAACTTGGGGCCTATGCTCCAGCCTGCCTGTAATTCTAACACTGTCCATGCCAGGAACCTAGAGCTACTTCTAAAGTTCCCCGGACCCTCTGACCTCTGTGGGCTGCCTCGCACAACCCCCCACCCCTCATCCCAGTTCCTCAGTCCCTCAGCTAAGAATCCACGTTTGGGAGCCATGACAGTGAGGCCAGAGGCAGGCGGATCTCTGAGGTGGGTGGTAGCTACATCTGCGTTTTGTCAGCCTGCTGGACAGGCCAGGATATGAAGGGTGGCTGCAGGCCTGCCAAGTTGCTGGAGGAGATTAAACAAAAAGTGAGCCACGCTGCTGTGGGAAACAAATGAGAGAGTGCGTGGAGAAGACTCCCAGGACACCCGGTGTGTGTCTGTGCGATGGAACGCCAGGGTAGGAAGATGGGACCTTGTTCCACATCTCTTTAAAGGAACCACACAAGCCAAGAGGCACAGGATGGAAACTCAGTTCTCAAACCAGCCCATCTCATTGGAGGTGGTAATAATAATCATATTATGATTAATTAATAATAATAATAGAGAGTGAGCAGCAACACAGCATTACAGCTAACATTTAGTAAGCTCTCACTCTGTGAAAAGCATCGGTATTCTCATCATCCCCATTTTAAAGATGATGAAACGGAGGCACAGCAAGGCTACAAACTCAAACAAGGTCACACCACAGCAAGCGGTGGGGCAGGAACTGGACCGCAGGCAGCTGCCTTCTGAACCCGGGCTTCTGACCTCAGGGCTTTCTTCTATCTCTTTTTAACATGCAGGCGCCACAGCACACATACCTTAGATGTTCAGAATTCAGGGACACACCTTGTCTTCTATACCCTCTTCCACTATTAAAAACTACAGTGGAATTTATTTATATGTGCTCTCCTCTATATATGACAACTATGTACATTGACATCTATATACACAGGTTATTTTACAGGGTTGTACATATAAAACTACGCATGGTTTGGGGATTTATGCATTTTGAAGATGAATTTTGACTATCCACAGCCTGTACCTGACATGCCAACTTTAGGTGTGTAAAACTCCCCCGTTCACAGTCAAAGTGTCTGCCTCCTCAGAGCCCTGACTCCCAAGGAGCCCACCATGGAGAACCAAGGACCCCAGTGTTCGTGGAAAGGCCTGAATCATGTGGAGACTAATCTTGAAAAATAGACATGGGCTGTTTTACAAAATACACTTTACCCCAAGGAAGAGACATTTGGACCCTTGCTCATCGTCTGCTCACTCCTAATTTACACACACTCCATTAAGCTTAGAAAGAACAGATTAAAAGCAGCAAAATTTGAAGAAAGAAATGAGCCAAAGACAAAAGGGTGCTAACAGGTGGCACAGGAATCTCCAGGAGGGAGACCAAAAGGAAATTGCAAAGCAGACCCAAAGTAGGCTTTAGTATCTGGGGAAATGTTCCTGCCCGCTTCCACAGTTAGTGGGAGCACCCCTGCATGTAGGAGCTTTGATGAACAGGCAGCCGGCAGAGGGAAAACCGGAGAAGGTGAAACTGGGACCAGAATGCAGCCTAATGAAGAAACAGAAGCACGGCTGATGAAAACAAAGAGGTTTTTGGCACAAGGAGGCAAAGTTAAACCGCCTGGAACTTACAGGAACATGATGGTGCTGAGCATATGATCTGAAAACAAAGATTTCACCTTTTTTCTGCCCTATCGGTGAACTCCCTAAAGATTTCCCATGGGGCACACTGCAGACAGCAATCCAAGTTGGACAGAGTTGCTCTCAACCCCCACTGCCCACATGCAAATACATATGCCTCCTCTTTTGCCTTTCCACAGGACATATGGCAATGTCTGGAGATATTTTCGTTTGTTACAAGGGAGTGGGGCGAGGTGGGTGCTACTGGAATCTAGTGGGGAGAGGCCAGGGATGCTGCTGAACATCCTCCAATGCACAGGACAGCTCTCCCACTCTCCCCGGCCCACAGCAAAGAATTCTCCAACCCAAGGAGTCATGTAGTATCGAGGTTGAGAAATTCTCATCTAAACCAGAGCAAAGGTAGCAGGTGTGGATTTGACACCAGAAAGAAAGGTATCCTAATACTGTCACTTATTTACCTGCTGTGTGACCTGAAACTTTGGTCTCCTCATCTGTACAAGGAGATAATCACTCCCAATCCCTTACAGCTATGCTGAGGATTCATGAGACCTGGCTTTTGAAAGTATTTTATCACCGCAGGCCTCACTCCATCTTTACTGCCTCCCAGTTCTTTGCAGGGTCTCTGATTTGCACTGTGGGAAAGGAAGAAGGAGGTGGTGAGGAGAAGCTGTGGGTTGTGGTTAGGCGGAAGAGTGGTCAGCACGGACCGGCTCTGGGTCCTAGGTGGTCCCTGCTGAGGATTCACACTCCCTCATAGGATACTCAAGAGGGACACGTGCCTTCTGAGGGAACCTGAGGGGCTGCTCCCCAACGAGCTATGCCAAGAAGACTGAGGCTGAGTATGAGACGGGGTCTACAGGAGATGGCCTCGTGACCTGCCTCAAAACCCAAGAGCCATTACCATTATTACAACAACGCCATCACAGTGACAACAGTGAGAATGGCCAACACTCATTCAGCACTGAAATCTGTACCTGGTCGTGAACTAAGCCCTCTTTTGTTATTGTTATTGCTGTTGTTGTTGTTGTTGTTGTTGTTGTTGTTGTTGTTGTTTTGAGACAGGGTCTCTCTCTGTTGCCCAGGCTGGAGTGCAATGGCATGCTCTCAGCTCACTGCAAGCTCCACCTCCCGGGTTCAAGTGATTCTCCTGCCTCAACCTCCGGAGCAGCTGGGATTACCAGTGCCCGCCATGACACCCAGCTAATTTTTGTATTTTTAGTAGTGACGGGGTTTCACAATGTTGGTCAAGTTGGTCTCGAACTCCTGACCTCAAGTGATCTGCCCACCTCAGCCTCCCAAAGTGCTGGGATTACAAGCGTGAGCCACCGCACCTGGCTGCTCTTTGTAGTTTATCAATTTAATCCTCACAACTGACACAGAAGGTGGGTAGAATGATTATCTCCATCTGACAAGCGAACTAAAGTCACTTACTCAAGGTCTCACAGTTCAGCCAGAACTAGGTTTTGCACCCAGGATTCTGATGCCATAGTGCATAGCCTTAACCACTACAGCACCCTCCTTCCAAACCATACCCCTTCCATCACTAGCCCTCTTCATCACAACCTAGACTCCCATATTCTAGAAGAAAGCAGAAAATCAAGCTGAATACACAGTATAATTCTATTAAAATAATTAATGTGCATATGTATACCAATGCAAGAAGGAAATTTCCCACAATACTCACTGATTAACAGTGTTTAATGATGAGCAGCAGAATTAGAAAACTTTTTTATTTCTTCTTTATAGTTTTCTAAACTTTTCAGTTTTTTACAATAAACACAAATTAATAGTTAATATAATAAAAAGTAAAATTACAAAAGTAAATATTTATAAAGCTTGTTAACATTTTTACTGCACTTTTTTTTTTTTAGCAAAAGTCTGCCAAACAACCTGGTATTATTAATTGCCTAAACCAGAGGTTGGCAAACTAGGGCCTGAGGGCCAAATCCAGCCGTCTGCCAGTTTACATAAGGTTTTACTGGTATACAGCTACGCTCGTTCACTTACATAAATGACTAGGACTGCTTTTGGCTACAACTGAGTTGAGTAGCCACCTGCAGACACATGGTAACACTATACCCCGTTTCTAATCTGACCTAGAGATAAACTTCTTACTCTCCTACCTCTAAACCTTTCCTCACAACATGTCTCTACTTGTTTTGCTACAGCCCAAAATGGGTATTCTAGGAAGCTAATGAAACTGAAGCTTAGGGGCCCCTCACTTCACAGGACCCTCCTTAGAAAGGTGTATATGCTCTTGCGATTTTGTAAAATTCAGAAAGGGATATTTAAAAATTTTTTTTCTTTTACTTTTTCTGTTGCCCAAGCTGGAGTGCAGTTGCATGATCACAGCTCACTGTAACTTCAACATCCCGGGCTCAAGCTATCCTCTCGCCTCAGCCTCCTGAGTAGGTGGGACTACAGGCGAACACCACCACGCCCGGCTAATTGTTTTGTTTTGTTTTGTTTTTTAACAAAGACGAAGTCTAGTTATGTTGCCCAGGCTGGTCTCAAACGCGTGGGCTCAAGTGATCCTCTTGCCCCTGCCTCCTAAAGTGCTGGGATTATAGGCATGAACCACCACACCTGGCCTTAAAATTCTTTTTCTTGAAAAGGCCCCCCAAATTATATAAGTTTCAGACTCTTCAAAATAGATCTACCTGTATCTAAATCCCTAGACATTTCACCACCCTTGCTACATTTTCAAGACCACAACGTGTTCAGTGGTGAGAAAAGTCTTGTTCCCACCGATTCCCAAGCAGCACTGGCAGTGATGAACTCTTGGATTTCCAATCCCCAGATGGCCAGATCTTGCAGACAGAGACCACAGGGGCAGGGGGTCCACCTGGGTGGGTCCTCATATCCACCAGGAAGTTCACAGAGTAGACCATGCCCCTAGAGGACCCTAGTGGCACTCACACCCACATAAGGAAAAGAGGAACATGCACAACTATCACACAACTATCTTTCTGCCATCTGTGACCTCTGCTGAAATCCACCCTCCAATGTATTTCGTGATACAGAGCCTCAGACATCACAGCACATCCAAGTGGTAAGATGCAGGCGGGTGGTCTGAAACTGCTTTCTAAAAGATAATGCTGCTTGCAAGAATGACAAAAAGGCCAGGCGCAGTGGCTCAGGCCTATAATCGTAGCACTTTGGGAGGCCGAGGCAGTTGGATCACAAGGTCAAGAATTCAAGATCAGCCTGGCCAAGATGGTGAAACCCCATCTCCACTAAAATTACAAAAAAATTAGCCAGGCATGGTGGTGGGCGCCTATAATCCCAGCTACTTGGGAGGCTGAGGCAGAGAACTGCTTAAACCCGGGAGGCAGAATGCAGTGAGCTGAGATAGCGCCATTGCACTCCAGCCTGGGCGACAGAGGGAAACTCCATCTCAAAAAAAAAAAAAAAAAAATTACAAAAAGGAGATCAAATCACATAATGTCCATGCAAATGTTTTATTATTTTAAAGACCTCTCGAATGTGTGGAGAGTTTTTCAAAATAGCTACCGTTAGGATGGAAAGTTTACATCAGCTGGTGTTGAGCACAGTTGTCAATCCAAATGCCCACCCACACCTCTGAGTCGGGTGCACAGTGTCCTTCACTCTCTTGCTTTTGGTCGCCCCCAGGTCTATTCTTATCTCCCCTTTTCCTTGGTGTGGGGGAGGGGGCCTTCTTTGTGGAATGCAGCTGGCGGTTATGATAAGCAGGTGTCAGGACTTTGAAAATGACCTTGCCCATCAGCTGGTGGGAACCAAGAAGACAAGGAAGTCACTGTGTCACTGTCTGCCGGGTCTCAGTCCCCGAAACAACACACAGTGAGGCCTGGTGAGGGAGAGAGAGGAAAGCTTTCTCTTTCTCTCTCTCTCTCTCTCTCAACACACACACACACACACACACACACACACACACACACACACACACACACCAGTCACCAAACAAAAGGAAATGCACATAATATCACCACTAAAGAGCAAAATAAAAACTCAAAGGTGAGGATGTGTTGAAGTGTTTCCTAAACAGCAGAGGTAAACCAAGGAGACTGACACTTAGACAAATCCAGGGAAAGTCTGCATTCTATACGTGGAGTTGGCAAATTCCATCAGGAGAGAGTCAGGAGAGGTTGGGGGGAAGAGGAGGGATGTATATTCACCCAAGGCTGATTCCAGCGCCCAGAAAGCCAGGGCCATGTAAATGGCTGTTACTGTACCAGTCCCTGGAAAGGTTCCAACACCCAGGACATGCTCTGGGAAGAAAGAGAATGTCCACTAACCCAGTTTCTAATTACATGTGGGTTAACTGGCACTGCTCCCTGCAGCTCAAGGGGCCAATTGAGAGCTGAAAGGAGCGTTTTTCAAAATGAAAAGACCGAGCCCGCCAAACCAGCGCTTTTTGTTTTCTCACATCCTTTCAGTTGCTCAACTTGACCCTCTGCTAGTTGGGTTGACTCTTTGGTCCTTGAAGAAACAAATCCTTCCCTGCCCCCACCAGCTCCACGTCTGCAAGGACAGAGATGCCCCCTTGGCACACGTTGCATTGAACTCTGTTCCTCCTTTCCCATGATGTTGTCACGGCTGCCCAAGGATGAGTCACTGTGAAAGCCACACATTGTCCCCAGTGGACAAAAGGCCGGACCCAGGAGAGTGGCCCATTCACGCTTCTCCAAGAGCTAACCGGCCTCTTTCTACAACATCCAAAGGATGCTGCCTGATGCTGGGGAATGGTTAGTCTTCTCTCCCAGCTCCCAGTGCTAACATGAACAGGAAGAGAAACGAGCTTGGAAAAAAACTTTCAGTGAAGTGCAAAGAGCACATACAGTAGTTACTCTGTGAAAACCAAGGCAAAACTTCATTCAAGATGCTTAAAGGCCAGGTGCAGTGGCTCACGCCTGTAATCCCAACACTTTGGGAGCCCAAGGCAGGTGGATCACTTGAGGTCAGGAGTTTGAGACCAGCCTGACCAACATAGTGAAACCCATTTCTACCAAAAATACAAAAATTACCTGGGCATGGTGGCACATGCCTGTAATCCCAGCTACTTGGGAGGCTGAGGCAAGAGAATCACTTGAACCTGGGGGGCCGAGGCTGCAGTGAGCTGAGATGGCACCACTGCACTCCAGCCTGGGTGACACAGCAAGGCTCTGTCTCAAAAAAAAAAAAAAAAAAAAAAAAAAGTTTAAAGGCCAAAGAGGAATATAGATCAATTGGTTAGTAATAATAATGTCACATTTACTGCACATCAACTAAGCCACTGGGCTAAGGAAGGGTGTTGTTTGCATTATCTCATTTCATCCTCAGAACTACCCTATAAGGTAGGTCCTATAATTAGCCTCATTTTACATGCAAGGAAAGCACAGCAAAGAGAGCTTAAGCGACCTACAAAAGGTCACACATCTGGCCGGTGGTAAAGAGTTAGGATTTGAACCAGAGCAGTCTGGCTCCACAGCTGTGTTCTTACATACACCATGCTATCGTTAATTAATAAACTAATTTATAATGATTAAAGTTATGCTAAAGTGTTCACATTTGGGGGAGACTGGGATGCTTTACGTTTATGTCATGCCTCACCTTCCCCACGCCAAAAAAAGCCACAACCTGGCTTTTCCCATTTAAAGACAGCATCTGCCAGGTAGTGTGCTGAGCATGTGACATGTATCATCTTATTAATCCTCACAACCAATAATATGAGGTTGGTGCTAATATTATTCCTTTTACAGACGAAGACATTGAGTTTCAGGGAAATTAACATCCTTGCCCAAGGTCATAAAGAAGGAATTTGAATCCAAGAATGTCACATTCCAGCATCTATATTCTTTCCATTATATATGCCATCTCTTGCAGAATTTCAAGATTTTCCAGAAAAAAAAAATTAACAGTATCATGAAATGAGGGATGAGAATGACTGGGTCCAATGATTAAGCCACCTGGATTCACTGGGTAGCCCGGACCACAGTGGGTAGCTGGCCCATAGACCAGGACCATCCTCCCGGCTTCCAGCCTACAGATCTTGGTTTCTTTATTTATAAAAGAGGAACAAGAGAGCAAGAGGGTCTTCCTGAGTCTTAGGTAGACCAGGGGCACTCCCAGAGGGCTCCGTAGGTGGCCGTTTCTCCTCCATGGATGGACGCTTCCCATCTCCCTTCCTGGCACAATTCTTCGGGATCAGGTTTCTCATTTTGTCCCTGGACCCAAGTGTGTGCACCCAGGTAGGCAATGGCAAGAAAGTCACAGTCCTTCTCAGCCTCTGTGTGTTCCTAAGGAGGAGATGAAGGGGAGGGAAAGAAAGGGGGCTTGAAAGGAGCTGGAATGGGGGCAGAGTGCTTGAACAAGTGCTACACCTGAGCCCAGGAGGTGTAAACATACGCAGAAAAGCTTGTCCCTTAAGTTGGCACGTGTGTCGGATATATTACACCTCAATCAAATTAAAAGAAAAAATACTATTTGAAGAGATGCCACATCAGATCAGGCAAGAGTTTGTCAAATTAAAACTTTGCTACTATTAAGGCTCTATATTAAGTATGTAACATCCCATCCAAGACACCTTTTTAAAGGCGTCTACCTTCTAAGTTCATTATGAAAAGGGAACAATAAGGAATTGACAAGAAGAATTATTATATGTGGCTGAGAGGCTGGGGGTGAGGGTAAGCCTGGGGAAATCTCTTCTTTAATAGCCAACCCTCAAGGTGCACAGATGATGCTTTAACTCTCTATTTCCTTTATTTATTTATTTATGAGTCGGAGTTTCACTCTTGTTGCCCAGGCTGGAGTGCAATGGTGCAATCTCGGCTCACTGCAACCTCTGCCTCCCAGGTTCAAGTGATTCTCCTGCCTCAACCTCCCAAGTAGCTGGGACTACAGGTGAGAGCCACCTTGCCCAGCTAATTTTGTATTTTTAGTAGAGATGCGGTTTCACCATGTTGGTCAGGCTGGTCTCAAATTCCTGACCTCAAGTGATCCACCTGCCTTGACCTCCCGAAGGGCTGGGATTTCAGGTTTCCATGCCTAATTTAGTGGGGCAAATAAAACCTGGAACTTCAGGTAGGGACTTAAAATCCTGATTCTGTCACTGATTTGCAGGGCCCTGGGGCTGAGTCAGGAATCACAGCTCCCTGCCATCTCCCCTCTCACCTGTGAAAAAGGACAGTGAAGACCACAAAGGAAAGGGGATCGCTGACCCAGATGGCATGAACATCTGGGGTATCTGCCACCCAGCATCCAATTCCCTATGTGTGGGTAACAGCACCTGGCCTTCCCACTGGGGGACCACCCCTCCCCCACTCCCCATCCATGGGTTCAGATGAGGCTGACTCCATCCTCCACCCCTGAGTTCCAGAGTTCCAGGATAGAGCATGAGGCCCATGTTGTGAACAAATCTGAGTTCACTCGGGAAGCTCTGCTGGAACAAGCGAGAATGATAAGCTTTCACTCTACAGCTGAAGTCAAATGCCAGCCTGGAGTTGCCAGTATCACAGGGAGGAAACCTTTCTGAGAATGATTTCAACACAGAAGAAAGCAGAGCCAAGAGAAGGGCAGAGTGACAGCAAGGCCTAATCACACTGAGCCCCTGGATCCCGCCATGCCTGAGGCTATCTACTCTTGGCCCTTCCATTCCTGTGAACCATTACATTCCCTATGCAGCTTGATCCTGACTGAACTGCATTTCTGTCACTTGCAACAACGGCATTTCCTAGCAGAACCACTACAGAGAATCCTAAGTCTCTTAGTTACAAGGGATACTGGAGGCTGTCCAACCAGCAGCACTTTGCAGATACTAAGCATTCAATAAATTAAGTTGGTCTAATGGATGAATGATTTGTTCATTCCCTCTAGCTTCAATGCCTCAAACAGAAGGAAAGCTATCCTGTCAGTATTACTCTAAGCCACAGGACAAACCAAGTGCATCTTCACGGAGTACTAATTTAAATGACAGAAAGTAGCTCCATGCTTGAAAAACACAGCTGTAACCAAACACAGACACCTGTGGTTCACCCCAGACATGAAAGGATGGGTCAACATTAGGAAATCTATCAATATAATTCATCTCATTACAGAGTCAAAAGGAAAAACAAAAACAGATGTCTCCTTAGATTCCAATCTTGTTCAATTCCCACATATATTCCTGATTGAAAAAACAAAAACAAAAACAAAACAAAACAAAAAAAAACCTCAACAAAACAAGAATGGAATGAAACTTCCTTAAGAGATATATAGCTCAAACTGAAAGCCTGCATCACATTTCCTAGGGAAACATTAGCGCACTCCCACTGAAGGGGGTACAAAGCAAGAAGGACCCTACATACCACCACTAGTTAACATTATTCAGGAAGCATTTACCAATCCAATTAGAATAAAAAAAAAAAAGTCATCTGATTAGAAAGGAAGGGAAAATAAAATTGTATTAATTTGCAGATGATATAACTGTATGTCTGGAAAAATCCCTCCCTATAAAAATATAGTAATAATAAAATAAGATCTGTAAAACTATTAGAGCAAATAGGAAAACTAGATAATATTAATCAATACGAAAAAAAGAAGTTGGTCAGACATGGTGGTGCAAGCCTGCAACCCCAGCACTTTGAGAGGCTGAGGCAGGCAGGAGGATTGCTTGAGTCCAGGAGTTCAAGACCAGCCTGGGTAACACAGTGAGATCTTGTTTCTCCAAAAAAAATTTAAAAATTTAGCCGGGCATGGTGGCATGTGCCTGTATACAGTCCTAGCTACTCAAGAGGCTGAGTCAGGAGGATTGCTTGAGCTCAGGAGTTTGAGGCTGCAGTGAGCTATGATCACCCCATTGCACTCCAGCCTGGGTAACAGAGACTGCCCTGTCCAGTCACCTGGGGAAGCCCAGGAGGTCCCCGTCTTTGCCAACAAAGGAAGAGAGGACCCATCTTTCAAGACATGACTCGCAGTAGCAGGGCTGCTCAGACTCATCCACACATGTGACCGTCTCATCACCCACATCTGTACTGACCTGAATGCCATTCTTCATGCAAGCTAAGCCCCTGGGCCTTCACGCATGCTGTCCCTGATGCCTGTATGATTTTCCTCAAGAAGGCTGCAGGGCTTGTTCTCTCAATATTCAGGTCTGTGTTGAATGTTATTCTCTCAAAAAAGCTCTCCCTGTGTCTCTATGTAAAACTCCACCCTCTTATGCTCACCCTATCACATCCTCTTTCCTCATAGCATGCACCACCAGCTAATGCCACTTCATACCTCTGTTTATGGTCTGTCTCTCTCACCAGAAGGTAAGCGCCATCAGGGCAGGGACCACCACATTTGCTTTATTCACTGCGGTATCCCTACCCCAAACACAGTCCCAGACACACAGAAGGGGCTCAACAGATACTGGCTTTACAGGTAGATGGATGGATTTGTTCAGTCCCCAGATCCACTCTCAATTTTACCACCTGAATATGTTTCATGATTTCACCTCTCTCCATGGGTTATCCAAGCTATCCACTCACTTATTCTCTTTTTTTTTTTTTTTTTGAGATGGAGTCTCGCTCTGTCACCCAGGCTGGAGTGCAGTGGCCGGATCTCTGCTCACTGCAAGTTCCGCCTCCCGGGTTTACGCCATTCTCCTGCCTCAGCCTCCCGAGTAGCTGGGACTACAGGCGCCCGCCACCTCGCCCGGCTAGTTTTTTTTTGTATTTTTTAGTAGAGACAGGGTTTCACCATGTTAGCCAGGATGGTCTCGATCTCCTGACCTCGTGATCCGCCCGTCTCGGCCTCCCAAAGTGCTGAGATTACAGGCTTGAGCCGCCGCGCCCGGCCACTCACTTATTCTCAACTGGTATTGATGACCTCCATCATCTCTCTCCTGGATGGCTACAATACCCCCACCTGGTTACTCAGCCCTGAGTTTTGCTTCCCTCCAAATGCTTTTCCCACTCTAGCCAGAGATCTTTTCTCAAAATGCAGATTTAATCAGATTTAAGAGGCCACTTGAAACATTTCAGTGGCCTCTTGGGACCCTTAGGACAGAGTCTAAGCTCTTTACTACCAAGGCCAAGAGGACCCAGCACTCCCAGCCCAGCGGCCTCCCAGGCCCCTGTCATATGACATGATCCAGTCTCACCGAGATGCTGTCTTTGCTTCCAGCACATCACATCTCTGTGGACTCTGGGCGCTGGCACACACTGCCCCTTCCACATGGTTTGCTTTTTACCTGACTATCCCTCACAGATGATTCCATTTTCTATCTGTTACTTCCCATGGGCACTGTTAGGTCCACCCCAAAGGGACCACAGATCCTCACACTTCCCTGTCACACGCTCACTACCCTGGAAATGGCTTGTTTAGGTCTGTGTGCTCCTGTACTAGAAGATTCACAAGAGCCAGCCTGTGCCATTCACAGCACCCAGAACAAAGCCCCCAGCACTGAGTAGACACTAGAGATAGACTTCTTTGACTTTAATTTAAATTGTGCCTTCTCCAAATTGGCCTGGGGTTGGTTTCTTTGTGTCACATCTGATATTGCTTTGGGCACCCCAATGCACCCTTCATACTCCCTTGAGAAAACAGCAACACATAGGTACATGCTTACACTTGCATGCACACAGCACTTGGGAACCCACCACTCTCCAAAGTGCCCATTCCATCATGACATTCTAACCTTGCAGAAATCTTGTTTCCTGCCTAAATGTTATAAACAGAATATTGAAGCTTCCTACATCAAGAACACTCTACTCCAATTTGACCTGGATCTATCAAAAAGAAGGAGATATATTTAAAGAAAAAAAAAAAAAGTAGGGGGCTGTCTCTGAAATATCTCCCTTAGCCACCATACCTGGAAGGTCAATAGCAAATAGATTCAATTTTACTTGATAGTCTTGAAACAAAAATCAGAGCTATACCTGTATATGGCTTATTTCTGTAATAAAAATATATCCACCTTGTGTAGGGTAAGAGCAGTTTTTTATTACAAATGCTTCTCCTTCTTAATAGTTGTTAGAATTATGGTCAATATAATATCTCAATCTGATCTAAACCAAAACCAATGCAGGCTAATGCCTTCACCAGAGTGTCAAAACACAGCATCACCAGCATGGGTCATCCTGACGTTGGCGTGATGTCACCCACGAGGGCCTCTCACTGCAAATCCTGCATTTGGACTCCAGCCTTGAGGCTTCACTTGAAGTTCATGGAACGAGAGGACCAAGGTAAATGGCACAGCAAAGATACACCCAGACAAACACAGAACGTGGATCTGACTCTTCAAAACGCTAGTGCCATGGAGGGCAAAAATAAAGGAGGGATCTGTTCTGGACTGAAGGAGACTAAAGAGATGAAATGATCAAATACAGCGTGTTAGCCAGGACTGGGCCGAGATGGCTGGGGAAAGGTAAAGAGCTGTCAAAGGGGTTTCGGAGCAATGGAGGGAATCTGGATCCTGAGTAGAAGAGTTAGGAGACAGTATTAGTCATCAAACTTCAGAGCTGTGAAAAACCATCACCATCTTTACATCGACACAATGTTCCATGATTTACCAAGGAATTTCACGTGACCTAGTCCCACCCACTCACTTCAGAGATGAGAAAACTGCACTCAGAGGAGCGGCTAGACTCTAGCCCTAACGCAGTGGGTTGCTGAAGTTGGCACACACTGGGAAGAGTAATTGCACACATCTCAGTGACTGTGTTAGCATGTTGAAGTTGCCCATGGTGGGAGTATTTACAGAAGTAGGCAAATCCTACAGGTCTGAGCTTTTTCCCCTCAGAAAGCTCATTTGACCCTCACCCTAACCCTGTCCTGAAGCTAGACATGAACCTAGGCCTCCCTCCAGCCATTCAGGGCTCCTTTCCATCACCCTTATTTTTGCTCCCTCTTGAGTCCTCTGCCCCTGAAAAAACTTATGCCAGACTGCAAAGTCTTCCAGGGCAGACTTTATTTGATTGTAATCAGGGCCCCTGCCTGTCCTACTCACCAATGTATCCCTGAGTCCAGCACAGTGCCTGGCACACAGCCTTGATAGATACTCATCATTAGAGAAGACGATTCCTCCTACTTGAGTTCTGCACACAGATGTAGGGAGCTGCCCTCCCTTAAGAGACCTCTGCATGCACAGTGGCACCTTATAGGCTCTGATGAGGTCTGCAAAAACGGCCTCATTTAACTGAGGTTAAGCCAGCACTGGCCAAACAAATTTGACAACAGCCCCATTTTTTCCCTGCCATACCTAATCACGTAAGGAGGAAACCATATTCTAAGGAGCAGACTCTGGGAATGCTGATGGGATCTCCAAGAAGACACCTTAGAGAGATGAAGTACCTTGCCCAGGGTCACAGAGCCCAAGGTCAGGGGAGTTTGCAAACCTTGGGTTCTTGCTCTCTCTTCTGTTGGGTTTCTGGCTTCTCAAGGTCAGCAGCTAAACCTCCGGAGGGTGGGGGAAGCAGAGCAGGTCCCAAACAGCCTTTTGGACAGTGAACAAAGAGCAACTAAAAATCAGTGACCAAAACAGCCCTGGCCTAATGACAAGATGGGAGCTGATAAGTGGATCAAGGAGAAGAGACCAGCTAAGAGCAAGCAGCGAAACCACCATGTCTAATGGGGAGGGCTTTGAGCACTATACAAACCAGCCTAACCCTGCAGCATGAAAACTGCCTGCGGCACCGGGGCAAATCGCAATTCTGGGTCAAGTCCTTCATGTTGCCATCTACAGATCACTCTGTCTTCTAGCCAGTTCAGTCCACCAGAGCCACACACAGGTGTCAGTGCACCAGACAAGGCCCTTCCCTCCAGGAGAGTAAAGCCTAGCAGAACCGGCAAGAAGGAGATGCTCAACACATACTGAATAGGTGAGCAAGTCAGGGGAGATTTTTATTTTGGAAAAAGAGACACATATGTGTATAATCTGTGCCTGGAAGACTCTGCAGGGAATGCCTAATCCCTTATTTGAGCATTTTCCTAAAGTGCTGAGGGCCACTGAGTAATGGGATGTCTGTTGACTGACTGACCAAATGAATGAATGAATAAATGACCTAAATTAAATATTTCCATTTCTCCAGCGTAAGTGAAGTCCTTACTATCCAACAATTTCACCATAGGTCCATTCACAGGAAGAATTTACAACAAGGACAAGGACTTCTCCCCCTCAAAATTCTCTCCTTTGCACCTGAGGAAACTGTTCAGAAATTCTGCTTCTGTTGCTACACAGCTAAGGAAACTGAGGCATAGAAATGCACTATCTGCCTGCAGTCACTGATGATCACAGAAAACTGCACTCTCCAGGGTATTTATCTTCTAGAAATCCTATATTCTTGGGCCCCTAAAATGTAAGTTAGCATCCAGAAGTAGAAGCAGCAAGAAATTATTCCTCACTCAATAAATGTTATGCAAATAGTTCTCCTCAGAATAAAGTCACTTGGTTAAAAGACAAACTGCCCATAAATCACAGGAACAAAACTGCATCTCACAAAGAGAAGCATGGCCTGTGGGCAGGGATTCCAGGGAGCCCCAGTCCTTGAAGAAGTGGGGTTGGTCCAGACCGATCTGTGGTCCCTCCAGCTGGTCGGCTTTATCTCAGCACCTCATCTCAAGGATCCTGAGCCCACCCTATCTTGTTACTCCGCCCCTTTTACTCATTGGTCTAGGAATATTAGTAAGCACCTACTGTGTGCCAAGCACTTGGTAAATAATGGTGAACACGAGAGGTGAGACCTGACCCCATGAGGTTTGCAGTCCAATAGGTGAGAGAGACACTAAAAAGATAAACACATGTAAGATGAGAAATTGGGTTTACTGATTACCATTTCTGAAACAAAAGTCTATCATTCTCCTGATAGAAAAGTCTTTCTAGGTTCTTCCCTCTATGTGTGACTAAAAATAAGCAAACAAAAACAAAAACAAAAACTGCTGCCTTTACTGGGTACTGACTATATGCCAGGAGCTTTCCAATGATTAACTCAGAACATCCCCAACGACCCACTGTGGGAGATACTATTATTATCCCCACTGACCAACGTAGATTCACGGGTTTCCACTTAACCACTGCTCATATGTGTGCAACTACCTCTCCCCCACAGATGCCAGATGCTGAATTCACTAAGAATTCATATCTTACCCATTTTTTTTGTCACCGGTGCATACAATAGTATTCAATCAATGCCCACCGAATGAACAACCAATTAATCATTCAACGGGCTAGTTTTCTGCAAGATATACCCACTAATCAGCTGTAGTTTTGGAAGAAGAGAGGATCAGTCTCCTAATAATTGCACAAGAGGTAGCTGTGATGTTGTGGAAAGAGCCAGAGCCAGACCCTGGGAGCATGAACTTGGCAATCATTTCATCACTCAAGGTCTGTCTGCTTAAAACTGTAATGCACAGTTAAACACAATGAATCTAGGATTTCTTCCAGTTCTAAATTTTTATGTCTCTGAAATATATAATAAGAAGTTGGTGGCTGAGAAAGGCATTGGAAATTGCCCTCTGTCTGCAATTTCTTGATCTTAGAATAAGACCTAAAGTTAAACATTTTAGGGTAGGTTGACTGATTAGGTCTAGGGAGGGCAAGTGAAGTACTTCCTCTCCCTGTACAGCTCAGTTTATGTACTCCCCATAAGCTATATGTACTCCCCATGACAAATATGCTCAACCTGTGAAACCCCTTTGCAGAGAAACATTTTGGATGGGCATGGGTGAGGCTGCCATCCCTAACTGTACCCAAGAACAGCGGTACTGGTGATATGCAGGAGTCCCTGTTCATATGCTGGACAGGGACAAAGCCATCACTTTCAATTCTGCCCTCCCCTGGAAATACCACAGATTCTCAATAACAACTGAGTGTGGTCAAAGCAACTGCAAATATGGGTGTGATGGCTCCAAAGCCATGCTCATTAAACAGAACTCAACAAATGTGGGTCTGTTTGATACTCCAAGTGAGAGCACTGGGTAGAAACCAGGGCTCCATGGTAGGAAAAGTTTTGCTGGTTTCCTTTTACTATTTGGGTTGGTTTTGAATATGTTTCTGTCTGTTACCTAATGGCCACAAAATGGGGAGAAACAACACAACTCCCTACTCTAGAGGACCTTTGTGAGAATTAAAGGAGATAAACAGGCCAAGTGATTCACGCAGAGGCTGACATAGTAAACACTTAAACTGTTGCCAATGCTGATGGCATCAGTGATGGTAGTAGTGGATATAAAAGTAGGGAAATCCAGCTGAGGGCTCTTTGAAGCCCCTCAGGGTTAGAAGGAGAAGCAGATGATCCTGGGCTGGACTCTCCCAGGGCAGTGTAAGTGTACTCCTTGGATGCTTCTCAGAAGAGAAAACAACGCAGCAACCACTCCCGGGAAGCGCCAGGCTCCCCAGGTGCCCTGGGACTTTGGATAGGTGGATGGGTCCCTGTGGGGACAGAGGCTTATGGCACCATCAGGAGATGAAGCTGGGCAACAGAGTCCTGAGAATATGAACATCCTCAGAGTTCAGAGGAGGCAGAGGATACTACAACCACAGAAAGACACCATCATTCACCCAGAAGACTAGCAAAATTAAAAAGCCGAAGATCCGAGGCATGGCAGGACAGTGGGCAAATGGGAGATCTGGTGCCCAGGTGACAAGCAGTGCCCTTTGGAGAAGGAACTGGTGATGTTTCAGACCTTACACAGGATGGCCCAGCAACTCTAATCCCTGGCAACCTCCCTAGAAGACTCTTGCCCATGTGCTCAGGAGGAACGTACCAGAAAGCACATCATAGCACTACCATAAGGGCAACAAACAGAACCAAGCTAACCACTATTGCCGGGGAACTGGCCCAATAAACAGTTGGATCCTCATACTATGGATATACTATTCACTTGGCTGCATTAAAAAAAAAAAAAAGGTACATTCACATATGTCTTGAAAACATTTTAGTACATATTATTGAATTTATAAAAGGGCTACAAAATACGCCAACAAGTACAGTATGACAGTACATATTTAAAAACAGAAAGGAAAAAAAGGAAGAAATGAAAGAGGGACTTTTGCTCTATGTATCGAGATAACTAACAAAGTTATGGAAGAAAACGTACAAGGTAGATCCCAGTGGTTACTTCTGGGAAGGGCAGGGATGAGGTAGGAGCTGGGAATGAAAATGGGGGTCAATGGGGACTTCATTTGTATTTTTAGCAAGGAAAATGTATTTATTTATTTCTAAATAAAATTAATTTTAGGCTGGGCGTGGTGGCTCATGCCTGTAATCCCAGCACTTTGGGAGGCTGAGGTAGGTAGATCACCTGAGGTCAAGAGTTCGAAACCAGCCTGGCCAACATAGTGAAACCTCATCTCTACTAAAAATACAAAAATTAGGCATGCATGGTGGCAGATGCCTGTAATCCCAGCCACTCAGGAGGCTGAGGCAGGAGAATCATCTGAACCCAGGAGGTGGAGGTTGCAGTGAGCTGAGATTGCACCATTGCACTCTAGCCTGGGCAACAGAGCAAAAAACTCTGTCTCAAAGAAAAGTAAATAAATAAATTTAATTTGATTAATTATTGACATTACATTAAACGTTTTAAATTATTTGTATGTAATTATGTATTTTAGAGATGGAGTCTTGCTGTATTGTCCAGGCTGGAATGCAATGGTTACTCAGCCTCCTAAGTACCTGGGACTACAGGCACACACTACCACAACTGGCTAAAAAAAAAAAAAAAGGGCAGAAGAAAGAGAAAGAAATGGTGAGTCGAAGAGAAGACAGAGCTGCCAAGAGCTCAGGGTCTGCCTTTGCCTCCTCTTGGGGGAATGGCCACTCACAAATGCGAGCACAACACATCCGAGCATGGGGCATAGTGTTTTGGAATGTATGTCCATAGTTTGGAATAAAATATTTAATTCTATATCACATTGGTTCTAATTATACCAACTCTTCCTTCTAAGTCTTAGAAAAATCCCTTCTGAATGGCATTCCTCCTCTGGCGGAGACGTGAAAGAAACATCTTTAGTAAGAAATTAGAGATGTGGAAGAAAATATGTGAAATTTTGCTATCTCCAAATTCTTTTTCTGGTTTTTTGTTTTTTTGTTTTTTTTTGACAGGGTCTCACTCTGTCACCCAGGCTTGAGTATAATGGTGTGATCATGGCTCACTGCATCCTCAACCTATTGGAATGAAACAATCCTCCCACCTCAGCCTCCCAAGTAGCTGGGATTACAGGCACACATCACCATGCCTGGCTAATTTCTTTTTATTTTTAGTAGAGATGAGGTCTCACTCTGTTACCCAGGCTGGTCTCAAACTCCCGGGCTCAAGTGATCCTCTCTCACCTCAGCCTCCCAAAGTGCTAGGATTATAGGCGTGAGACACTGTGCCTAGCACTATCTCCAAATTCTTGATGGCCTCTACTGACTTATGCAGGCTTAAAGGAAGCCCTCTGTGGCATTTAACTGTCACATGCAGGAATTTTTAAATTTTTAATTATTTAGGTTATTTAATTATTTTTACCTTTCCTTGTTTTCTTCCATTCCTCTACAGACGCATTGATTCACTGCTGTGGAACTGTCCATAGACTCAGTATGGCAGGCTCAGGTCTCCTTTTTTAAAAAGCAAAACAACCAACATTTATCATCTGGGTACATTTATAATATAAACACACAAAGAGCTGCATTAGATACAAGAGGAATATATCAATGATTACCCAGTGTCCACCAAAATCCAGTCTTTCCTTGTTCCATAATTATTCAAGTTTTATCAGGTACAACATTTTCTTTTCTTTTTGTTTTTTGAGATAGGATCTCGCTCTGTCACCTATGCTGGAGTACGGTGGCACGATCTCAGCTCACTGCAGCTTCTACCTCCCAAGGTCACACGATTTCTTTGCTTCAGCCTCCCAAGTAGCTGAGATTACAGGCGCATGCCACCACACCTGGCTAAATTTTGTATGTTTAGTAGAGACAGGGTTAGACCATGTTGGCTAGGCTGGTCTTGAACTCCTGACCTCAGGTGAGCTACCCGCTTTGGTCTCCCAAAGTGCTGGGATTACAGGCATGAGCCACCACGCCCAGCTAGGTACCACGTTTTCCAAGCATCCTTGCAGGCAGATATAGCCAGATGTCTGGGTTCCCAATGGAACGTGAGAAGAAGTGATGTGTGCCACTTCTCGGTCTAGGTCTTAGATATGAGCACCCTTCCCACGGGCTGGATGGAACCCAGCTCTGCCCATGCAGATGATGACAATGCACTTGGAATGACAAAGCAACAAGGTAGAAACCACCTGGGCCTGTGACTGCGTCTAGCACAGCCACCTCTGTCACCTTAGAACTACTACCTTACAGAGAAATTTCTTTGTTCTTTAAGTCATTGTTTTATGGGCCTGGTTTTATGGGTTGTGAACTGTCATCCCAGCTGGGAATATGATTAAATATCCTCACTGGGGCCCTTCTGCGGGTGGGTTTGGTTATTTGGAGCTTCGCACATGCTATGTATGTAGAGACAGGTGAGGCCAAACTCTTTCTGGCCACAATTTCAGTGAAACTACATGCAACTTCAGGAGGGCCTGGTGCATAGTAAGTACTTCATCAGCACTTAATGAATGAGGCGATGTTAATAAGCAGGTAATACCTTCCAGTGTGAAGACTCTCAAGAGCAGAGCACTGTGCACAGAATGAAGAACACAGAGGGCATTTCCAAGTATGAGCTGGGAGTTTCATGTCACAAAACGACCACCTGGACTGGTAAAACCACTCGGCTGCATGACACCCAAGTTGAGGTAAGGATTCCAGCAGGTGTGCTTAGGAGCAACAGAGGCGAAGAGAGAGACAGGGAGAGAGACAGAGACAGTGTGCACAGGAGAATATTCCAGTGACGTGGAGTATTCCTCCCACCATTCCGCTTCCTGAACATTTGCCCCGGGATGAGTCTGAGCCATGACTCTGGGATCCTTCTTCAGTCTCAGGCATTGCATTCCTCACCACTCTGGGTGTGGTTTGAGCATCAAAAGATAGATTTTCTTTGTACCACATGGCCCCAAACACAAACTTGCTACTTCATCTAGTGTCAACCAAAGAAATAGCCACCAGTTTCAACTATAGAACTGGCTGTGCAGATCATACTGACGGAGAGTGTGTTGGTCTCCAGCCTATCATCTTCCAGGCATTGGGGGTCAAGGTAATTTGGACCACCCATGTTCTAAGCTGGCGCTGGCTAAATGGTCCAACACCACTGCATCTACTACTTTGATGGCTGAGAATCACAGGCCTGCTTGGCCACATCTCCAGCACAGCCTCCTTCATCTGCCCTACCACAGACCTGGCCAGATTAAAGCACCATTGAGATAAATTCTCCAATCTAGGTGAGTAGGACCTATAGGATACTTGGGACCCTTGTACCCTAAGGCATTAGACAGTCAGTGTGGGGGAGAGTCCCCAGCCACTGCCTCCAATGCTGGTCTTTAACTTGCAAAGAGCACACCATGAAATATTTTTAGCATCTGGATCCCTGTCAGGAGCCACTGCTCTGGCTTCCATCAGAGCTAACTTCATCAGCTGAGACATGTGCATTATGGAGGGGCCCAGGCTAGGGCAAGAGTGAAAATGTGGATCCCGGAAGAAGGAAAGATGGAAGGGTAGTGGGACTTGAGTTCAGAATCCCAGAGTTGCCACTGCATCCACAAAGGGTATGAAGAGAAATTGAGCAGCCCATGCCTGGGTCACTTCTGCAGCTGTGAACACCTCAACCTACCTCATTTCGGCCTGGAAACCACATTTGCTCAGTGTCCCAAGCTCCTCTGCAGCATGTAACTGCTGCAAGGGACTTTACACCCACATTCCAAAATGATGCCAACCGCAGGACTCTCCTCAAAGCCACATTTCCCAAGGAGCCATGAGGGATCACAGCCTGCCTTTGAGGGGCCACTGGCTAGTTCTAGGTCAGAGGTTTAGGTTTTTCCTTTCCCATATTGGCAAAAATATTCTGTAGACAGGCACCAATAAGCCATCACCCTTCAGCCTGTGGCTAGGGGCAGGGACTGGGGGCATTGATCTCTGTGCCCCAGCACTGAGGGATGCCCGAGGGCCTGACCCTGACACTGACATGGATTGTTGCATCACATTTTCACACCAGCCCTAGGAGGCAGGGGCTGTTACCACCTCACTTGGAGAATCAGAAAACTGGGCACAAAGAAGTTAAGACTTGGCAAAGGCCACACAGGTAGCAAATGATAAAGCTGAGACTGGAACTCCAGACATTTGGCCTGGGAGTTCCTCCCGACTGTGGCATGACATACACAGGAAAGCTCAGTGGTGGCTGAATGAATGAACAAATGAATGAATCAACAAAAAATTTCAAAAGCAGTTTCAGAAATGGGGTAGGGAATAGTGTCTCAATGAGGCCCTGGGGGTTGTGGGGTTGATCGTGAACCTAACCTCATCTGCCCTGGATATCAACCAAAAGGTGATACTCTCAGACTCCTCTCAAGGTTGAGTGTTCAGCCCCAGGAACACTCTAACCCCAGGGGTTTCATACCATTGTTTTGAAGGCAGAGTCTTGCGGTTGCCCAGACTGGAGTACAGTGATGTAATTACAGTTCACTACAGCCTCAAACTCCTGGGCTCAAGTGATCCTCCTGCCTTAGCCTCCCATGTTAGCTGGAACTACAGGTGCACATTACCACACCTGGCTCAATTTTTTATTTTTTGTAGAGACGGGGTCTCACTATGTTGCCCAGGCTGGTCTCCAACTCCTGGCCTCAAGCAATTCTTGCACCTCAGCCTACCAAAGTGGTGGGATTATAGGCGTTAGCCACCGCCTCAGACCTATACCATTGTTGGTAACGACCACAGCCACTGCTGACTCAGTGCCTCCTATTTATATGTGGTAAATTCAGGGCTCTCACACAGAGGCTCCTCTCATCTGCCAGGGCCCTGCAGAAAAGCCAGGATCATACTCATTTTACAGATGGCAAAACCAGAGATCTGAGAGGGTGTGACTTGCTTATAGTCGCAGCACTTAAATGAGGGCTGATGAACAGCATGGGCTTTTTCCCTACCACACAATACCCACCACATCCCTTGGTTAGCCACAAAGTTCCACAGATGAGATAAGAGCTGTTCTAACTCTTCAGGTGGAAAGTTTCATGTTAATCTAAAGTTCATCAGTATTTCCCATCCCAGTCACCTGCATGGAAGAGGAATTCCAGTTCTCCCCAGTTAAAAACTGTCACCACCACTCCCTGATTCCTCTCCTCAGCTGGCTGGATCAGCACCCATTGGTATTTGCTGATATCTCCTGCATCAACCTCCTGCAAAGCACAACTGCATCCATTGGACAGCAGGTCCTGTTAATTCTTCATTTAAAAATATCTCTTCCCAGGAAGCACCAAGTGTCGGTGAGAATGTGAAGCAACCGGAACTCTCATATACTGCTGCTGCTGGGAACATAAATTGGTCCCACCATCTTGGAAGACCGTGACAATGTCATATCAACCTGCATTTGCTCCTAGGTGCACACGTGCACCAAGAGACATATTCTAGAATGTCCTCAGTAGCCCCATGCACAACTCCCTTACATTTGTCTTTTATTGCTGCTGTAACCAATTACCACATGCTTAGTGACTTAAAACAGCACAAATGTATCTCCTCTCATAGCAACGTAGGTCAGAAATGGGTCCACATGGCCTTGCAGGGCAGCATTCCTCCCGGAGGCTCTAGAGGAGACTCTGTTCTCATGCCTTTTCCAGCTTCTAGAGGCCACTTTGCATTCCTCGGCTTGTGGCTCCTCCTCTTGTTTTCAGAGCCAGCAATGGTATCTTCAAATCTCTGTCTTCTCTTTCTTCTGCCTTAATCACCACATCTCAATCTCCGAACAAGACCCTCCTGCCTCCCTCCTATAAGAATCCTGTGACTACATTGGTCCTTCCAGGATAATCTCCCCATGTCAAGATCCTAAAGTCATCACATCTGCACAGTCCCTTTTGCCATCTAAGGTAACACAGTCCCAGGTATTACTGGTGAACGGTGCCTGTGACCAGGGATTAGGTCAGAAACATCTTTTGGGAGGGCCATTATGTGACCTAGCACAAACCTCAAACTGGAAGCTACCCAAATGCTCATCAACATAGAATGAATGAAGTCAATGGCGGTGATTCCCAGCGATGAGAATGGATGACCGACAACTACATGCAGCAACAAGAAAGACACTCAGAAAACAATGCTGAGCTAAAGACGCCAAACACAAGAGTGTGTGGTCCAAGTCTGTCTACAGAAAGTACCAAAACAGGGCCAGGGGCGGTGGCCCACGCCTGTAATCCCAGCACTTTGGGAGGCTGAGGCGGGCGGATCACGAGGTCAAGAGATCAAGACCATCCTGGCTAACACGGTGAAACCCCAACTCTACTAAAAATACAAACAATTAGCCGGGCGTGATGGCGGGCGCCCGTAGTCCCAGCTACTCGGGAGGCTGAGGCAGGAGAATCACTTGAACCCAGGAGGCGGAGCTTACAGTGAGCCAAGATCAGGCCACGGCACTCCAGCCTGGGCAACACAGCGAGACTCCGTCTCAAAAAAAAACAAAAAACACGGCCAGGCGCGGTGGCTCACACCTGTAATCCCAGCACTTTGGGAGGCCGAGGCGGGTGGATCACAAGGTCAGGAGATCAAGACCATCCTGGCTAACGCGGTGAAACCCCGTCTCTACTAAAAATACAAAAAATTAGCTGGGCGTGGTGGCGGGCGCCTGTAGTCCCAGCTACTCGGGAGGCTGAGGCAGGAGAATGGCATAAACCCGGGAGGCAGAGCTTACAGTGAGCCAGGATCGTGCCACTGCACTCCAGCCTGGGCAACACAGTGAGACTCCGTCTCAAAAAACAAACAAACAAACAAACAAACAAACAAAAGGACCAAAACAGGTAAAACTATCCCAGGCTGTTGGGAACTAGGATAGCGGTTCTAGTAGGGGAATGGTGGCTGGAAGAGGGATGATGAGGCTTCTAGGGTGCTGGCAAAGTTGTTTCTTCATCCAGGTATGATCCATTTGTGAAAATCCATCAAGCAATATGGTTATGACCTGTGCCCTTCTCTGTGGGTATGCTGTGCTTCAATAAGATGCTTTAATAAATGGCTCTGCCTGCTTCATTTCATTTCCACTCCACAGGCCTGTGTCCTTTCACCTCTGAATGGAGCAGACCCCAGCTGACCTCCTCAATACCCACCACCCTGCCAACTGCTGCCCACCAGACTGACCTGGAACTGATCATCAACTGACACCTGCTGCACAGTGCCCTCCTCTGTCTCTCCTTCACTCCTTTACCTGCCTCTCACATACAGTGACCCCATCTATGAGCCCCATCTCCTCCCAGGTGCTCCCCACTCCCCACCAACTTCTACAGAACTTGAAATAAAAACCACATCATTTGGACTTCATTATGACTGTCACATACTGATTGCTAACAGGACCAAACACCTACTCTTGTCTCCCCAAACAAATGCAAATGTGTCAAGAGCAGAATGTTTCAAGGTCTTGCACATTCCATTCTGTTCCTAGTTCTGATTGCATGTGAACTTCTAGTGCTAATTAATAATAACCCCTACTAATAACAACAGCCTTTACTGAGCACCTCATATGCACCAGACTCAGCAATCCTCATGCATTATCTCGCTTCCTCTTCTCCCACCCTGTGAAGCGGGCGCTATCACAATCCCTCTAGTGAATAGTAGGAAACTGAGGCACAGAATGGTGAATTAACTTGTTCAAGATCCCAACGTGTATCATGGTAGGGGAGGGACTTGAACCCACACCATCTGATTCCAGAGCCAGACCCCATTCTGCTTCCATAACAACCCCACCCTAATGGGGTGTTAGGCATACAGTTGGTGCTTAACAAACACTTTCACATACTTAATTACCAAAAAATATATATACTAAGAAAAAAAGTCTTCATAAGTACACAAACAACAAAATCCAGACTCCACCGAATGAGATCTTTTCATTTTCAGATCTCAAAAGAGGACATGCCCTCCAGGGAAATTTACAAAAGCTCCGCGTACTCCTTGCTATGCTTCATGCTTGGTACTCACAGCTTTATAAACTTTTATCAGCAAACAACAGTCAGAGTTGTCCTCCAGGCCTTTATCTGAACAGGGAGAGAGCTGGATACATTTTTTCTTGCTGTCTGCCAATCTCAGGGCCAGAGCCAACATCAGAACTAAAGTATGGTTGTATGGCTCAGGCTGGGACTACAAGGTCCCAAGCCACCCGCCCCAGATGACCTCACCTCCCCAGTGTCCAAGAAACATGGCCCAGAGCCCTTGGCTAAAAACAAGGCCACCACCCCCGAGGGCTGATGTGGCCACTAAACTGAACCAGAGATAACGGCACGAGCAGCCGAGACATTAGGTCAGTTACCAAACAGTGCTCTGGTCAGTGTGGACACAGCAGCGCCTCTGGGCCAGCTTGGCATTGTTTCCAAGCATCCACTATCACCTTGAGTCCTCCCGAGCATGGTCTTGAAGCATCTACATGGATATAACTGAAAAGTTCCTATGCCCCAGGAGGACGGGGACTACTATGAGGAGACATACCCTGTGAAAAACAACCAAACTGTCCATTAATAAGGCACTGGAGAAATAATGACTGCTTGGTGTAGAATATGCAACAGCTAAAACAACAAAGCAGATCTAGATGCACTAGCATAGGAAATGCAGCTCAACTCAACATTAGAGGGGAAGAAAAGCAAGAACAGAACCCAAAGTATAATGATGTTTCTAGCAAAAGAAAAACCCCACATACTTCAAGACTCCAGCTATATGAAGCAGTGGTGGATGACAGCCGGCACATACCAGCTTGAGAAAGCCAATGGTGCACATCTCTTTCCAACTCTATTCAGTCATGTCGGGGTTTGTTGGCCATGGTGGGAGTTTTACCCCATGGAAATCAGAAAATGCTGTAAATCATGCCTCCCCACTCTCCAACCCATCCCCAAGAGCTGACTGTTAAACATGTCCCAGCATAACACTGTATGTACAGACATATATATAGTTTTGTTTTGTTTTTTGAGACAGAGTCTCGCTCTGTCGCCCAGGCTGGAGTACAGTGGCATGACCTCAGATCACTGCAAGCTCCGCCTCCTGGGTTCATGCCATTCTCCTGCCTCAGCCTCCCGAGTAGCTGGGACTACAGGCACCCGCCACCACGCCCAGCTAGTTTTTTTGTATTTTTAGTAGAGATGGGGTTTCAC
>NC_045435.1:79050924-79053530 GCF_002776525.5 Piliocolobus tephrosceles | reverse complement strand
TGTGTGTGTGTGTGTGTGTGTGTGTGTGTGTGTGTGTGTGTGTGTGTAAATGAGAATAACTTAATAAGAGCCTATTTATTTTCTCAATGAAGGACAGAATGGCCAAAAAAAAAAAAAAATCTAATTCTTTAATTCGGGAATTTAAACCCACGTATTAAAAAAACTTGAAGAGAAAATTAGCCTGTATATTCAGTTTAGAATGGATATTATGCCTTCCTTTTTAAGGGATGTATCCTTGAATAATAATTGTAATAATAACAGCTAACATTTATTGTGCACTTATTGTTTGTGAGGCTTTACACCTAAAAACTTTATATGTATTAACTAATCTAATTCTCTCATTAGCTTTATGAGGTAGATACTATGAGTACCCTCTTTTTAATGGAATCCCACACGTTAAATACCTTAACCAAGGTCACGCTGCTAGTGGGACTGAGATTTCTGAATACAGATACTCTAGCTCCAGAGCACATGCTTTTAACAACTTCACTATACTGCTTAACTCAGCAGATTTGTTGGAATACCCAGAAAGAATCTTAGCTGGAAAAGTACAGGTACCTCAGTGTTCATTTAGTTCCAAGCCCATGGTAGTGGAGAATTCTGCATAGACAGAAAAGGAGATGGAAGCAACTAGAACCACATTTTTTTTTTTTTTTTTTTTTTGAGCTGGAGTCTCACTCTGTCACCAAGGCTGGAGTGCAGTGGCACAATCTTGGCTCACTGCAACCTCTGCCTCCTGGGTTCAAGCAATTCTCCTGCCTGGATGACAGGTGCCTGCCACTGCATCTGGCTAATTTTGTAAATTTAGTAGAGACAGGGTTTTACCATGTTAGCCAGACTCATCTGGAACCACATTTTTTTGACACCACATTGTCTTAGCTTTACCCTAGAATATATGCAGACAATATCTGGAAAACAATGTTTCTTCCCTAATTTGGGTACTGTTGATATTTGATAATAGTTGCTGCTGACAAGTTCTGTACATTCATGAATATGATTCAAATCTGTGTCAAGTTATTACCTTGCCTCCAGTCCCTGAAGGATCTGAAATTTTTTCTGGTTTTATATCTTTCATGACACAAACAGCAGCCATAACTAGTTTAACACCAGATGGAGGATTCTTCATTGATTTCACAATTGTAATGTCAGCTGGCTAAAAGAAAAAAACAAAAACAAACAGGACATCTTCAGAATAGTTTACTTTTAAATAATGAAAAAATTTTAAAGTAATGTTGGAGAATAATGAAAGCACCCCTTTTTATTTGAAATCAAAGTTTTTTTGTTTTTATTTTTGTTTTTGTTTTTCTTTTTACTTTATGTGGTTATGAAAGAATTAGCAAAAGAGAATAAAGAGAATTCAACACAGATTAAGACTAATGGTTCTCAGATGTTGGGGAGGTCAGTCATAGATACTTATGAGAATATAATGGCAGCTCTAAATCCACCAGAAAATACAGTTTTTCACATATACAATCACATACCACACCCATATGTGGAACCTAGGTTAAGAATCATAATTTAGATGAAGACTTAATTCTATATTTGCTTCTATATATTAGTTGTATTGAAGATGAAAGAAGAGGTAGGTCCCAATTCCAAACCTATTTTCTAAAAAGGTATACATTGTTATAATAGATACTATAGATTCATTTACCCACTCCAATATATTTCTGACATTCCTTGCAAGATGCAAATGCTGGAAAGCTAACAACTATATATCTTAGTTTTTCATGCAACTAGAGTTCTGGGTGAGAATTTGATTCCAGATCACTTAAGTGATACTAGAATTCAGACAATAAATGGGGAGAGTGGCAGGGTGCAAGACATCCATTGTGACCATATAGATTATAGTGGAGGTTATGTGGCACTGTATGAAGGCTCTGCAGGCTTCCTGCTCAGAGGGACAGCTGCTCTGGTAGACCATTTCTGCAGTATGGCTTTGTGAGTCATTCCTGGAGGCTCAGCCTCTTCCAACAATTCTGTAATCCATTTATAAAATTCCCTAAAGAATCTTTGTCTGCTTATACTAAATAGAGTCAACTCTCTTCTAACTAAACTCTAACTCAGGTAATACAGCATTTGATATCAGGAAGGGTATAAGCAACAGACTGTCAATGAAAGGGGACCCTAATATTAATGACCTAAATTGGTGAGAGTTTGAAGGCATCAAGAATCCTGTATCAGGGGATGGAGTGCTGAAAGTTCATGGAACATAGAGAGAAGTTACTTACTTGAGAGTTACATGAGAGAAGTTGCTCATGGTCACCTAGAATGGAGTGCCTCTTAAAACAAGGCTTTGTCAAAATAAGTAGCTGCTGTAATAAATCTCTAAGGAGAGAATGCAGAAAGATCACAGGGTAATAAGTGACTCTTAAATGTGCCAGAAATTAGCCAGGCATGGTGTCATGTGACTGTACTTCCAGCTACTCAGGAAGCTGAGTCGGGGGGTGGGGGGGGATTACTTTAGCCCAAAAGTTTCAGGTTGTGGTGAGCTATGATCACATCGCTGCACTCCAACCCGAGTGACAGAGTGAGACTCTGTCTCAACAAGAAGAAAGAAAAGAAAGAAAGAAAGAAAGAAAGAAAGAAAGAAAGAAAGAAAGAAA